>NC_085994.1:25818750-26133437 GCF_030014385.1 Trichomycterus rosablanca | reverse complement strand
TTGCCACCTTCTCAGACGGCACGTTCTAGGTCCAACAATTTGATTATTATTGTAAAATATTGTATATTGTGTGTCATCGCTAAAATAATTAATCTTTAGCACTGAAGGGGTGCAGAAACTTTGAGCTAGCAAACATATGTAGAAACTCAAGTATGCTGTGATGGGCAAACATAAAAAATGTAAAAAGATCTAGAGCCCATTAATCTCTTACACAGTCAGAAATAGTAGATCCTAAGACGTTCTTGTAACCAGCTCTCCCTACTGATAATATTCCATTATCAGTAGGGAGAGTGGAAAAGTTTTATTTGTACTATTGTTTTTTTATTTGTTATTGCTGGATTCTTACTGTTTCTGTAGATATTTGTGCTTGTACATGTTTTTACAGATACCACTTGGGGCAGTGGTAGCTCAGAGGTTAAGGTACTGTACTAGTAATCAGAAGGTTGCCAGTTCAACTACCGCCAAACTGCCTCTGTTGGGCCTCTAAACAAGTAACTTAACCCTTAGTTTCTTGCATGATATTTGGTCATCACTGTAAATCACTTGGGATAAAAGTGTCTGCTAAATGCCATAAATAAAAATGTACATGTAAAAAACTGAACTGGCTTTTCTGCAATATTTTGCTCTCCAAATTAATTTATTCATTGTCTGTTTTACCACTGCTTTTTCCTATTCAGGGTCACAGTGGGTACGATTCACTGGGTAAAAGGTAGTAAACAGCCAGGACAGGCCACTAGTCCATCATGGGGCAAACACACACACATTTACACCTATTACCTCCAATTACCTTACTCTAATCTCCAATGACCCTGACTGTATGTCTTTGGACTGTGGGAGGAAACCAGAGCTTTCAGAAAACCTATGCAGACACTGGGAGAACATGCAAACTCCACACAGGAACAACCCAGGCCGCTCCACCTGGAAGTAGAACCCAGGACCTTCTTGCTTTGAGGCAACAGTGCTACCCACGAGACATCGAATTCTAAAAGAGAATTAATTGCTTTATAACCTTACCATAATACGATCCCAAATAAGAGGGGCGGTATGGAAAATGCAAATTAAACAAAAAACAGTGTTTTCTTACATTTACTTTAAGATTTACTTTTTGTTTCATTGCAGACAGTATGAACCCTAGATATTTCATGTTTTGTCTGCTCCACTTCATTTCATTTGTTAATATTCATCAATTCCTGCATTTCAGGCCTGCAACACATTCCAGAAAAGCTGGGACTGTAAAACATTTACCACTTTATACTGCTGCCTCCTTCTGTCTGAAATCACATTTTATTTATTTTTATTTAATTCATTACTAGTGATAAATTGCCCCAGTCCCAACTTTGTGTTGCAGGCCTAAAATGCAGGAATGTATGTAAGTTAACAAATGAAAACATGCCAAACATGACTAAACATAAAATATCTTGGGTTCATACTGTCTGCAATAAAATATAGGTCAAAGTAATTGTAAGAAATGTTGTGCTTTTTTAAATTTGCATTTTCCTTACTGTCCCAACTTTTTCTAATTCAAGGTCATAGAATAAGAGTTCTGAGGCTTGAGACACATTACGTTAGTTAGTCAGTGGAAATACTTCACAAAGATAGTAATCGGTATCAGAGTAGTGTGTAGAAGGTTTTGGTTGTGTAAAATTTCATATAAAGCTGAACATAGCACATATCAAACACGTCTTAAGATGCAACAGTACGATGTCGTCGTTGTCGCATTTTTGGTTTCAAAATTCTCCACACATTCTCTATTGGGGACAGGTCAGGACTGCAGGCAGGCCGTACCCTCTTCTTCTGCAGCCATGCCTTTGTAATGTGTGCAGCATGTGGTTTTGCATTGTCTTGTTGAAAAATGCATGGACGTCCCTGGAAAAGATGACGTCTTGAAGGCAGCATATGCTGCTCTAAGATCTCAATGTACTTTTCTGCATTAATGCTGCCATCACAGAAATGTAAATTACCTTTGCCAAGGACACTGACACAGCCCCATACCATGACAGATCCTGGCTTTTGGACTTGTTGATAATAACAGTCTGGATGGTCCTTTATGTCTTTATGTCTATGGTCCGGAACACACAGTGTCCATTTTTTTCCAAAAAAGACCTGGAATGCTGATTCATCTGACCACAATACACACTTCCACTGTGTGATGGTCCATCCTATATGCCTCCAAGCCCACAGAAGTTGACACTTCTGGACATGGTTAACATGCAGCTTCTTTTTTGCATTTTTGCATGTAACTTCGTGTTATAGGGCTTGACAAAGGTTTGCCAAAGTAATCCCTAGCCCATGTGGTTATATCAGCTATTGTTGCGTGGTGGTTCTTGATGCAGTGTCGTCTGCGGGATCGAAGATCATGGGCGTTCAGCTTAAGTTTGCGCCCTTGGCCTGTACACACTAAAATTCCTCCCGATTCCTTGAATTGTTTAATGATATCATGCAATGTAGAGGGATAAATATGCAAATCCCTTCCAAATCTTTCTCTGAGGTACATTGTTTTTAAACATTTCAATAATTTTCTCATGTATTTGTTGACAAACTGGAGTTTCTCTGAGTCCAAAGACTCAGCCTTTCCTGGATGCTGCTTTTGTATTAAATCATGATTACAATCACCTGTTGACATCACCTGTTTGGAAGCACATCATTGTTAAGTTTTTTACCTCATTACAAGCCCTATGTGTTGTAGGCCTGAAATGCAGGAATGGAGGTACATTAACAAATGAAATGAAGTTGAGCAGACAAAACATGAAATATATTGCGTTCAAACTGTTTGCAATCAAATAAAAGTCAAAGTAAATGTAAGGAACACTGCATTTTTATTTTATTTGCATTTTCCATACTGTCCCAACTTTTTCTGATTCGGGGTTGTAAAATATAGGTATTAAGAAAATCTACACAAAAGTTTAAATGTATTGGAGCACCTTTTCTAATTATTGCTAACAGGTGTAATAAATCGATTAGAAAAAGTAAATTATATGCTGCAACAGTTTCAGCATGACTGTACCCCTGTGCACAAACCAAGGTCTATAAATACATGAACAAAAGCCAGCACAGAGCCCTGACCTCAGTCTCACTGAACAGCTTTGAAATGAACTGGAACATCACTTCGCTTCATTGACCAACACCAGTGCCCAGCAATACAAACGCTCTTTTGACTGAATAGGCACAAATTGCCACAAACATACTTCATGCATACTTGTTTGATAGTATTCATAGTATTCCCTGAGCTGTACTTTGCATTTCTTCTGGTTGATGCCCAGGTTATGGTTATACCTGAAATAAAGTTTTGAGCCTTTTCTCTTTTAACTGAATCCAGTTTTTTTAGAAGTTATTTTATCAAGTCTGCCGTAAGTAATTGGTGTCTTTGCACCATGACAGTAGCTACCACATAGTGGTTCCCCTGATAAGACAACGAAAGGAGCTCAACACATTAACTGCCACAGTTCCATCTGGGTCCCCACCTGCAGCTCCTGTAACGGGGCCTGTGACTGACCTTTTTTGGCTGTGCAGACATCACATCGGTAACAGGACCACTCTGTACATCTCCCCTCCCATTAGAATCACACTGCCACATTTCTTTATGACCTCAAGCCCACCTGTTCTTGCATGACCACAATGATGTGCTCCTGTTATGTTATATAGACCAAAAGTGCAAAAGCTTCTACCCTGGCCAATAATTCCCACCACGTCATACACTCCTGTCCGCTTAGCACCCAACTGAAGTATGCCACTACAGTTTCTCCATCTTTGCCAATCTAGTTGAGACTGTTGAGACTTTTTAATCAAGACGATATAAACAATATTTTATAAGTTCCCCCTGGACATAGGGGCTGTCCCCTATGTCCAGGGTGTATTTATAAAATATTGTTTATATCGTCTTGATTAAAAAGCCTCATTCACCTAAAAGAGCCTGACCAATGAGCCGACCTGAAGTGTCGACTCGAAGAGCCGACTCTATTGGACTCGTTTTACAGCACATTACGAATGTTTTGTACTGCTCGCCCGGAGGTAGAAAAAAGCATATGTCGATGTTTTTCCTTAAAAAAAGAATAATTAAGTGGAAATAACATAAAGCAAAAACGTATTACACAGAAATAAGTAGACCGTTTATTAATATCACTGGATATTAAAAATAAAACAGACAGCTTGGCAAAAAACATGACATAACCGCATAAGATGAATTACTGCAGTGTTATGTATTTACATAAGCTCTGTCAAATACCAAAGTCCAATGTACTTTCACTTTCACTTTCCACTTACTAATCATTTTTATTTTAAATGTTTGTGTATTGACACAAGACCACAGTTTAAACACATGCATTGTATAATAACAAACGATAGTGTGGGGAAAATGAATATGAATTACACATTTTGTATTTGATTTTCATTTTAAATACAATACAGTCATACGTAAACACGGCGTGTGTGGTTGCAAGCAAATGTCATGTTTTGGTCAATTTTACTTAAAATTGGCACGAACTTATGCACATTGCATAGTGGTACTGTTTATTTGCTACATTTAACAGAAATATAAATGCAAATATTTTGTCACAAAAAAATTTATTTCATTTTAATAAATATAAATTTTGCACTTACAATTGCAAAAAAAGCTTGTATTTAAGCTTGTTTCTTCTATGTAAACAAGACATGCTTTGACCAGGGATGTTAATAATTTTTGCAAAAGAAAAAAGTATTTTCATGTATAGGCTGTATGTATTTGCCTAATAAGCTTGCCGTATAGGATCTTAAGTTAAACAAACTTTTTTATTTTATGAAATCAGCTATAATGAGTCAGATTAGTATATAATGCTTTAGCGAAATTAAATTAATAGTTTACATGGAAAAGTGCATATACAGCAAGCCTACCGGTTTTGTTTTCCGATCTTTTGAAGATCTGGTAACATCCATCTCTGTGCGTCTCTGTCTTCTGTCTTCACTCAGTAGTTTCAAACCCTCAGTTTTGGATACAATCAGGAAGCGGGTAAAACCGACCCAGCTCGGCTTTTCGACTATTTCCAAATGTAATGAGTGGATACTCTTGCTACATGTCGGTACAATTTTTACTTTCTCTTTCGCTTTTGAGCTTGTTTTACATGCATGAATCGTCACAGATTACATATCTTGGTGTGTCAAAAGTTCAGTGTTTAGGTATAAGGTCGCTCTCTGTCAGTGCACTAATGCGGAAGGCGTCGTGCGTTATGTGCAAAGCAAGTGGGTTTGTCCTGATGTGCAAGGCAATACTGACCAAATACAAGTGCAACGCTTTGCATAACCACACACACACACACACACACAAACACACACATATATATATATATATATATATATATATATATATATATACAGTGTATCACAAAAGTGAGTACACCCCTCACATTTCTGCAGATATTTAAGTATATCTTTTCATGGGACAACACTGACAAAATGACACTTTGACACAATGAAAAGTAGTCTGTGTGCAGCTTATATAACAGTGAAAATTTATTCTTCCCTCAAAATAACTCAATATACAGCCATTAATGTCTAAACCACCGGCAACAAAAGTGAGTACACCCCTTAGTGAAAGTTCCTGAAGTGTCAATATTTTGTGTGGCCATTATTATTTCCCAGAACTGCCTTAACTCTCCTGGGCATGGAGTTTACCAGAGCTTCACAGGTTGCCACTGGAATGCTTTTCCACTCCTCCATGACGACATCACGGAGCTGGCGGATATTCGAGACTTTGCGCTCCTCCACTTTCCGCTTGAGGATGCCCCAAAGATGTTCTATTGGGTTTAGGTCTGGAGACATGCTTGGCCAGTCCATCACCTTTACCCTCAGCCTCTTCAATAAAGCAGTGGTCGTCTTAGAGGTGTGTTTGGGGTCATTATCATGCTGGAACACTGCCCTGTGACCCAGTTTCTGGAGGGAGGGGATCATGCTCTGCTTCAGTATTTCACAGTACATATTGGAGTTCATGTGTCCCTCAATGAAATGTAACTCCCCAACACCTGCTGCACTCATGCAGCCCCAGACCATGGCATTCCCACCACCATGCTTGACTGTAGGCATGACACACTTATCTTTGTACTCCTCACCTGATTGCCGCCACACATGCTTGAGACCATCTGAACCAAACAAATTAATCTTGGTCTCATCAGACCATAGGACATGGTTCCAGTAATCCATGTCCTTTGTTGACATGTCTTCAGCAAACTGTTTGCGGGCTTTTTTGTGTAGAGACTTCAGAAGAGGCTTCCTTCTGGGGTGACAGCCATGCAGACCAATTTGATGTAGTGTGCGGCGTATGGTCTGAGCACTGACAGGCTGACCCCCCACCTTTTCAATCTCTGCAGCAATGCTGACAGCACTCCTGCGCCTATCTTTCAAAGACAGCAGTTGGATGTGACGCTGAGCACGTGCACTCAGCTTCTTTGGACGACCAACGCGAGGTCTGTTCTGAGTGGACCCTGCTCTTTTAAAACGCTGGATGATCTTGGCCACTGTGCTGCAGCTCAGTTTCAGGGTGTTGGCAATCTTCTTGTAGCCTTGGCCATCTTCATGTAGCGCAACAATGCGTCTTTTAAGATCCTCAGAGAGTTCTTTGCCATGAGGTGCCATGTTGGAACTTTCAGTGACCAGTATGAGAGAGTGTAAGAGCTGTACTACTAAATTGAACACACCTGCTCCCTATGCACACCTGAGACCTAGTAACACTAACAAATCACATGACATTTTGGAGGGAAAATGACAAGCAGTGCTCAATTTGGACATTTAGGGGTGTAGTCTCTTAGGGGTGTACTCACTTTTGTTGCCGGTGGTTTAGACATTAATGGCTGTATATTGAGTTATTTTGAGGGAAGAATAAATTTACACTGTTATATAAGCTGCACACAGACTACTTTTCATTGTGTCAAAGTGTCATTTTGTCAGTGTTGGCCCATGAAAAGATAGACTTAAATATCTGCAGAAATGTGAGGGGTGTACTCACTTTTGTGATACACTGTATATATATACAGTATATATATATATATATATATATATATATATATATATATATATATATATATACAGTGTATCACAAAAGTGAGTACATCCCTCACATTTCTGCAAATATTTCATTATATCTTTTCATGGGACAACACTATAGACATGAAACTTGGATATAACTTAGAGTAGTCAGTGTACAGCTTGTATAGCAGTGTAGATTTACTGTCTTCTGAAAATAACTCAACACACAGCCATTAATGTCTAAATAGCTGGCAACATAAGTGAGTACACCCCACAGTGAACATGTCCAAATGTGTCGTTGTCCCTCCCTGGTGCATACCTGTCAAGTTTTGGATTTAAAAATAAGGGAAATTTTCCGCCGCGCGCTTCGAGCCATCCCACCAGCCCAACCGAGGTTCAGTATCCCTTACATTTTAAGACAGGTTTACAAGAAATCTAAAATAACCACCTGTGAACCACTTACAAACTACAATTACATGATCAGAATCTGATAGGCCTACCTTTGTTGACACTGAAATGCTGTGGACATTCCTACATATGTAATTCTTATAATACAGCCTAAATGAAAACACAGTTACAAACCTTACAGAATGCATAACTCTGCCCCATCCTGCTCCTCTTTAGAAAGGTAAATTCGATGTCCCATTTAGATATTTACATGCAGTCTTTACTTTTTTGGCAGGAATGCCCTCTCTCTCCTTGCATCCATCCATCTCTCCCTGTTCCAGGTTTGTTCCCGCTGTCCGCACTAACCTCGTGAGAACTGCCACTTGCAGCAGGGTGGCAGTTCTCACGAGGTTAGTGACATTTCAGTTTGAAGAGGCACAGGAATGTTTTTTAAATTATAATTGTAGTATTGTGTAAAGGAAACATAAAAATACTTACCTGTAATGGGGAGCTGAACCTGTGGGAGGCACTGTTACCTTTTGTTATTGTTGTGGTGCGGTTAAAGGAGGGTCAGAAGAAAGTTACCGTTCTGAGAGTTTGCACATGACTTTATTGCTTATCTGAGATTTGTTGGTTAATAATAAAGACACTTAAATATATTATATTTGGATGTGATGATTGAAGATACCACAATAAAATAATACGGGAAATTTACGGGAAAATACTAATACGGGAAGACGGCGGGAAAGAGGGGTAAAATACGGTAGTTTCCCGGCCAAAACGGGAGACTTGACAGGTATGCCCTGGTGTCATGTGTCAAGATCCCAGGTGTAAATGGGGAGCAGGGCTGTTAAATTCGGTGTTTTGGGTACAATTCTCTCATACTGGCCACTGGATATTCAACATGGCACCTCATGGCAAAGAACTCTCTGAGGATGTGAGAAATAGAATTGTTGCTCTCCACAAAGATGGCCTGGGCTATAAGAAGATTGCTAACACCCTGAAACTGAGCTACAGCATGGTGGCCAAGGTCATACAGCGGTTTTCCAGGACAGGTTCCACTCGGAACAGGCTTCGCCAGGGTCGACCAAAGAAGTTGAGTCCACGTGTTCGGCGTCATATCCAGAGGTTGGCTTTAAAAAATAGACACATGAGTGCTGCCAGCATTGCTGCAGAGGTTGAAGACGTGGGAGGTCAGCCTGTCAGTGCTCAGACCATACGCCGCACACTGCATCAACTCGGTCTGCATGGTCGTCATCCCAGAAGGAAGCTGACGCACAAGAAAGCCCGCAAACAGTTTGCTGAAGACAAGCAGTCCAAGAACATGGATTACTGGAATGCCCTGTGGTCTGACGAGACCAAGATAAACTTGTTTGGCTCAGATGGTGTCCAGCATGTGTGGCGGCGCCCTGGTGAGAAGTACCAAGACAACTGTATCTTGCCTACAGTCAAGCATGGTGGTGGTAGCATCATGGTCTTGGGCTGCATGAGTGTTGCTGGCACTGGGGAGCTGCAGTTCATTGAGGGAAACATGAATTCCAACATGTACTGTGACATTCTGAAACAGAGCATGATCCCCTCCCTTCGAAAACTGGGCCTCATGGCAGTTTTCCAACAGGATAACGACCCCAAACACAACCTCCAAGATGACAACTGCCTTGCTGAGGAAGCTGAAGGTAAAGGTGATGGACTAAACCCAATTGAGCACCTGTGGCGCATCCTTAAGTGGAAGGTGGAGGAGTTCAAGGTGTCTAACAGCCAATGTCATCATGGAGGAGTGGAAGAGGATTCCAGTAGCAACCTGTGCAGCTCTGGTGAATTCCATGCCCAGGAGGGTTAAGGCAGTGCTGGATAATAATGGTGGTCACACAAAATATTGACACTTTGGGCACAATTTGGACATGTTCACTGTGGGGTGTACTCACTTATGTTGCCAGCCATTTAGACATTAATGGCTGTGTGTTGAGTTATTTTCAGAAGACAGTAAATCTACACTGCTATACAAGTTGTACACTGACTACTCTAACTTATATCCAACTTTTATTTCTATAGTGTTGTCCCATGAAAAGATATAATAAAATATTTGCAGAAATGTGAGGGGTGTACTCACTTTTGTGATAAACTGTATATATATATATATATATATACACACACACACACACACACACACACACACATCGATCAGCCATAACATTAAAACCACCTCCTTGTTTCTACACTCACTGTCCATTTTATCAGCTCCACCTACCATATAGGAGCACTTTGTAGTTCTACAATTATTGACTGTAGTCCATCTGTTTCTCTGCATGCTTTGTTAGCCCCATTTCATGCTGTTCTTCAATGGTCAGGACTTTCCCAGGACCACTACAGAGTAGGTATTATTTGGGTGGTGGATCATTCTCAGCACTGCAGTGACACTGACATGGTGGTGGTGTGTTGTGCTGGTATGAGTGGATAAGACACAGCAGTGCTGATGGAGTTTTTAAACACATCACTGCTGGACTGAGGATAGTCCACCAACCAAAAACTTCCAGCCAACAGCGTCCCATGGGCAGCGTCCTGTGACCACTGATGAAGGTCTAGTAGATGACCAACTCAAACAGCAGCAATAGATGAGCGATCGTCTCTACTTTACATCTGCAAGGTGGACCAACTAGGTATGTCTAATAGAGTGGACAGTGAGTGGACACGGTATTTAAAAACTCCAGCAGCGCTGCTGTGTTTGATCCACTCATACCAGCACAACACACACTAACACACCACCACCATGTCATTGTCACTGCAGTGCTGAGAATGATCCACCACCTAAATAATACCTGCTCTGTGGTGGTCCTGTGGGGGTCCTGACCGTTGCAGAACTAAGTGAAAGCAGGCTTAAAAGATATGTAGAGAAACAGATGGACTACAGTCAATAACTGTAGAACTACAAAGTGCTTCTATATGGTAAGTGGAGCTGATAAAATGGACAGTGTGTGTAGAAACCAGGAGATGGTTATAATGTTATGGCTGATCGGTGTATACACTGACAAGGCATAACATTATGACCACTGAGAGGTGAAGTGAATAACACTGATTATCTCTTCATCACGGCAGCTGTTAGTGGGTGGGATATATTAGGCAGCAAGTGAACATTTTATCCTCAAAGTTGATGTGTTAAAAGCAGGAAAAATGGGCAAGCGTAAGGATTTGAGTGAGTTTGACAAGGGCCAAATTGTGATAGCTAGACGACTGGGTCAGAGCATCTCCAAAGCTGCAGCTCTTGTGGGGTGTTCCCGGTCTGCAGTGGTCAGTATCTATCAAAAGTGGTCCAAGGAAGGAACAGTGGTAACCCGGCGACAGGGTCATGCCATTATTTTGACATGTACCACCTACCAAAGCATTGTTGCAGACCATGTACACACTTTCATGGAAATGGTATTCCCTGATGGCTGTGGCCTCTTTCAACAGGATAATGCGCCCTGCCACAAAGTAAAAATGATTCAGGAATGTGTTGAGGAGCACAACAAAGAGTTGGGGGTGTTGACTGGGCCACCAAATTCCCCAGATCTCAATCCAATCAAACATCTGTGGGATGTGCTGGACAAACAAGTCCAATCTATGGAGGCCCCACCTCGCAACTTACAGAAGTTAAAGGATCTGCTGCTAACATCTTGGTGCCAGATACCACAGCACACCTTCATGGGTTTGGTTGAGTCCATGCCTTGACAGGGCTGTTTTGGCAGCAAAAGAGGGACCCACACAATATTAGGAAGGTGGTTATAATGTTATGCCTAATCGGTGTATGTACTGTATATTTATTTTCCACCAAAAGCACAACCTTTGATTTCAGTAAAAGTTGGGACGATATGTAAAATGCCAATGCCACCATAAATGTTCTAAAAGTTCAAGAACCTTTCTTTTCTAGTGATTTAAGGTATTTCACCATCTACAGTGCATAAAGATGATCCTGGAAATTTAATGACTTAACTGTGTTAAGGGAAAGACCACTACTGAATGCATGTGACCTAGCTTCCCCAAACAACTCTCTATTAGTAAAACAGGATTGCTTCTTTGATCAATTTAACCAAAAAAAAAAAAAAAAGTTTTTAGCTGCATCAAAAAATTAATGCTGACAATGTGCTTTTCACCGTGAAAGCCATGTCAACAATATCTAAAAATGCCTTTACCTATCTTGGAAATAAATAAACATGTATGGTGATCTGGCAAGTTTTTAGGTGATGCAAATAACAGAGGTTGTGTTTCTTGTCCCAAAGAAAAAAAAATCTATAAAAATAAAGTAGTTTTTTTGCCCATGGTATGAAAAACCTAGAGGGAGCACATTAATGCAAAAACAGATGATGTCAATAGGTAATTGTAATCATGGTTTGGTACAAAAGCAAGGCTTAGTCTTTAATGAGCAAAGATGGCCAGAGGATCTCCAGTTTGTCAACAAATGTGTGAGAAAATTATTGAAATGTTTAAAAGCAATGTACCTCAAAGAAAGATTGGAAGGGATTGGCCTATTTCTCCCTCTTAAGTGCATAATATCATTAAATGATTCAAGAAATCGGGAGGAATTTTAGTGTTTACAGGCCAAGGGCGCAAGCTTAAGCTGAACGCAGATGATCTTTGATCCCTCAGACGGCACTGCATCAAGAACCAGCACTCAACAATAGCTGATATAACCGCATGAGCAATGGATTACTTTGGCAAACCTTTGTCAAGCACTAAAATATTGAGTTACATGCACAAATTCCACTTAAAACTTTACTGTGCAAAAAATTAAGCCTTATGTTAACGCTTAAGTCCAGAGGCGGTGTTGACTTCTCTGGGCTCTGAGGCAACTTGGATGGACCATCACACAGTGGATTGTGGTCAGATGAATCAGCATTCCAGGTCTTTTTTTGGAAAAATTGGACAATGTATGTCCAAATATGAAAAGAACCATCCAGACTGTTATCAGCAACAAGTCCAAAAGCCAGGGTCTGTCATGGTATGAGGCCGTGTCAATGCCTGCAGTCCTGACATGTCCCCAATAGAGAATGTGTGGAGAATTTTGAAACGGAAAATGCAATAACGACGACCCCGTACTGTTGCACATTTTAAGATGTGTTTGCAGGAAGAATGGGACAAAATAAAACCTGAAACACAAAATCTCTTAGTATCATTTTTTAAGTGTGGTGAAAAGGAATGGCAACATTATAAAGTGGTAAATGCTTTACTGTCCCAACTTTTTTTGGAATGTGTTGCAGACCCGAAATGCAGGAATAATGTTTATTAATAAATGAAATTAAGTTGACCTGACAAAACATGAAATATCTCAGGTTCATCTTGTCTGCAATGAAATAAAAGTCAAAGGAAATGTAAGAAACTATTTGCATTTTCCATGCTGTCCCAACTTTTTCTGATTTGGGGTTGTAGAAAATAATCCTATTTAAAAAAAAAAAAAAAAAAAAAAAAAAAAAAAAGCATGTTCTTGTTCTTATTTTAGTTGAATACTTATATTACTAAATGAGATTTTAACATTTTGTTCCAACTTTTTTTGAACTGACATTATAGCAAATAGGAAATTATGTAAAAATGTATAAAGAATATAATGATTTCACACGCTAGCCCACCAGTGCTGAAATCTCAAGCTCTCATGCGACTACATAGACACACAAATGGCTGTGTGTCTCTACAGAATGGACAATGGCTGAAACAGGATTTCTCGTTACTGGTGTAATTGCAACCTCTGCTGACTAAGAAGCCTGCGTCACAAAACTAACAAAAAAACCAAAATAATAAATACAAGAACTACAATAAATACCAGGCACATTTCTAACCTAAGCAGTGAAGGGGACAGGACCAAAAAGCAATATGGGACCAAAGACAAGCTGTCAGAGTTGCTGGAGCTGTCAGAGTCCAGGGAGCAAGACCCTGTCAGTTAGTGTGTGTGTGTGTTTGTGTGAGTGTGTGTGCATGAGCCAGTGTATGGGTGTGTGTAAGCTTATGAGAGTGCATGTAGAATAGAATAGAACTTTATTGTCACTTGTAATTACAACAGGTACAGTTACAGTGAAATTAGCCATCAACCCGTCCAGAACATTCAATATGACAAGGGGGGCGGGGGGAGACAGAACGGGAAGACAGGATAAGAAACAAGAAATAATAACACATTGGGAGAGTAGGAGATAAAAAAAAAAAACAGCAACCAGATTGTGCTCCCTGAGGAGCACACTATGGTAACACGAAAAAAAGCCCCTTACAGCACACAAGCACATGTAAACATAAGAACATAACATAGTCACACAACGAGCCACGGGTTAGGGATGTGGGGATAGGAAAAGTAACCAACTACGACAAGCAGCCATCCGGCGATTCGCAGCCATATACCAGCGCGCGCTGCAGACCCATCCTGCCGTATTGGTGGGATTAAGCTAAGAGTGGAGACGTTGGGTTGGGGGTTGGGAAAAGTTCTGTCAGCTCTTCATTCCTGTAAGCAAAAAGTCTGTACAAAGTTCGCGATAAGATGGCGTTTTACAGCAGTTGCTACCCAGAATGAAAAACAGTCAGAGAGCAGGGGAGGGTAGGTACGAGATGACCCGTAGCAACAGATCCTCTGGAGGAATTTCCTTATCAGCAAGGCCGATGCTGATAACAGGGGAAGCCAAAGAGCAGAAATGACTTGTTTTTTAATCTGTGCACGAGTACAATTTCTTTAACACATGCTCTCAGATTGAATCAGTCTCTGGTTCACACCGTTTTGCAAAGCCGTTAGTTTCTCCAAGATGGAATCCATATTGCGATTTGTAGTCACAGTCTGAGTTCCAACGGCTCTGCCCATCATATCAATCAAATTGGGCAGTTTCTGGGGACCTTTGACAACTGACCCAACTCTTTTAATTTCCCGATATAGCAGGATAAAGCCTAATCCAATCAGCAAAAAACCCACAATTAAAGTTCCGAATAGGTAAACATCCTCTATGTCCTCTAACGAAAGAGGTGCCAGGCACACGACCCTCCACTTCTCCCACGAGTCCATCGCGTATCCCGCCATCTGCGTTCCGCCGGGGCATGTGGGTTCCCCCGAACCCGAACTTCTCGATGAGAAGATGGTGTCAATAGCATTCAGAGACCATTTAACCAATTCCATAATTTGTTCTTTGAAGAGCAGTGCTAAGAGAATCCCTGTAGAGTAGAGTAGACGAGACAAGACGATACAGGAGAAGCCAAGCAGGAAAGATAAGGGAGGAGAGAGAAGTGCGACTGCCTTCCACGAGAGCAAGAGAGATTGTGTGTGTGAGTGTGTGTGTATGTGAATGTGTGTGTGTGTGTGTGTGTGTGTGTGAAATGAGTTTGTGTGTATGTGTGTCTAGGTGTGTTAGTGTGTGAGTATTTATGTGAGCAGGGATATGTGTGTGAGAGAGAGTGTATGTGTGTGTGTGTAAGTATATGGGTTAATGTGTGAGGCTGGGTGTATGTGTGCGTGTTTTTGTGTGTGTGCATGAGCCAGTGTATGAGTGTGCGTAAGCGTGTGTAAGCTAGTGTGTGTACACTAGTGTGTGACTTTGTTTGTGAGTGTGTATGTGTGTGTGTGTGTGTGCATGTGTGTGTAAATTTGTGCATGTGTGTGTAAATTTGTGCATGTGTGTTTGTGTGTGTATGTGTGTGTAAGTGTGTGTGTTAGAAAGTGTGTATGGGAGTGTGTGAGTGTATGTATGAGCGTGTGTGTGTGTGTGTGTGTGTGTGTGTTAGAGCTTTGTGGATGCAGCTTTTGTTGTACATGTCCGTGAGAGATAGAAGAAAGACCCAGATGATCTTTTTAGCTGTCCTCACAATTCGCTGGAGAGTCTTGCGGCTGGATAGAGTACAATAACCAAGCCAGACAGTGCAGTTGCTCTGAATGCTCTCAATTGTTCCTCTGTAAAATGTGGTGAGAATAGGGGAGATTAGCTTCTCTCAGCCTTCTTTGGAACTACAATTTCCAAAGACCTAAAGTGGGAGTCCAACACCAACTCCAACCTTAAAAAGGCCCAGCAAAGGATATATTTCTAGCAGCAACTAAGAAAACATGGTCTGCCTTACGAGCTGTTGAAGCAATTCTACACTGCAGTCATTAAATCTGTCCTGTGAACATTAATTATGGTATGGTTTGGATCAGCCACAAGATGTCTGTGAGGACATCTGCTAGCTTGTCTGCACATCCTTTGAGCACTCTGAGCACTCTGCCAGGAATGTTGTCTGGTCTAGCAGCTTTTCATGGATTGACTCTGCACAGAGTTTTCTTCACATCAGCTGTGGTGAGATGAAGCAGCTGGTCATCTGAAGGTAGGATGGTCTTCCTTGCCCTTACGTGGTGAAGTTCTATAGATAGTGATGGCCTGGATGTCCTGCCACATGTGCCGTGTGTCACCGCTGTTCTGAAAGTGGCTGTGGATGCTCTGGCCCTGTGTGTGCTTTGCTGATTGCTCTGGGCAGTTTGGCCGTTACTGTTCTCAGGGCTGTCTTTTCACCTGATTTGAAGTCATCCATGGCTTCTGCTTGGGTTGTGTGGTAATTGTCTTAGAGACAGTGTTGCCAACAATACACGTGTTGATGTAGCAGGTCACTGATGTTGTGTACTCCTCCAAAGTGATGAAATTGCAATATGTTGCCATATATTACATACATATGTTGCCATATGTAATTAGAAGCAATAATGAGTTGGGGCTCAACTTTGTGCCAAACTTTGTGGAAGATTTCCTGACCTCAGTGCCTTGCGCCAGACTTGGTCTCTGGGTCTCTGCACTGCACTGACTGCTTATTTAGCAACCATGTTCATGGCAAGTGCAAATAGATGAACAGAGATGGTAGAACCTTTTGTGATACCAATTTCAAGCCTGTGCCATCTAACATGGATGACCCATGGATGTCCTTGATTTTATTGGGAACATCAGAATCAGAATACTTTATTGATCCCAGAGGGAAATTGCAGTTTTGGTGTATGTGCGCTGTGTGGTCTCAACCAGCCTGTGTGGTATTGACCCAAAGGCATTAGTTAGGAAAGATCAGATCTCCTCATTCCTCCTGTGCTTGTCGGATGAGCTGGATGACCACTTTAATATGCTCGGAGGACAAGTTTTGTCAGACATAAGGACAAGACATTGAAATATGATCTTCCAGAGTTGCTGGAGGAGTTCTGGGCAGCGGTTGTACACCAGGTATGGTACACTACTGGGTCTTAGAGTGGAGGCAGATCTTGCTGCCTTAATCACATCCTGCACCACCTTCAAGCTAGGCTCTTTTTGAGCAGTGGTGGGCTGATAACATCTTTACGCAGGTTGAGTGCCTTGCTCCTCTCTGGAACACTTAAGATGTCTCTAAGGCCTGCAGTTCACATTATGACCAAAAAAACCTTGACCAAAAAAGACTATCCAGTACACTAAGATTTTAGAACAACATATGCTGCCTACAGACAACGCAAAACACATGCTGCACACATTACATGGCAGCATGGCAGCGGATGAAGTGGCTACAGGTTCTGGACTGGCCTGTCAGCAGTTTTGGCCTGTCCATTGTGCCAAAACACCTTTCAAGTGTCGTGAGAAAAAATTGTATCATTAGAAAGTGCTAAATGCCTTACCGTCCCAACTTTTCTTGGAATGTGTTTCAAGCCTAAAATGCAGGAATCAATGTATATTAACAAATTAAATGAAGTTGCCCAGACAGAAACATATCTTGTTTTCATACTGTCTGCAGTGAAATGAAAGTTAAAATAAATGTTGACATTGACTGTTTTTTTTTTTCATTTGCATTTTTCATTCTGTCTCAACTTTTTTCTTATTGGGGGATGTACAATTACATTGGTCAATGAAAACATTAAAGGCATTTGTCAGTTACTTTTGGAAAAAGCAAAATCATCTTGCTTCTTCTTTTACACTGACTAGAGCTGTCCTAACTTCCACTCAATGTGTGATTTCATTTAATTTTTATCAGTTAGCTATGTATGCAACTGGACCTTCCACAACCCTGACAAAGATAAAGCAATCATTTCAGTTATATGCCTGGCACCGCTGAGATTTAAACTTGGATGTCAGCGGAAGTGGGTTAGCATAATAGACCATTGTGCCACCGAGCGCCTAATGTGAATGCATACTGCAAATTATTGAACTATTACTTGTCTCCTTTGCATTTGTTTCCAAATGTTTAAAATTATATGTATAATAACCAGTGGCGGAGCCAGACAATTTTCATAGGGGTGGCCAGACTGAGACCATTGCTCACACAGGGGTGGCACAGAAACTGATACCTTTTTTTATGTGGTCAATCACTCATTTACCTATACAGGCAGTAAGTGCCATGTAGAATTACATCACGAAGAATAATAAGCTTTTTTTCTCTCTTCATTTTCCCTGACAAGTGAAAAACCAAAATATAGCCTATAACCTTAACATTATGAGGAAGAATTTCAAAGCTATTCCTTTGCAATACATTATCATTTGGCTGCCAACTTGTGTGTAATGATGAGACTCAATTGAATCCCAGAACATGCTAGTGTGAATGCATGGAAAACAAATTTAAATTTTCTTTCAACAATATGATACAGACTGACCAACACTATTAAGCCAAATCAGCATTGAAAATAGACTTTACATTTAACAGCCTTCTACAATGCTGGAGCTTCTTAAAACGGAATATATTCTTTTAAATAGAAGTGTTATTTAACTGCTATTAAATTGTTTTCCAACAAAATCCGCCCAATTAGGCGGATAACCGCCCAATCTGGCAACACTGGAACGCGCAGAGCCCGGTTGCGCCTTTATTCGTAGCTCGCCACAAATACTACTAAATAGTACTAGTAGCACTATGTAGTACTGCTTCTGTAATTGTGTTGGTGGTTGACATTTATGTCGTGTATTACTGCACGGTTTTGGGGGAGAACTACTTTGAGGTGCGCTGTTGAATTGAGTACCTGCGTGCAGAAATGCTTCCGCAAAAAAAGTTGCCGGCAAAGCGGTGATGGGGGGGCCGGAGGGGTGGCCGAAGATTCATTTATGGTGGCCATGGCCACCACTGGCCACCCCCTGGCTCCGCCCCTGATAATAACAGGCAGCATCTTATTTTTGCTATTAAAAAGAACACAACCATTATGTCAGACAAATTTATGTACGGTGGTGCAGTGGGTAGCAATGCCTCCCAGGAAAAAATGTGCTGTGAAATTTCATAGTAAAACTGTGAAATATTTTACAGTTCTACTTTGACATTTTGATGGTAATTTGGCCACTTCATGGTTCTACTGTTAAATTTTATAGTAATCTAGTTGACAGTTCCACTA
Organism: Trichomycterus rosablanca; assembly: GCF_030014385.1. Lineage (NCBI taxonomy): Eukaryota > Metazoa > Chordata > Actinopteri > Siluriformes > Trichomycteridae > Trichomycterus > Trichomycterus rosablanca. The sequence goes on along the minus strand of NC_085994.1, from coordinate 26,114,785 downwards.
TCAACTTTCACAGTAAAACCATGAATTATTTCACAGTTTTACTATAAAAAAAAAGTTCACAGTAAAACTGAATTATTTTACAGTTCTACTATGAATTGATGGTAATTTGGCCACTTCATGGTTCTACTGTGAACTTTCATAGTAGTCCAGTTGACAGTTCCACTATGAACTTTCACAGTAAAACACTGAATTATTTCACAGTTCTACTATAAACAATTTCAAAGTAAAACTGTAAACCTGATTGATTATTTTACTGTGATGTTTAAAAGTTCCACTGTAAACTTGGTAAACAGTTTTACCCTGGACTTCACAGTTTACTTTGTAATTACTGTACTTTGACATTAATTATACAATACAATACAATACAATGTATAGATCTCACAACTCCATTTATTCAGCAACGGTATAATTTCAAACACACACAAAAACAACTGGTAAGGATTCCCTCTAAATGGTAAACTGATAACACATGTACCAACTTGGCATTCTATAATGTAATGTTAAATGCATTAAAATAATAGTAATATAAAAAAATAATGGTAATAGATTGTATTTGTTATATAATAACATAATTATATTACACTTAATAATTTATTTTACGATGGTAATTATACAATAATATAATTTTATTATACAGTAATATATACAATTATATAACTGAATAATGTATTGTGGTATAAATCTACAGTATATATAAACTCTATACATACATAATGAAAAATCTAATTCATAAGCATTCCTTATGCATTTAATTATGGCAGTATTGGGTGCTTGGATGTGTCCTATGTTTGAGTGTGTGTGGGGGTGTGAATTGTGACATGAATTACACCTCTTGTTTTCCTAGCTTGTCCACATTGTTGAATTTGCTGGTGAAGTACACTTTCTGGACCTCGTTCATGGGGAAAATCTGTTCGGCCACCTTTAAAAATGCAAAAAAAATAAAATAAATAAATAAAAATAATCAAACATTTGCCGCCATCACCTCTAAGCTACAGGGGCCCTAATATATTTCATCAGCAATGTCTTACATCTGATGTATCATAAGGCATATATTTGGTAAGCGTATCATTAATTACCATTAATTGTTATGGTGCAAAAAATATTTATTGCTGAAAAACATGACTTACCTTCATCTGCACTAAAGCACTGACGCAGACAGATCTTCTCTCTTTTTAATTTCATTATTTTAGTAGCTCAGACTGCCTTAAGATGGATTGGCATGGCCCGTCTGATTCACTAGTTACTAGAAAAAGAATCAAACAATTAATATCAGCAGCTATGCAATCAGTACACAGTTTAGCATTTAGTAACACACCCAACAGAAGTTGAAAACAGTCAGGGCTTTAAGCATATATAGATATGCAGGCGGGCACAAAGGTGGATGAATGGATGGATGAAAAGACATTGTCAGCACCAAAACTGTAAAGAAGTGAGTTGTTTTACATATTTTAACACAAATTTATTTTAAACACAATCTGTTTTTAAAAAATCAATTAGCACCTACTTTAAGTTTCCGAGATCCAGGCCTCCTTGTAATTTTCTCTTTTACATCATAGTCCTAGAATGAAATGATTTAGAATATGTAGTTATCTGAGTTATCTACAAAAACAGTAACATTCTGTGGATGTGGTTGTAAAGCAATGTACTGAAACTTGCTGCTACTATCATGAACAAGAATATGAAAAACCCATCCTTATGTGCTGATGTAAATGTAGGCAGATACTGTTATCTACAATACCCGGGTCTTCTCTGTCGGACACTGAGACTCTCTCAACCTCAGCAGCCCTCCTTGACGTGGTCATTTTCCTGGAATAAAAATACTGTTTTTAATTTCATATTTAAAATCTGTAGTTAACAGAATGCTACAATAGCTTAAACACAGTGGCACAAATGCTTGTTTGTTGTTGGCAGGCTTACCTGGTGTGGTCACTGGGCTTGGGCTTAGGTGGTGCCCAAGTTTTATAGGGAGTAGGGAAAGAGTAGGGAAAACCTGAAATGTGTGTTAATAGACATTTCCTGAATAAATCATATAAACTTTGATCAACTGCCCCAGTTTCACAGCAATAATTTAAAGCACACATATCACCCATCATTCCAAAGAAAATGCTGGACCTCCACTATTTTAGGAGCAACTTGCAGGTTAACGTTCACATTTAATTAAGACGTGTATAAATAAGACATAAAAGGTGAATTGTCTTGTAGGAAATATTAAAAGCATTTATATTATCTGTACACTTAGAATTATAAAAAGTGATAGGTTTATTATAGTGCAGTTTAGCACTGTAACAACACTATAAACTAAGTAATTGTACCAGTCTTAACGCGTTGCAAGTATTACTACGCATTTAAAAAGAGCACAATCAATTACCGTCAGATAACAGACTGTTTATGCTAATGGTTTAGCTAACGTCCCAAGTAACTCATTTGAAGACATAGAATCCTGAGACCTCTGTTATTTTCGGCTTTCTAAAATGGCCATTTATTTTTAATAACATTTTAGGCATAGTAAATATATTATTGTGTATTATTATAAACTGTTTAAGTTAATGACTTACCATCGAACTTCAGGGTTTAGCAGGGCGCCGCTTCACCAACGTCTTTTTATCCATTTCTCACTTTCCAGGTAACAGTTTAGCCGTTGATGAGATTTTCCGTCGTCAGATTCTTGTCCTTTAATAAGTTCTGACTCAATAACACATGTGGCAGGAACTTTATCTTTAAGCAGATACACAGCGCGGACTTTAACAGACTCGTTTTTGAGAATTAAATCACTGAAACTGAAACAAAATTTGTATTTCGCGCGGTTCACCTGACGCGAAGCTCGAGACGCTTGGTTGAAATAACGGTCTCAAATCAAGTGCGCATGTGCGCATGCCCAGATGTCCAGACTGACATGATGTCTGACATGATGTCTGTAGAAGAGAGGTTTGCGCAGAACAGGCATAATAAAAGGCGCTATAAAGTCATCTGTCTGATGTAATATTGATGTAATGTAATATTTGTCCTGTCTGCATGAGGTTATTTGTATTTTTGTAATATTATAAATATGTAAATCTGTGCTGTATTCTTTTTTTATTGGAATATTGTTAATCATCTATTTTTTTTAGATGTACAGTGTATCACAAAAGTGAGTACACCCCTCACATTTCTGCAGATATTTAAGTCAGAGTCAGAGTCAGAGTCAGAGAGGTTTTATTGTCATTTCAGCTACATACAAGTACATATTGAAACGAAACAGCGTTCCTCTAGGATCACGGTGTAACACGGTACAAAAAAAAGTATATCTTTTCATGGGACAACACTGACAAAATGACACTTTGACAAAATGAAAAGTAGTCTGTGTGCAGCTTATATAACAGTGTAAATTTATTCTTCCCTCAAAATAACTCAATATACAGCCATTAATGTCTAAACCACCGGCAACAAAAGTGAGTACACCCCTAAGAGACTACACCCCTAAATGTCCAAATTGAGCACTGCTTGTCATTTTCCCTCCAAAATGTCATGTGACTCGTTAGTGTTACTAGGTCTCAGGTGTGCATAGGGAGCAGGTGTGTTCAATTTAGTAGTACAGCTCTCATACTGGTCACTGAAAGTTCCAACATGGCACCTCATGGCAAAGAACTCTCTGAGGATCTTAAAAGACGAATTGTTGCGCTACAAGAAGATTGCCAACACCCTGAAACTGAGCTGCAGCACAGTGGCCAAGATCATCCAGCGTTTTAAAAGAGCAGGGTCCACTCAGAACAGACCTCGCGTTGGTCGTCCAAAGAAGCTGAGTGCACGTGCTCAGCGTCACATCCAACTGCTGTCTTTGAAAGATAGGTGCAGGAGTGCTGTCAGCATTGCTGCAGAGATTGAAAAGGTGGGGGGTCAGCCTGTCAGTGCTCAGACCATACGCCGCACACTACATCAAATTGGTCTGCATGGCTGTCACCCCAGAAGGAAGCCTCTTCTGAAGTCTCTACACAAGAAAGCCCGCAAACAGTTTGCTGAAGACATGTCAACAAAGGACATGGATTACTGGAACCATGTCCTATGGTCTGATGAGACCAAGATTAATTTGTTTGGTTCAGATGGTCTCAAGCATGTGTGGCGGCAATCAGGTGAGGAGTACAAAGATAAGTGTGTCATGCCTACAGTCAAGCATGGTGGTGGGAATGCCATGGTCTGGGGCTGCATGAGTGCAGCAGGTGTTGGGGAGTTACATTTCATTGAGGGACACATGAACTCCAATATGTACTGTGAAATACTGAAGCAGAGCATGATCCCCTCCCTCTGGAAACTGGGTCGCAGGGCAGTGTTCCAGCATGATAATGACCCCAAACACACCTCTAAGACGACCACTGCTTTATTGAAGAGGCTGAGGGTAAAGGTGATGGACTGGCCAAGCATGTCTCCAGACCTAAACCCAATAGAACATCTTTGGGGCATCCTCAAGCGGAAGGTGGAGGAGCGCAAAGTCTCGAATATCCGCCAGCTCCGTGATGTCGTCATGGAGGAGTGGAAAAGCATTCCAGTGGCAACCTGTGAAGCTCTGGTAAACTCCATGCCCAGGAGAGTTAAGGCAGTTCTGGGAAATAATGGTGGCCACACAAAATATTGACCCTTCAGGAACTTTCACTAAGGGGTGTACTCACTTTTGTTGCTGGTGGTTTAGACATTAATGGCTGTATATTGAGTTATTTTGAGGGAAGAATAAATTTACACTGTTATATAAGCTGCACACAGACTACTTTTCATTGTGTCAAAGTGTCATGTTGTCCCATGAAAAGATATACTTAAATATCTGCAGAAATGTGAGGGGTGTACTCACTTTTGTGATACACTGTAAATAATGTTTTTTTGACATGTTTTTCATGTCATGTAATTAATTTACCCCCACACACATACATTTACACCCTTCATTCACATACCTACTTTAAATAATACATAAATATTATATACATTATTATTGTCTTGATATTTGTATCTTGTCGTTTACCTATATGGCCATAGTTAAACTGTAAATTACTGTAAACATCAAACATTAGAAGAGGTGACTATGAACTATTCCTAGTTGAACTTTAAACTGTAAGTTGACTGAATTTAACAATTCAACAATATCATGTTTACAGTTGAACTGTAAACTTCACAGTCAACATTATTAAACAGGTGGCCATGAACTTCATGGTAACATGAGAGTTCACAGTTGTACTTATGGTCAAACTGTAAAAGTGACAGTAGAACTATGAACTATTATGGTTCAACTGTAAACTTTACAGTTTTACTGTAAACTTTACAGTCAATATTATTAAACACTGAAAAGGTTACCATGAACTTCGTGGTAACATGAGAGTTCACAGTTGTACTTATGGTCAAACTGTAAAAATGACAGTAGAACTGTGAACTATTATGGTTCAACTGTAAACTTAACAGTTTTACTGTAAACTTCACAGTCAATATTATTAAACACTGAAAAGGTTAGAATGAACTTCATAGTGACATGAGAGTTCACAGTTGTACTCATGGTCAAACTGTAAAAATGACAGTAGAACTGTGAACTTTTATGGTTCAACTGTAAACTTAACAGTTTTACTGTAAAACTTCACAGTACATTTTTTCCTGGGCTCCCAGCAAGAAGGGCCTCGATTCTGTGGCCGAGTGGCCAGGACCCTTTCTGTGTGTCTGCTTGTTCTCCGTGTGTTTGCGTAGGTCTCCTCCGGGTGCCATGGCGACGCTCTCGATAAAACGGTAGGTACAACACATCATGAATGAATGAATTTAAAAGTGTTTCTACGCGGTAAAGCGCAATATTAAAATTTAACACTTGGTGGAGCCAATCGCCTTCAAGTTATGAATTATGACCCTTCCAACCCACAGTTTGAGAACAATTTTAGTTGGAACCTAGGGGCATGGCTGGATTACTGACCGGGCCAGTGGGGCCAGCGCCCAGGGGCCCTTGAGGTCAGGGGGCCCCGGGGGGGCCCTGGCCCAAAACATTTTGCGATGCCTATCAACATTTATGATACAATATATTTTTATTTCCGAGGGCCCTCCATTTTAAGGATCCTCTGACTATTAGGGACTTTGACCCCAGGGCCTCTTGGGGACCCTAGCCATGCTTTTGGGCCCTAGCCATGCTTTTGGGCCCCTTATGAAAATGGATGAGGCGTTGTGGCACTGCTCTGACTTCGACTTCTGGCTATTAGGGGTCCTAAGAAAGAGGGGGGCATATTTTTAGAGGGCCCTGGTTATGAGAGCCCCTACCAGGGGGCCCTAGAGAAGAGCAGGGCATACCATTAGAGGGCCCTTGATCACGAGGGCCCCTGCTATGACATTAATTACATTAATTTGTCTTTACATTATAAATGTCACCGCGTCACATGCAGCTGTGGAGCAGACGCGACAGGCAAAACGAAACCGCTAGAAGTATGCCAGCTTGTAAGCTCGCAAAGACGCGTTCGGCTTTGCGTGACGCTCGCGAACTTAGTTTCGCTGTAAGTATGCTGAGACCTTTAGACTCTCATGTTAAGTCTCTTTTTTTCGTATTGCAGGCACTGTAATGCATTTTGAATGACTTCCGACATACAAGACCATTGATAATCTCCCTTGGGACCAAGATCTCATCCCCTGGGGTCAAAATGATCATGAGAACGGTGAGCAAAAATCCCAGAACTACACGGAGGGACCTGATGAATGACCTGCAGAGAGCTGGGACCAAAGTAACAAAGGCTACCATCAGTAAACACACTACGCCGAGAGGGACTCAAATCCTGCAGTGCCAGCCGTGTCCCCCTGCTTAAGCCAGTACATGTCCAGGCCCATCTGAAGTTTGCCAGAGAGCATATGGATGATCCAGAAGAGGATTGGGAGAATATCATGTGGTCAGATGAATCCAAAATGGAACTTTTTGGTAAAAAATCAACTCGTCGTGTTTGGAGGCTGAGTTGCATCCCAAGAACACCATACCTACTGTGAAGCATGGTGGTGGAAACATCATGCTTTGGGGCTGTTTTTCTGCAAAGGGGACAGGACGACTGATCTGTGTTAAGGGAAGAATGAACGGGGCCATGTATCGTGAGATTTTTAGCCAAAACCTCCCTCCATCAGTGAGAGCATTGAAGATGGAACGTGGCTGGGTCTTCCAGCATGACAATGATACCAAACACACCGCACGGGCAACGAAGGAGTGGCTCCGTAAAAAGCATTTCAAGGTCCTGGAGTGGCCTAGCCAGTCTCCAGACCTCAACCCCATAGAAAATTTGTGGAGTCCGTGTTGCCCAGCGACAGCCCCAAAACATCACTGCTCTAGAGGAGATCTGCATGGAGGAATGTGCCAAAATACCAGCTACAGTGTGTGCAAACCTGGTGAAGACTTACAGGAAACGTTTGACCTCTGTCATTGCCAACAAAGGTTATGTTACAAAGTATTGAGTTGAACTTTTGTTATTGACCAAATACTTATTTTCCACCATAATTTACAAATAAATTATTTAAAAATCCTACAATGTGATTTCCTGGATTTTTTTTTCTCATTTTGTCTCTCATAGTTGAAGTGTACCTATGATGAAAATTACAGACCTCTCTCATCTTTCTAAGTAGGAGAACTTGCACAATCAGTGGCTGACTAAATACTTTTTGGCCCCACTGTATTTACAAATAAATCTGACACGTTCATTCTAGTTGATTGACAGCAAGGCTGAAGACAGCAGTGTGAAAACCTGCTGCGGTGGAGCAATAAAACCCCTGACAGTAGTTCACTCAATACTTTAAAGTATGTATTTAATCACAAATTACCTAACATACAACATGAAATTTGAAAAGAACATACCGCTATAAATACATATTCCAAATAAACCGATGCTCAACGAAGCGACAGAAAAAAACGTCATGATTTTTGCACATGCGCGTTAAAGGGGAAACAGGGGGAACTGAATTCTCCGTAAGAACGGCACTTTTCTCACAGCCCCCCTAAGCAACGCAGTCCAGAACCGGGGCTGCATGTCAGTGTGAAGATGGATTATGTAAAAATGCTGTTTGCACTGTTCTTTATGTTGTTTTGCCTAAAATATGGTTCTGATTTATTATTATAAAGAATGAAAATAATAAATGTTAAACAGCCTAAATAAAACATTTTGATAATGTTCCTATGACGGTGTAAGAGCCGTTATATTTTTATAGGTGCGACCCTAACTGCCTACCCCCCCCCCCCGCTCCCGCTCAGGTAAACAGATGGCCAGAGGATCTCCAGTTTGTCAACAAATGCATGAGAAAATTATTGAAATGTTTAAAAACAATGTACCTCAAGGAAAGATTGGAAGGGATTTGCATCCCTCTACAGTGCATAATATCATGAAACGTGTCAAGGAATCGGGAGGAATTTCAGTGCGTCAAGGCCAAGGGCGCAAGCTTAAGCTGAACACACCTGATCTTCGATCCCTCAGACAGCACTGCATCAAGAACCGTCACTCAACAATTGCTGATATAACCACATGGGCAAGGGATTACTTTGGCAAACTTTTGTCAAGCACTGCATTACAGTACATGCACAAATGCCACTTAAAACTTTACTGTTCAAAAAAGAAGCTTCTGTTAACTAGGGTTGGGCGGTATGACGGTATTGCGGTATTTAAAAATGTTGACGGTATTTAAAAACGGTGATCGTATTTTAAAAATGTGAAGCGCCAAATTTCTGCTTCAGGTCTGCCTTGAAAACTGAGACTTTAAGACATTTGCGCATCCACAGTAAGGGAGGGGTGGGAGTGGAAGGCGGTTGGAGCTCACTGATTGTTTGTAGTGATGGGAATTATGGCTCCTTGAAGGAAGCCGGATCTTTTGGCCCTGCTCCTTTTAAAGAGCCGTTTAAAAAAATGGCTCTTCGTTCTTCGGGAGGCGCTACTGGGTAAACTATAAGACTATAATAATATCAATGATGAACAATCAGGCAAATTTTGCTACCTTGCCTTAAATGTAGGCATAATTCAAACAACACTTAAATGAGAAAAAAAGATTTATTTCAAAAGGAAAAAAAAAACTACAGGGAAGAGACATACTGTGGTTGCATTGCATTAAGTTTCATAAAAATCCTCTGTGTGTGTGTGTGTGTGTGTGTGTGTGTGTGTGTGTTTGTGTCTCGCTCGCTCGCTCTCTCCTTGATACTAAAAGTGTTTTCGGATTTAAATTTCGACAATAAACAGCTCTCATTATGATCCCTCTACTGATGTGAAGCTGAATGGGTGGATTTCAGCCGATAAGAATTGTGCAGAAATAAAAATATATATAACGGATCCCAGAGACGCATTTACACTTATGTGTACAATATTTATTATACAGGGGTTGGACAATGAAACTGAAACACCTGGTTTTAGACCACAATAATTTATTAGTATGGTGTAGGGCCTCCTTTTGCGGCCAATACAGCGTCAATTCGTCTTGGAAATGACATATACAAGTCCTGCACAGTGGTCAGAGGTATTTTAAGCCATTCTTCTTGCAGGATAGTGGCCAGGTCACTACGTGATGCTGGTGGAGGAAAACGTTTCCTGACTCGCTTCTCCAAAACACCCCAAAGTGGCTCAATAATATTTAGATCTGGTGACTGTGCAGGCCATGGGAGATGTTCAACTTCACTTTCATGTTCATCAAACCAATCTTTCACCAGTCTTGCTGTGTGTATTGGTGCATTGTCATCCTGATACACGGCACTGCCTTCAAGATACAATGTTTGAACCATTGGATGCACATGGTCTTCCAGAATGGTTCGGTAGTCCTTGGCAGTGACGCGCCCATCTAGCACAAGTATTGGGCCAAGGGAATGCCATGATATGGCAGCCCAAACCATCACTGATCCACCCCCATGCTTCACTCTGGGCATGCAACAGTCTGGGTGGTACGCTTCTTTGGGGCTTCTCCACACCGTAACTCTCCCGGATGTGGGGAAAACAGTAAAGGTGGACTCATCAGAGAACAATACATGATTTACATTGTCCACAGCCCAAGATTTGCGCTCCTTGCACCATTGAAACCGACGTTTGGCATTGGCACGAGTGACCAAAGGTTTGGCTATAGCAGCCCGGCCGTGTATATTGACCCTGTGGAGCTCCCGACGGACAGTTCTGGTGGAAACAGGAGAGTTGAGGTGCACATTTAATTCTGCCGTGATTTGGGCAGCCGTGGTTTTATGTTTTTTGGATACAATCCGGGTTAGCACCCGAACATCCCTTTCAGCTTCCTCTTGCGTCCACAGTTAATCCTGTTGGATGTGGTTTGTCCTTCTTGGTGGTATGCTGACATTACCCTGGATACCGTGGCTCTTGATACATCACAAAGACTTGCTGTCTTGGTCACAGATGCGCCAGCAAGACGTGCACCAACAATTTGTCCTCTTTTGAACTCTGGTATGTCACCCATAATGTTGTGTGCATTGCAATATTTTGAGCAAAACTGTGCTCTTACCCTGCTAATTGAACCTTCACACTCTGCTCTTACTGGTGCAATGTGCAATTAATGAAGATTGGCCACCAGACCATGAAACCTCCCACACTAAAATGACAGGTGTTTCAGTTTCATTGTCCAACCCCTGTAGATCAGATAGGATAAGCAATGTTTGACGTTCTGATTGTTTTATTTTTTTTTATTACACTGTAAAGCAGTTTTACCCCCGCGCTGTAATACCGTATGCCACTGTATTTTCTGAAGACGGTATGACGGTATGAAAATCGGCAATACCGCCCAACCCTAATGTTAACCATGTCCAGAAGCGGCGTTAACTTCTCTGGGTTCGGAGGCATCTAGGATGGACCATCACACAGTGGAAACGTGTATTGTGGTCAGATGAATCAGCATTTCAGGTCTTTTTGGGAAAAAATGGATGCCGTGTGCTCCGGACCAAAGACGAAAAGGACCATCCAGACTGTTATCAGCAACAATGTCCAAGTCCAAAAGCCAGGGTCTGTCATGGTATGGGGCTGTGTCAGTGCCCTTGGCAAAGATCGTTTACACTTCTGTGATGGCAGCGTTAATGCAGAAAAGTACATTGAGATCTTAGAGCAACATATGCTGCCTTCAAGACGTCATCTTTTCCAGGGACGTCCATGCATTTTTCAACAAGAAAATGCAAAACCACATGCTGCACACATCACAAAGGCATGGCTGCGGAAAAAGAGGGTATGGGTACTGGACTGGTCTGCCTGCAGTCCTGACCTGTCCCCAACAGAGTATGTGTGGAGAATTTTGAAATAGAAATTGCGACAACGACGACCCCGTACTGTTGCACATCTTAAGACGTGTTTGCAGAAAGAATGGGACAAAATAAAAGCTGAAACACTATGTCTGTATGCTACAAAGTCAAGTCAAGTCAAATTTATTTGTATGGCCCTTTTTTTACAATAATCCATTTGAGAAGTATTTTACAGAATCCAGGACCAACAGACCAAAAACCCCCATTGAGCAAGCCGAGGGTGACAGTGGCAAGGAAAAACTCCCTTAAAATTACAGGAAGAAACCTTGAGAGGAACCAGACTCAGCAGGGACCCATCCTCCTTGGTTGGTCTGAAGAATAATTTAAATGAAAAGGAATTACACAAAGCATACACAAAATTAATTTAAACCCTATACTGTGCATCCTGGTGCATCCATTTCTACCCTAGATAAATGATGCACAAGTGCTCAGCTGTCCAATTGATCTGTCAATCAGAATTCAGATTTGTCAAACTTCTTCCATTTCTTTTGTGTCCAGTTCTGATGCCTATATGCCTATTAAGTCATTTGGACGGGAGTTAGCATTAGCCCTTTGAACTGTGAGTGTGTTGTGAGATGTTCACATCATTACCTGTCATTTAAGCCACAGTAGCTCTTCTGTTGTTCTGTACCAGACACCATAGCCTTTATGTGCTCAGGCATCAGTAACAACCTGTTGGTGGCTTGTTCTCGGACCACTAATTACGAATTACGAATGCGTGTGAGCACTCTTGGTTTTTAAGAGATACTTCAACCCAATTGTTTGGTCATAACGAATGGATCCTATTAGAGCCACTCGAGTCTTTATGCCTGACCATATCTTGTTAAAAAGTTCAATAACATAGTTCAGGTCAAGAGGGGCTTTATTGTCATTTCAGCTAAACAACGTTCCTCCAGGACCAGGGTGCAACATAGAACAAAAAGTGCAAGACAATACAGTTCACAGTGCAGATAGTCAACAGTACAATTAATACAAAAAGGCCTAAAATAAATACAAAAAGACATTTTTAATCTAAAAAGTAATTAAAGGAGACGAGACTAGAGACAAGTGTTGGTCAGTATGGTACTGAGTAAATGGTATGTGAGGTAGAAAAGCATATTCTGATATGCATATGCAGTCAAGTCAAGTCAAATTGATTTATATAACGCTTTTTACAATGAACATTGTCTCAAAGCAACTTTACAGAATCGAGGACCAACAGACCAAAAAACCCCATTGAGCAAGCCGAGGGTGACAGTGGCAAGGAAAAACTCCCTTAAAATTACAGGAAGAAACCTTGAGAGGAACCAGACTCAGCAGGGACCCATCCTTCTTGGGTGGCCTAGAGGATACTTTAAATAAATTGGATTAAACAAATCATACAAACACAAAATTAAATTGAACTGAAAGTTATAACTAGCAAAAGAAATTGCATGGTAATTGATGCATTTGTCAAATATTTAAACTCCTACTTCATACACATTGCCATGGGGCCACCAATTAAATTAAATTACTTTGCCAATTCCCACCCCTTTTTAGAAAAACAAAATATGGTCATCCTAGTTTATGGAGCTAATTTAGTGCCAAAACTTCGCAAATAAACAGAACATATTCTGTAAATATGATTCGATTTGCAAACAAACACAACACGATCTACAAATAAAAAACACTATTTGTAAACAAACACAACACGATCTACAGATAAAAAACACGACTATCTAACGCACACAGTGTGATTTACAAATACAAAACACCACTGTTGCAAATGCATATGTGACTTTCAAATAAATGCACAGCTGTTTTCTAATACACTGCACTTCACAAACAAATAGAACACGTTTTACAAATACAAACGCTGTTCCGCAAATGCCGTTTGTGAAGCACGTGACTTTTGGCACTGTTCTGGCGCCGTGTGTCATTTAGTGTCAGATTTTCTCACAAATGCGTCGCACCTGAGCAGTAGGGGGCGCTGTGGTACACTTTTCAGCATTTACTGGAGCGTCAAGCCAGCCTCCACTTCGAAATGCTCAATCAAATCAGCCCCCACATTGTTTGTGAAGATGTGCGCATACTAAACATTACGGTCAAGGCAAGGCAAGTTTATTTGTATAGCACCTTTCATACACAGTGGCAATTCAAAGTGTTTTACATAAGGAAAAAAAATAAAAGCATTAAAACATTCCTCAGATCTAGAACCTCAGAAAGACTTCTAAGAGCGTCTGGCGATACTGGTTAAAAAAATCACGACGTGAACGTGACTATATCAGTATCAGTATAAATATATCAGTTAAAATATTGTACATATATCAGTTAAAATAATATATAAATATATCAGTTATAACAATATATAAATATATCAGTTAAAAAATGAATACATTAATAAACCCATATCTTCCTGCAAATTGTATTTGAAAAAAAAGGGTTGGTAATAACTGCATATAATGATTTTACTTTAAATTTAAAGTCAACTAAAATGTCATCTAAGCTCTTCCGTTTTAATTTAGATTTTTATTAGTTATTAAATGGAATAATCTTGATTACATAAAGTGTTATTGTCATTAAAAGGAATTCCACTTCATAATGGATACACCGCCTGTAGTTTACACTCAGTATCAGACAATTCTGATGTATCATTTCTAAATAAATAGAAATTTTTCTTTTGTCACATTTCTATTATTTTCACTCTAAACTGTTATTAAAATTCTCTCATTATTATTAGAGATTATATGCGCACATCTTCACAAACAATGTGGGGGCTGATTTGATTGAGCATTTCGAAGTGGAGGCTTGCTTGACCGCTCCAGTAAGTGCTGAAAAGTGTACCACAGCGCCCCCTACTGCTCAGGTGCGACGCATTTGTACGAGTCGGGTTGCATTTGTGAGAAAATCTGACACTAAATGACACACGGCGCCAGAACAGTGCCAAAAGTCACGTGATTCACAAACGGCATTTGCGGAACAGCGTTTGTATTTGTAAAACGTGTTCTATTTGTTTGTGAAGTGCAGTGTATTAGAAAACAGCTGTGCATTTATTTGAAAGTCACATATGCATTTGCAACAGTGGTATTTTGTATTTGTAAATCACACTGTGTGCGTTAGATAGTCGTGTTTTTTTATTTTTAGATCGTGTTGTTTGTTTACAAATAGTGTTTTTTATTTGTAGATCGTGTTGTGTTTGTTTGCAAATCGAATCATATTTACAGAATATGTTCTGTTTATTTGCGAAGTTTTGGCACTAAATTAGCTCCATAGTAGTTTTACCATTCCAGTTGTCTATGTAACCTGAAACTCAGTTGAATGGAGTGATGTTGAGCTAAAGCACAAAACCTATTTGGAACTGGACAAAATAATTACACCAGGCTTACCTTCCTTTATATTCTCACTCACTCACACACACACGCACGCACGCACGCACGCACGCACACACACACACACACACACACACACACACAAAGAGACAGAGAACAGGATTAACAGGTATCTGGAAGCATTTTGCTAGAGTGATCGCGGTGTAAGAAGTGATCGCGATTCTCACAGACATTTATAATGATTTTATTCATTTTAATTTTATTTTCCTGTTTTACATGGATGTTGACATCGATAACTTGGTGAGGTAGGAAGCTGCACGTTTTTTACACTTTGTTCTATTGTTTACTTGGGAGTTTGAGCCAAGTTTTATTGTTTGTGTTTATGTATGTGTGTGACAAAACTTGGCTCGAACTATCAACTGAACTGAAGCACAAAGTTTTTAGCGCTTGTAAGACCCTGTCAAAACGACTCAACACTGATAGGAAAGTGTGTCAACATTGGGATTACAAGGACTTTTATCTGGTTTCCATGAAAAAGGTGTTAAGTTTGGGTTTTGTGTATTAGCTGGGTTGGGCTATAACAGGTGGTTAGAATATGTAAGCATTTGTATGCTACACAGAAGAATATCAGTAGTTTGTCATTTTAGGCTAATTAGGTAATAATATGCTGATTTACTTACCACATTTTCACCAACCACTTTATTCTGTTCAGTGTAAACATGGGTTCAGTAAAACCTCGTCTGTTAATAGTAAAGATTGTTTTAGGAACCTGCAAAGATTTTCATCATTTAACTATTGAGTTATTCATTTTGGAGGTGGAAGAAGGTCCTGGGTTCGATTTCCATGTGAAGCAGTCTCAGTCCTTTCTGTGTGGAGTTTGCATGTTCTCCCTGTGTCCGTGTGAGTTTCCTACAGGAGCTCTGGTTTCCTCCCACAGTCCAAAGACATGCAGTCAGGTTAATTGGATATAGTAAAATTGCGCTTTGTGTGTGTGTGTGTGCGCGCGTGTGTGTGTGCCCTGAGATGGACTGGCGCCCTGTCCAGGGTACTTCTGTGTGCCTTGTGCACATTGAGAGCTTGGATAGGCTCCAGCATCCCCCACGACACTGATTAGAATAAGTGGTTTAGAAACTGAGTGATTCATTTTCAGTAACAAGACAAAAATGCACTCTTACAACTAAAGGCAAATAGTTTGGCAGATGCTTCTGGGTCATTACCTGTCATCTAAGCAAACATAAATCAGCCGATTTCTTTAAAAGTATTACAGAAGAGTTTAACAAGCCTACAGACTAAATCTAGACTTTTTAACATGATGACAACCCCAAACAAAAAAACAAATAAGGGTAAAGGTGTTTGGATTGCCTAATTATTCACCTCACTTGGATACTGAAAATATGCTTTATAGTTGCTTTACTTCTTGTGTATGGTGTACATTTGTGTTTAACAGTTAATTATACTTGAAGCAAACTGGGAACATAAACATATTTTTGAACTGGAAATCTTTAAAATTAAATGCCTTATTGTATTGTTTTCAGAGAAAGTGGAATAATTTTGAATGCAAAGGGAGACAAATATTTGATTGGTAAGCCTAATAAACTTATTTACCTTTAATATGCTTCTCTTAATATAAAGAAAAATTTCAAAGGAATGATGTTCGGAGCACCTAAAATATTCACATACATACCGGTCATTGAAATAATATTATACTCTAAACTTAAAAGGTGCAATCTGTCTTGATATACACCAGGCCCTTCTTTACCAAATCACAGGAGAAAACAGTTTTACTTTTAAGTTGAGGATTTTTTTAATAGGAGGGGTTGATTTGGTACTGTGTTAAGATGATCAGCAGTAGGTATGTATGTTTATACAGGTTTTTTAGGTAATCATTTGGAAAATTCATATTGTAAAGTACTGTAAAGCTGTTTTATGTTTAACAGAAATAATAACACACTAATTCCTATGAATCGGTGCACACAGCATGTTATTGTTTATCTTGAGTACAATTACTTAAATGTTACTAGATATGTGTCAGGCAATGATTAGGCAATAATCATGACATGACTCCTATCAATACTTATGTACTTAAGTACTCATGCCCATCCCTAATCATAACTATAAATAGCATCTGACTAATGCATGTAACAGTGTTCCACCTACAGTGCCATCAGAAAGTATTCACACCCCTTCACTTTTTCCACATTCTGTTACGTTACAGACATATTTGAAAACCGATTTGAGTATCTACATGAAATAGCCCATAATGACAAAGTGAAAACATTTTTTCAGACATTTTTGTAAATTTATTAAAAATGTAAACGTTTAAACATAATAGGTACATAAGTATTCACACCCATGGCTTAATATTTTGTTGAAGCACCTTTGGTAGCAATCACAGCCTCAAGTCTTCTTGGGTATGTCTGTACAAGCTTGGCACACCTGTTTTTGGGCATTTTCTCCCATTCTTCTCTGCAGATCCTCTCAAGCTCAGTCAGGTTGGATGGGCAGCGATTTTTAGGTCTTTCCAGAGATGTTCAATTGGATTCAAGTCCGGGCTCTGGCTGGGCCACTCAAGGACATTCACAGACTGCTCCTGAAGCCACTCCTTTGTTATCTTGGCTGTGTGCTTTGGGTCATTGTCGTGTTGGAAGATGAATCGTCGCCCTAGTCTGAGTTTCAGAGCACTCTGGAGCAGGTTTCTTGAATAATCTCTCTATATTTGGCTGCTGTCATCTTACCCTCCATGCGGACAAGTCGCCCAGTTCCTGCCGCAGAAAAACATCCCCACAGCATGATGCTGCCACCACCATGCTTAACAGTAGGGATGGTGTTAGCCAGGCGATGAGCAGTGCCTGTTTTTCTCCAGACATGACGCTTGTAGTTCAGGCCAAAAAGTTCTATTTTGATTCCTCTGGCCTGAGAATCCTGTGCTTTTTGGCAAACTCCAAGCAGGCTGCCATGTGCCTTTTAGTGAGAAGTGGCTTCCATCTGGCCACTCTACCATAAAGGCCTGATTGGTGGAGTGTGTTAGCAATGGTTGACCTACTGGATGGTTGTCCTATCTCCACAAGGGAACACTGGAGCTCTGCCTTGGGTGACCATTGGGTTCTTGGTCACCTCTCTGACCAAGGCCCTTCTTCCCCGATTACTCAGTTTGGTCGAGCGGCCAGATCTAGGGAGGGTTCTGGTGGTTCCAAGCTTCTTCCATTTCCAAATAATGGAGACCACAGTGCTTTTCGGGACCTTCAATGCTGCAGAAAATTTTTTGTATCCTTCCCCAGATTTGTGCTTTGACACAATCCGGTCTCGGAGGTCTAGAGACAATTCCTTTGACTTCATTGCTTGGTTTCTGCTCTGATATGCACAGTCAACTGCCTTTTATAGACAAGTGTGTGCCATTCCAAATTATGTTCAATCAACTGAATTTACCACAGGTGGTCTCCAATCAAGTTGTAGAAGCCTCTCAAGGATAATCAGTGTAAACTGGATGCACCTGAGCTCAATTTTGAGCGTCATAGCAAAGGGTGTGAATACTTATGTACCTATTATGTTTAAATGTTTACATCTTTAAAAGATTTACAAAAATGTCTGAAAACATGTTTTCACTTTGTCATTATGGGCTATTTCGTGTAGATTTTTTAAAAGAAAACTATACTCAAATCAGATTTCTAATATGTCTGTAACGTAACAAAATGTGGAAAAAGTGAAGGGGCGTGAATACTTTCTGATGGCACTGTATAAGATTGTGCTGTTGGTTACTGTTGCAGCCCAGCAGAAACAAACTGAAGAAGCTTTTAATAAATAATAAGCATACATCAGAAAAAAATATTTCCATGGTACCACATATTCAGCTACACACCATCAGTAAAAGTCTGTCAATCAGCGACAGCATTTCTTAAATATGTTTGATTTAGATAAAGAAATGATTATGCTTACAATACAATTCCCTGGGTTCTATAATTAAACATAATTATGAACCATAATAAACTTTTTTGGAGAAAATAAGGACTGCAAGTTTGGCCTTTATTGTGTAAATAAATGTTTGTAGGCAACCATGCTTAGAATGTGAAATCAGGAATTAAGAAGAACAATTGAGAGTTTCTTACTAGACTAAAATGTTTTGTCAAAGTCCATAAATGAACCTATTTTTTCAGAGTTCCTCAAATTACATGGAAACTGCTTATGAGCAAAAATGCAGGATCAACTTGTTATTTTTAACAATTTGATGCATTTGGCCTATATTAGCTGAGCCTTGTGACTTCCGGTGGTGACTGGAACCTGTATCAAAACCATAATACCAAAGCAGCAATTTTGGATTTTACTTAAGGGCTTCTAGGAACTGAAACATTAGTACCTCACTGGGACTCAAGCAAAAGATAAAGTAATAATATGTAAGTATGGTGCTAAATAGGTTTATATTCTGTGAAAGCTTATTGTAATTAGCAATGTCTTAAGTAGTTACATTAACTTACTTTTAAATTTTACTGACATTTTAGCTTTTTATCAGTTCCTGTCTTTTTTGTCTGGTATGATAGGGTGGGTCTAAATTTTTTATTAAAATGTAACCTATTTAGTGACAGTGTTTAGTTTAAACACTGCCTATACCAGTCTAGTAAGAAACAATTCTCCATCGTTTTTTCTAATTCTGTACAAACATGTTGGCAATCTACATAATTGGGCTCACTCAGACCAGACATACCAATGATTAATGTCAGCCCTGCTAAAACTAAATATTCCTTAAATAAAATAAGCATCAGACAGGTAAGAGTGCCCATGCTGTCTCCTGCAAAAAAACTGCACTGATACCATGAACATCAAAACTGGAAGAATGTGTCCCGTCTTATGATCATGTAGATGGCCAGGACATGGGCACTGTTACATCTGACATAGAGCAATCACAGCATTTTAGAATAAATAAATCATACAGTGAAACATGGTGATGTGGGGATGCTTTCTTGGTATGTTGTACTACATGTAGTGGTGACAATAATTGTGGCACATATAGTTGTTTAAATAATTGTTGTTTGATTTTTGTGTAACCGTTTTAACCCATCTTTATCAGGCTGCCAATAATTGTGGAAGGGACTGTGTGGAGGGGACTGTGTAAACCCTGCACATTTAAAATAAACACTTGCAAAAAAAATACAAGTGTATTGGAAAGTTTTACCCTCAATTGTAAATGAAAGGCAGAATACAATACAAACAGCACTGATTGGTTGAAGGTAGAGGTGTTTGCCAACGGGCCCAAGGGTGCTGCACTTACAAACCTTGGAAAACCTGCACTAATAGCATGAGCATCAAAACTAGAAGTCATTGGTCCCGTCTTATGATCATGTAGATGGCAGGATATTGGCACTGTTACATCTGGCATAGAGCAATCACAGCATTTCAGAATAAATAAATCATCCAGTAAAACAGGGTGGTGGTGTTGGTGACATGATGTGGGGATGCTTTCTTGCTTAAATTATGCTGTCCTGCTATTAATGACATAACCACAAATTCTGTTCTTTACCAGAAAATTTGGAAGGAGAATGTTTGCTCAGCAAGCTCAAGTGCAACAGTCAACAGTCAACAGTCAACAGTCAAAAGAACAGGAGCAAGTATACCTCTGAATGACTCGAAAAGTAAATTAAGGATTTAAAGTCACCTAATCAAAGTTGTGACTTGAACCCAGTTGAAATGCTGTGGCACGACTTTAACTAGGAAGATTATGCTCAAAAGCTGAAAAATGTGAGTAATGTAAAAGACTGATCTTGATTTTAGGTGCAATTACTTTTTCCACACAGTGCCAGTTGGTGCTGGATTGCTTTGTCTTTTCAGCAGAAGAAATGACCATTTCAAAAATATTTAATGTTAACAAAGTTTATCTTTTATCATTAAATTAAGCCCAATATATTTATAACACTGTAGCTGGATGCTTAGATCTATTTTTGTTCTTGACTTTCAGGTTAAGACCATATTCAAGAACACACATTCTGCAAAGGTTCCAGGAGCATTGTCAGTCTCTTGCAGCCAATGGCAATGCTGGATATCAAAGAGAATTTGAGGTGATTTTTGCATAAAAAAAATGTAAATTTAAGATAGGAAACTGACCTCAAACAGGTTTTATATCACCATGGGCTTAGAGGCTGCTGTGCCAGATAACCAGTAACTCACTTCAGTCAAAGTTTGAGATGCAGTGTAAAACTTGCTTGACTGTGGACATTGTCACCCACCTGCCAGCAGATTTCAATTATTGGCAGACCTGTTTGTATGGTCCTGACCATCCTGCCAAATTTCAGCATAGTGAGACTGGGCTTTCTTCTTGACATGGCTTACAGTTTAAAAGAATGTATGGACAAACTACATTTCTGGTGAAGTTTATTAAAACCAACATGTGATTTATAAATTTTTATGAACATTATTTAAATGCCAAAGGTGCAAAGATAATATTTCCAGCTTTGTTGTGTTCTGTAAATAACAACTTTAGAATTTGATGCCTGCAGCCCACTCAAAAAAGTATGGACTGTGACAAGTGGCAATGGTTTTCCAAAGCCCATTTTGCTATTTTTATTACAGTAGCATAGCAGTTCCTCATGCAATGTCATCTGATGGCTCAAAGTCACACACATGCAACAGCCTGAGACTGAGATTTCGTTAAATTCATGCAGTCCTTTTACAACAGTATGAACCACAGATGTGAAAGACATACATTATTTTCAATCTTGTTTTAAGAAATGTTACCTTCATGCCGGTAGATTGGATGGCTTGCCAGGAGAAAGTCTTTTCTGTCATCTAACCATAAACATAAGTGCCTGGAGTTTTGTGGGACTGAATCCATTGTCCTATGGTCTGATAAAATGAAAATTAAGCATTTGAAAAAAAAAACAGTGAAGGTGGGTTTGGCGTGAAAAGAAGAATAACTACACTAAAAAGAACTTAATGGCCACTGTTCAGTATGAAGGGTCAATGATCCAGAACATCCAAAAATGGTTTACTAAACACAAAATTAAGCTTTTGTCATAGCTATTGGTTTTATTGGCAGTTGTACTACATGTAGTGGTGAAAAAAAATATATATTTATATATATATACAAAGAGTAAAATAATAAAAATAAACACAAATAAACCAAATATAGAAAAGAAGTGGGACAGTCACACCTAAAACAGAGCAAAACATGTAGTCCAAATACAAACTCCACAGTCAGAATCTGAATAATTACAGAGAAATCACAAAAGGAGGGGGGGGGGGGGCTGAATGAACAACCAGCTCCGCTAATTATGGACAGTCTAATGTAGATATATTTCTAATAAGGTCTAAGAAAGGGTCCCAAACTTTGTAAAATTTGCTTACTGAGCCATTCCTAAGATGCCTAATTTTTTCCAGCTTCATTACATAAACAATCTCTCTAATCCACATAGTATGTGAAGGAGGTATAGGTGATTTCCACTTAAGCAATAACAATCTCCTGGCAAGGAGAGTGACAAAAGATATCAAATCGGCCTCTGTAGAAGAAACCGGGGCTGATATAGGAGGTACCCCAAACAAAGCTGTAAGAGCATTGGGCTCAAGAGGTTTTTTCATCATCTTTGATAAAGATTTAAAGATCTCCGACCAAAACGGGAATAGAGAGGGGCAGGACCAGAATGTGTGAACATGATCAGCTGGGGCTTGATGGCATCTGTCACATATGGGGTCTATATTCTTATGTATATGAGAGAGTTTAACTCTAGTCAAGTGAAATCTGTGAATTATTCAACATTGAATAAGGCCATGTTTAGCACAGATGGAGGATTTATGAACCTTTTTCAGTGCCATACTCCACAGCTCTTCCGAGATTTCCTCCCCCAGCTCAGACTCCCAGCGTGACTTAATACTCGTAAGAGAGGCTAAACGCAGAGAATGAATCTGTTCATAAATATGTGAAATCTGACCCCTCATTGAGGGTAAGGGCTTAATAAACATGTCCAACTCTGTCCCCTCTGGTAATTGAGGAAACTGAGGGAATGTACTTCTTTTTTTTTTTTTCTCCGAATTTTCTCCCCAATTTTTTCTCCCAATTTTTAGCGCTTCCAATCTGTCTTCCGCTGCTAACAGGCACACCAGACCTGCATCCAAGGAGAGCACGCCGCTGCCCCACGCCTTCTTTACACGTGTACAGCCCTCCTCTTCTCGTCCGTGCATTCTGCACGGGCGTCTCTTCTGCAAATCAGGGTCCTTACACAGCGCATGAAGACCCACCCACCCACATATAGTCCGGTCCCCCACCCTGCAGGCACTGCCAATTATGCCCGCCAGATGGCGCCCAGCCGACCGGTGGCAACACCGAGCCTCGAACCGGGAGGTTCAGAAACTCGGTGCTGGTGCGTCAGCGGAATATCCCGTTGCGCCACCTGGGCGCCCCAGGGAATGTACTTTTGGCAAAACTACGAATTTGTAAATATCTAAAAAAATGTTGCTGAGGCAATACAAACCTTTGAGCTAATTGTTGGAATGTTGCAAATGAGCCATCAATATATAGATCCTTAAATGTTCTTATACCCAAACTGCACCAAATATTAAATGCACCATCCACAAGTGATGGAGGAAAGTATGGATTTGCAGCTATCGGAGCCAAAACAGAGGCTGATTGAAAGCTATCGGACGTTTAAATTGGTTCCATATTCTCAAGGAATTTCTAACCATCACATTCTTTGTGTAAGACGAATAGGATATTTTGGCCAGTGAACAGACCAGAGTGCCAAGGGAAGCCGGTTTGACTGAGTTAGCTTCCATGTGAAGCCAGGCCGGCGCTGAATGGGGAGTATATTGCAACCAGTACTGTATGACTAAGGTTGACTGCCCAGAAATAAAACCTAAAATTTGGTAAGGCCATACCACCAAGCTCCCTGGGTCTCTGTAAAAGTTGCCTCCGCAATCTTGTTTTTTTTTTTATTCCATATAAACTCCAAAATGAGAGAATCCAATTTGTGAAAAAAACTCTGGGGTAAAAAAAGTGGTATACATTGAAATAAGTAAAGGAATTTAGGGAGAACATTCATTTTAATAGTGTTAATTCGTGCAGCTAAGGATAAATTTAATATGGACCATCGGCTTAAATCTTTCTTTAATTTGATCAAAAGTGGAATGAAATTTGCCTTGTAAAGATTTCTAACATTATCTGTCACCTGGATACCTAAATATCGGAAGCTATGATTGGCTATTTTAAATGGAGAGTTACGTGAGTATTCCCGTGCTGCATTACCCAGGGGAAGAAGTTCACTCTTATTTAGATTTAATTTATAACCTGATATGAACCCAAATGAATTGAATGCCGCTAAAGCAGCTGGAACTGAAGTTTGAAGGTTAGAGAGAAATAGAAGTAAATCATCGGCATATAAAGAGACCTTTTGTTCCAGACCGCTCCTCACCATGCCCTCAACCACAGGGTCGCCACAGAGAGCCAACGACAGGGGTTCAATAGCCAGAGCGAACAGCAAAGGACTCAGAGGGCACCCCTGCCTGGTAGAGCGGTGTAGAGGAAAAAACCTGATTGAATATTATTTGTTCTTACTGCAGCTGGTGAAGCATAGAGCAGTTTAATCCACTGAGTAAAAGTTAAGGTATAGAAGAGATATTTCCATTCCACCCTATCAAAGGCTTTCTCCGCATCCAATGATATTACGGCTTCTATGACGTCAGATTCAGAAGGGTTATATATTACATTAAACAAACGACATATATTAAAAAAGAGATGTCTGTTTTTAATAAAGCCGGTCTGATTCGAAGAAATAACTGTAGGTAATACTGTTTCTAATCGAAGTGCGAGAGTCTTTGATAGAAGTTTATAGTCTGCATTTAATAAACTAATTGGACGATACGAGGAACAACTAAGAGGATCCTTATCCTTTTTAAGTATAAGTGATATTAAGGCCTGATTAAGGGTTGTAGGGAGGTGTCCTGATTCTAGTGATTCATTAAACATATTTAATAATAATGGTGCCAATTTATCAAAGAACTTAATATAAAATTCAATAGGATACCCATCCGGGCCCGGACTCTTACCAGTTTGCATAGATTTTGCTGCACGAGACAGTTCTAAAATTGTTAATGGTTCATCCAGATTTTTAGCTGCGTCTGGATCCAACAAAGGAATCTCCAATGGCCTAAAGAAATTATCAGTCAACAACATTTGCCTTTAAGTCAGAAGTATATAATGTACTATAAAATTGTCTAAATTCATTATTAATAATGGCAGTATTCGTTGTGATTCCTGAAGCTGTTTGAATTTGAACAATCTGATGAGAAGCAGAAGAATGTCGTAACTGATGAGCCAAAACTTTACTAGCCTTGTCCCCAAATTCAAAATAGTTGGATCTAGACTTAAATAATAACTCTGCTGCCTCATCAGAGGCCAAAATATCAAACTCTGCCTGCAAAATAAGCCGTTGTTTATAAATATCCATAGAAGGAGATACCGCATATTGATTGTCTAATTGAGAGATGTCTCTAATTAAATCATCCATTTTCCTCTTCTTACATCGTTTTTTATGTTGTGTATAAGAGATTATAACCCCCCTTATATATACTTTTAATGTCTCCCACAGAATGGATGCAGAGATTCCTGGGGTGTTGTTAGTACTAAGGAAGAAATCTATTTGATCAGAAATGTGATTTAAGAAATCATCATTCGAAAGAAGCAGCGAGTTAAAACGCCAGGGAATCCGGTTATTATTTAGCTCAGCAAGTTTCATGTTCATTACAACAGGAGCATGATCCGAAATGACAATTGTGTCATATGAACAGGATTTTACATTTTGGATAATTCTATTGTCCACCAAAAAATAGTCTATCCGAGTGAAAGTATGGTGTACGTGGGAAAAGAAAGAATATGCTCTACCTTTAGGATTGTGAAAACGCCACAGATCTGAGATTGCAAAATCTTTCAGAAAAGTCTTGATCACTGTGGCTGATTTGGACTCTGGGCTAGGCTTATTGGAAGAGCGGTCTAGTACTCGGTCAAGCCAACAGTTAAGGTCTCCACCTAGAATAAGCGCATGTGAGGACATGTCCGGGATGTTTGAAAAAAGCTGCCTAAAAAAGTCATCATGGTCCCAGTTTGGGGCATAGACATTAACTAAATGTACCGGGGTATTGTGTAGTTTGCCAGTAAGTATAATATACCGCCCATTCGGATCTGATATTACATTTGAGCAAATGAAAGAGACCGATTTATGAAACAAGATTGCCACTCCCCTTGCTCTACCGGAAAAAGAGGAATAATAAAACTGACTTTAGTACGTTTCTTTGAGGAATTTAGGCCCTTACAGTTCCAGCTAATAAATCTAAGTTCACCACCCCCATGGCGAAAATGTGTTACGGACTGTATCCTAATAGGACATTAGTAAAGACATAATAACAAATTAAGAAAGTGTGAAGCTTGCAAAGGACTTGAATCTGACATTTACTGGCCCTTAAAACAAATAAAGAAAACATAAAAAAGAAAATAAAAAACCAAAAGTGAGTAAAAACTAAACTAATAAAATACAGAATAAAGCCAAAAGTCCCCACCCACCTCCCAACTAGCACCTCCCCAACTGAGATGCAAGAACAAATTCTCCCCAACAAACCTAGCACAAGCCACTCCATAGCAACTTCCCAAACCTGAAATGCTATGAGAGAAAAATGGACGTATTTTAATAAAAAAAAATACACAACATTATTATTAATAACCTAACATCGACAGCCATCAAATCAAGTTACCCTACACAAC
The DNA here is from genome assembly GCF_030014385.1 of Trichomycterus rosablanca. Taxonomy (NCBI): domain Eukaryota; kingdom Metazoa; phylum Chordata; class Actinopteri; order Siluriformes; family Trichomycteridae; genus Trichomycterus; species Trichomycterus rosablanca. Next base: position 26,088,549 of record NC_085994.1, on the reverse strand, counting down.
AACTGTTAAAATAAAGAACATTAATAACAACAGTCACTAAATAACTCAGGTGTCCCTATAACGACCGCGGTCACGCCATCTGCACTTAAAAAAATCTCGGTCACGCTATCTGCACTTCGCTTTTTACTGCGCGTCTAAACCGTATTATACGGTAATACAGCTGCGAAGATGAAATAATCTCTTTACAGCTTAATATTCTTTACTACCGAGCTCTGATGCACATAAAGTGTAGCAGAAACAAAAGTGTGTTACAATCTATGTATGGAGCAATCTAAAAAGTTAGAAATTCTGACCTCTTTTATGAAAAAAGTGTGTATTTCTTTGTGTACAGACTGCTATTTTAAGATCAATACAATGAAATTAACAAATCAAATTGTTATCAAGTTCCACCTATACTGTCATAAAGAACACTTACTCTAGTACACATAGTGTGATTTTGGGACAATTTTACTGTAGGAATTTGAAATAATGGGATGTCAAACTTAAGAAAAATGTCGATTTGGTTGTGTTTACACTACATTTAAAGTCCAATAAAATTAACAATTCAAATTGTTATCAAGTTCCACCCATACTGTCATTAAGTACACTTACTGTAGTACACATAGTGTGAGTTTGGGGCAATTTTACTGTAGGAATTTAAAATAATGGGATTACAAACTTATGTAAAATGTCGATTCGGTTGTGTTTAGATCACTATTTGAAGATCAATAAAATTAACAATTCAAATTGTTATCAAGTTCCACCCATACTGTCATTAAGTACACTTACTGTAGTACACATAGTGTGATTTTGGGACAATTTTACTGTAGGAATTTGAAATAATGGGATGTCAAACTTGAGTAAAGTGTCTATTTGGTTGAATACAGACCCCTCTTTAAAGATCAATAAAATTAACAAATCAAATTGTTATCAAGTTCCACCCATACTGTCATAAAGAACACTTACTCTAGTACACATAGTGTGATTTTGGGACAATTTTACTGTAGGAATTTAAAATAATGGGATTACAAACTTATGTAAAATGTCTATTTGGTTGAATACAGACCCCTCTTTAAAGATCAATAAAATTAACAAATCAAATTGTTATCAAGTTCCACCCATACTGTCATAAAGAACACTTACTCTAGTACACATAGTGTGAGTTTGGGGCAATTTTACTGTAGGAATTTAAAATAATGGGATTACAAACTTATGTAAAATGTCGATTCGGTTGTGTTTAGATCACTATTTGAAGATCAATAAAATTAACAAATCAAATTGTTATCAAGTTCCACCCATACTGTCATAAAGAACACTTACTCTAGTACACATAGTGTGATTTTGGGACAATTTTACTGTAGGAATTTGAAATAATGGCATGGCAAACTTAAGAAAAATGTCGATTTGGTTGTATTTACACTACATTTAAAGTCCAATAAAGTTAACAATTCAAGTTATTATCAAGTTCCACCCTTGCTGTCATGAAGAACCCTTAGTCTAGTACCCATGGTGTGATTTTGGGACAATTTTACTGTAATAATTTAAAATAATGGGATTACAAACATATGTAAAATGTCAATTCGGTTGTGATTAGACCACTATTCGAGGATCAATAAAATCAACAAATCAAATTGTTATCAGGTTTCACCCATACTGTCATTAAGTACACTTACTGTAGTACACATAGTGTGATTTTGGGGCAATCTTACTGTAGGAATTTAAAATAATGGGATGTCAAACTTAAGAAAAATGTCGATTTGGTTGTATTTACACTACATTTAAAGTCCAATAAAATTAACAATTCAAATTGTTATCAAGTTCCACCCATACTGTCATGAAGAACACTTAGTATAGTACCCATGGTGTGATCTTGGGACAATTTTACTATAGGAATTTGCAGTAATATGATAACAAACTTGAGTAAAGTGTCTATTTGGTTGAATACAGACCCCTCTTTAAAGATCAATAAAATTAACAAATCAAATTGTTATCAAGTTCCACCCATACTGTCATAAAGAACACTTATTCTAGTACACATAGTGTGATTTTGGGACAATTTTACTGTAGGAATTTGAAATAATGGGATGTCAAACTTAAGAAAAATGTCGATTTGGTTGTGTTTACACTACATTTAAAGTCCAATAAAATTAACAATTCAAATTGTTATCAAGTTCCACCCATACTGTCATTAAGTACGCTTACTGTAGTACACATAGTGTGAGTTTGGGGCAATTTTACTGTAGGAATTTAAAATAATGGGATTACAAACTTATGTAAAATGTCGATTCGGTTGTGTTTAGATCACTATTTGAAGATCAATAACATTAACAATTCAAATTGTTATCAGGTTCCACCCATACTGTCATGAAGTACACTTACTCTAGTACACATAGTGTGATTTTGGGACAATTTTACTGTAGGAATTTAAAATAATGGGATGTCAAACTTAAGAAAAATGTCGATTTGGTTGTATTTACACTACATTTAAAGTCCAATAAAATTAACAATTCAAATTGTTATCAAGTTCCACCCATACTGTCATGAAGTACACTTACTCTAGTACACATAGTGTGATTTTGGGACAATTTTACTGTAGGAATTTGAAATAATGGGATGTCAAACTTAAGAAAAATGTCGATTTGGTTGTGTTTACACTACATTTAAAGTCCAATAAAATTAACAATTCAAATTGTTATAAAGTTCTACCCATACTGTCATGAAGAACACTTACTATAGTACCCATGGTGTGATTTTGGGAAAATTGTACTGTAGGAATTTGAAATAATGGCATGGCAAACTTAAGAAAAATGTCGATTTGGTTGTATTTACACTACATTTAAAGTCCAATAAAATTAACAATTAAATTGTTATCAAGTTCCACCCAAACTGTCATGAAGAACACTTACTATAGTACCCATGGTGTGATTTTGGGACAATTTTACTGTAGGAATTTGCAGTAATATGATAACAAACTTGAGTCAAGTGTCTATTTGGTTGAATACAGACCCCTCTTTAAAGATCAATAAAGTTAACTAAACAAATTGTTATCAGGTTTCACCCATACTGGCATTAAGTACACTTACTCTAGTACACATAGTGTGATTTTGGGACAATTTTACTGTAATAATTTTAAATAATGGGATTACAAACATATGTAAAATGTCAATTCGGTTGTGATAAGACCACTATTTGAGGATCAATAAAATCAACAAATCAAATTGTTATCAGGTTTCACCCATACTGTCATGAAGAACACTTACTATAGTACCCATGGTGTGATTTTGGGAAAATTTTACTGTAGGAATTTGAAATAATGGCATGGCAAACTTAAGAAAAATGTCGATTTGGTTGTATTTACACTACATTTAAAGTCCAATAAAATTAACAATTCAAATTGTTATCAAGTTCCACCCTTACTGTCATGAAGAACCCTTAGTCTTGTACCCATGGTGTGATTTTGGGACAATTTACTGTAATAATTTAAAATAATGGGATTACAAACATGTAAAATGTCAATTCGGTTGTGATTAGACCACTATTTGAGGATCAATAAAATCAACAAATCAAATTGTTATCAGGTTTCACCCATACTGTCATTAAGTACACTTACTGTAGTACACATAGTGTGAGTTTGGGAAGATTTTACTGTAGGAATTTTAAATAATAGGATGTCAAACTTAAGAAAAATGTCGATTTGGTTGTGTTTACACTACATTTAAAGTCCAATAAAATTAACAATTAAAATTGTTATCAAGTTCCACCCATACTGTCATTAAGTACACTTACTGTAGTAGACATAGTGTGAGTTTGGGACAATTTTACTGTAGGAATTTGAAATAATGACATGACAAACTTATGTAAAATGTCAATTTGGTAGTGTTTACATTTAAAGTCCAATAAAATAAACAAATCAAATTGTTATCAAGGTCCACCCATACAGTCATGAAGAACACTTACTCTAGTACACAGTGTGATTTTGGGACAATTTTACTGTAGAAATTTGGAGTAATGTGGTGATGAACTAAAGTGTCTATTTGGTTGTGTACAAAACACTTCTTGAAGATCAATAACATTAACAAATCAAATTGTTCTCAAGTGCCACCTATACTGTCATGAAGAACACTTACTCTAGTACTCATAGTGTGATTTTGGGACATTTTTACTGTAGGAATTTAAAATAATGGCATAACAAACTTTTGTAAAATGTCAATTTGGTTGTGTTTACACTATATTTAAAGTCCAATAAAATAAACAAATCAAATTGTTATCAAGTACCACTCATACAGTCATGAAGAACACTTACTCTAGTACTCATGGTGTGATTTGTGGACATTTTTACTCTAGGAATTTGAAATAATGGCATTGCAAACTTGAGGAAAGTGTCTATTTGGTAGTGTACAGACCATTCTTTGAAGATCAATAACATTAACAAATCAAATTTTTTATCAAGTGCCACCTATACAGTCATGAAGAACACTTACTCTAGTACTCATAGTGTGATTTTGGGACAATTTTACTGTAGATATTTGGAGTAATGGCATAACAAACTTTTGTAAAATGTCAATTTGGTTGTGTTTACACTATATTTAAAGTCCAATAAAATAAACAAATCAAATTGTTATCAAGGTCCACCCATACAGTCATGAAGAACACTTACTCTAGTACTCATGGTGTGATTTTGGGACAATTTTACTGTAGGAATTTGGAGTAATGTAATAACAAACTTGAGTAAAGTGTCTATTTGGTTGTGTACAGACCAATTTTTGAAGATCAATAAAATTTTTGGGACTATTTTATTGTAGGAATCTGGTTTAATGTGATGGCAAACTTATGTAAAGTGTAAAATTACACCAAAAGAACCACGATGAACACTTATTGTAGAGAAATCGGATGGCAAACCTATGTAAAGTGTCTTTTTGTGTTAACACCACATTTTGAAGTACAATTAAATAAGCAAATCAAATTATTATTAAAAGCCACTATTACATTCATAAAGAACATTTACTCTTGTATTCATGTTGTGATATTGAGACAATTTACTGTAGGAATTTAGAGTGACAGGATGGCAAATCCACATAAAGTGTATATTCGGTGTTGTTAAAACCACCTTCTGAAATCCAATTAAAAGCAAATCAAATTGTTATCAAATGAGACCACTATGATCATAAAGAGCACTTACTCTAGTAAGATCAATAAAATAAGCAAATCAAATTGTTATTAAATACCACCCTTACATTCATCAAGAACACTTACTCTAGTACTCATGTTGTGATTTTAAGACAATTTTACTGCTGAAATTTGGATAATGGCATCACAAATTTGCATAATTGGTGCAAAGTGTTAATTATCTGAACATGGTGATCAAGCATTAACAAATAATGAAATAATTTTAATACGACATGCTTTTAATAATATATTACTTAAAATAGTATGTGTGTAAATAATAAATAAATAATTTATTCTTGTAACAAAAAAAAGCCATTGACATTCAAGGATTAATGTAATATTGTCAGTTACTAATTACAAGTTTGCCATCCCATTATATCAAATTTCTACAGTAAAATTATCCCAAAGTCAAAACATATAAGTGCTGGACTAAGTGTACTTCATGAATCTAGAAATCGCATTTGATAAACATTTGATTTTCTTTTTTTATTGATCTTCAAAAAGTGGTTTAAAAACAACCGAATAGACACATTACATAAGTTTGCCATTCCATTATTTTAAAGTCCTACAGTTAAATTGTCCCAAAATCACACCATGAGTACTAGACTAAGTGTTCTTCATGGTCATTGGGGTGGAATTCAATAACAATTTGATTTGCTTATTTTATTAGACTTTAAAATGTGGTCTGAACACATCCAAATAGACACTTTACTCCAAATTCCTACAGTAAAATTGTCTCATAAATATAATAATAGTACAAGAGTAAGTGTTCTTCATCATTAGAGTGGATTTGCTAAATGTATTGATCTTCAAATAATGGTCTTAGCACAACTGAATAGACATTTACAAGTTTGCCATTCCATTACTCCAAATTCCTACAGTTAAATTGTCTCACAATTACAACCTGTGTACTAGAGTAATTACTCTTTATTACCATAGTAGTGCCATTTGATAACAATTTGATTACATTATTTTATTGGACTTATACCGAATAAACACTTTACACAAGTTTATCATCACATTACTGCAAATTTCTACAGTAAAATTGTCCCAGAATAACGTGGTGAGTACAAAAATATATGTTCTTCATAGCTATATGGGTTGCATTTAATAATAATTTAATTTGCACATTTTATTGGACTTTAAAAATTGTCTAAACACAACCGAATTGACATTTTACATAAGTTTTCCATTCCATTATTTTAAGTTTCTACAGTGAAAATGTCCCAAAATCACACGATGAGTACTAGAGTAAGTGTTCTTCATGACACTATGGATGGAAGTTGATAACATTTTGATTTGTTAATTTTATTGGACTTTAAATGTAGTGTAAACACAACCGAATTGACATTTTACATAAGTTTGCCATGCCATTATTTCAAATTCCCACAGTAAAAATGTCACAAAATCACACTATGAGTACTAGACTAAGTGTTCTTCATGAAAGTATAGGTGGCACTTGATAACAATTTGATTTGTTAATTTTATTAATCTTCAAAAAGTGGTCTGTACACAACCAAATAGACACTTTACTCAAGTTTGTTATGACATTACTCCAAATTTCTACAGTAAAATTCTCCCAAAATGACACCATGAGTACTAGAGTAAGTGTTCTTCATGAAAGTATAGGTGGCACTTGATAACAATTTGATTTGTTAATTTTATTAATCTTCAAAAAGTGGTCTGTACACAACCAAATAGACACTTTACTCAAGTTTGTTATGACATTACTCCAAATTTCTACAGTAAAATTCTCCCAAAATGACACCATGAGTACTAGAGTAAGTGTTCTTCATGAAAGTATAGGTGGCACTTGATAACAATTTGATTTGTTAATTTTATTAATCTTCAAAAAGTGGTCTGTACACAACCAAATAGACACTTTACTCAAGTTTGTTATGACATTACTCCAAATTTCTAAAGTAAAATTCTCCCAAAATGACACCATGTGTACTAGAGTAAGTGTTCTTTATGACAGTATAGGTGGCACTTGATAACAATTTGATTTGTTAATTTTATTTGACTTTAAATGTGGTGTAAACTGAACGGAATTTACGCTTTACATAAGTTTGCCATGCCATTATTTTAAGTTTCTACAGTGAAAATGTCCCAAAATCACACCATGTGTACTAGAGTAAGTGTTCTTTATGACAGTATGGGTGGAACTTGATAACAATTTGATTTGTTAATTGTATTGGACTTTAAATGTGGTGTAAACTGAACTGAATTGACATTTTACATAAGTTTGCCATGCCATTATTTCAAATTTCTACAGTAAAATTGTCCCAAAACCACACCATAAGTACTAGACTAAGTGTTCTTCATGACAGTATAGGTGGCACTTGATAACAATTTGATTTGTTAATTTTATTGATACTTCAAAGAGTGGTCTGTACACAACCAAATAGACACTTTACTCAAGTATATCACCACATTAATCCAAATTTCTACAGTAAAAATGTCCCAAAATCACACTATGAGTACTAGAGTAAGTGTTCTTCATGACAGTATGGGTGGCACTTGATAACATATTGATTTGTTAATTTTATTGTACTTTAAATGTGGTGTAAACTGAACCAAATTGACATTTTACATAAGTTTGCCATGCCATTATTTCAAATTCCTACAGTAAAAATGTCCCATAATAACACCATGTGTACTAGACTAAGTGTTCTTCATGACAGTATAGGTGGCACTTGATAACAATTTGATTTGTTAATTTAATTGATACTTCAAAGAGTGGTCTGTACACAACCAAATAGACACTTTACTCAAGTTTATCAACACATTACTCCAAATTTCTACAGTAAAATTGTCCCAAAATCACACCATAAGTACTAGACTAAGTGTTCTTCATGACAGTATAGGTGGCACTTGATAACAATTTGATTTGTTAATGGTATTGGACTTTAAATATAGTGTAAACTCAACCGAATTGACATTTTACATAAGTTTGCAATGCCATTATTTCAAATTCCCACAGTAAAAATGTCCCAAAATAACACCATGAGTACTAGAGTAAGTGTTCTTCATGACTGTATGGGTGGCACTTGATAACAATTCGATTTGTTAATTTTATTGATCTTCAAATAGTGGTCTGTACACTACCAAATAGACACTTTACTCAAGTTTGTTATGTCATTATTTCAAATTCCTACAGTAAAATTGCCCCAAAATCACACTATGAGTACTAGAGTAAGTGTTCTTTATGACAGTATGGGTGGAACTTGATAACAATTTGATTTGTTAATTTTATTTGACTTTAAATGTAGTGTAAACGCAACCGAATTGACATTTTACATAAGTTTGCCATGCCATTATTTCAAATTCCTACTGTAAAAATGTCCCAAAATCACACCATAGGTACTAAATCAAGTGTTCTTCATGACAGTATGGGTGGAACTTGATAACAATTTGATTTGGTAATGGTATTGATCTTCAAAATGGGGTCTGTATTCAACCAAATAGACACTTTACTCACAGTAAAAACATATGTAATCTATTTCATTAATAACAGAATAAATGCTTGTGTTTAATATAGTGGATTTCGTGTATCAGAATACGGTAGATTATGTTTATTAATCTATAAACAGCAGCTCTACTCTCATTAACGCTTCGGCTACCGTAAAATACTGTTTAAACGCGCAGTAAAACTTTAAGTGCAGATAGCGCGACCGAGCTTTTTTAAAGTGCAGATGGCGTGACCGCGGTGCGATTACTAAGAAAGTTTATCGGCAAAATCCGCCGCTTCTTTTGCATCCTCAAATCTGTGTACCGTACCGTCTGGAAGGGTGATTTTTAATGTTGCTGGGTAAAGCAGGCCAAATTTAATACAATGGTGAAGACCTACTGGCCCGCTGCAAGATCTCGTTCCGAACATGAAAAAAGTGTACTCTGGCAATGAAAGGTCTAGGTGTCTCAGTTTCTTTGGGTTTTGCACGGAGGGTTCTATGTGCCCGATCCAGCAGTGGTTTCTCTTCCAGTCCGAGCACGTCTTTAAGCAGCCCCGCAACAAAGTCCGAAACCCGAGCTCCCTCCGATCCTTCTGAGACCCCAATAATTCGCAAATTATTTCGCGAGCGTGCCTCAAGGTCCTCACATCTGTCTTCAAGGCGTTTGCATTGGGTAGTGAGTTTGCCAACAGCCGCTTGTATCTGAGTGAGTTGTGTACTGTTATCATTAGCGGAGCGCTCCAGCTCCCGCAGCGTTTCATCATGCGAGTCCAGTTTTTGTTGAAAGGGATTAATTAAGTTAGAGAGTTCCAACTTAACAGCCGCAATTTCCGTCCGAAGACCAGAAGAGAATGAATCAAGTCTGCTACAAATGTCGGACCTTAGCGCGTCCATCATAGTTTGCAGCAGTGAAGCACTAACCGCGGTATCAGGTGGGATGTCCACTTCTCCCTCAGGTGTCTCAGCCACGAGTGCCGCAGGCTTGCGGCCCAACTTTGAAAGTTCCGTTTTGCTGCGGGTAGCTGACATTTTGTCCGATAAGAAAGTCAGGCAATGCGATAATATCTATCTGGGGTGTATTCAAAAGCTGTTTTATGAAAAAAAGAATTGTTGTGTTAAATATAAAAATGAATTTAGTCAATTTTCTCTCAGAGCAGCGGGAAAGCACGTCTACATCCTACGAACACCACAGCGCCCCCCATTGTTAGATTTTTATATAACTGTTTTAACTCATCTTTATCACGCTGTCAATAATTGTGGATGGGACCGTGTATATTTACCCTGCACATTAAAAAAAAATTGTACAAGAAAGGCAGAATACAATACAAACAGCACTGATTGGTTAACGTAGAGGTGTTTGCTAACAGGCCCAAGGGTGCTACACTTACAACCCTGGGATCTGGTTCTACTAAAAGGTATTGCTTCTATTTTATAAGGTTATGACTATCTGGTGAATGCTAAAATGTGGCTTCCCTTGAGTTAAAAAAAAACCTGATGTACACTTTATAGTAAAAAGTATGTTGACTCCTGCCCATAGGTTGACAACAATTGATTTGGGCAAGAAGGACTGGCTAGTAAACAATGCTCTGATTAATCCCATGGGTGTTTAACAGAGGTCAGGCCACAACAAACGTCAAACCATGTTTTATGATTTTTGCAGTAGCAGTCATGCCTCAAGAAGCTGTCATGCCACAAGAAGCTGTCATGCCACAAAGTTGTAACCATACACTTTGTAATATATAATTGATTTTCCTGCTTCTTATATAATTGGGTGTTCCTGCTATCATGGGTGTGGCTAAAACACCCAAACTTAATATTTAGCAGGTGTGTTGCCATAATTTAGCTCAAATAGTAGATATTAATTTATATACTATTTATATTAATATTAAATGTAATGTTTCACCATTCTGTTTTTATTCACAATAAATATGTGTTTTGTAGGAGCTGAGTGTCACTGGGAAAGACCTCCCATGTATAGCAGGAGAGCTAGGTGCTAATAAAGAGAAAAACAGATATCCATTTGTTTTACCCTGTAAGTAATAACAAACTTTACTTGCCACCATTAAATCATGTAATATTTAGCAGAAACCCCATGTATAGGCAACCGTAAAGTACGTAAGGTATATGGACACCCTTCCTTGATTTAAAATTAAGGTATTTGAGCCACACTCAATGTTCAAAAAGGTGTATAGAATCAATGAATGGGTACAGGTCTACAAACAAGAACTCCAAACTGTTGTGGGAAGCCTCCACAGTGGTTGGTACTTTCATCTTTGCAAGTTTATATTTATAATCTATGGTTTTGGAATTAGATGTCCAGCAAGTGACCAGATGTCCTCTTACTATCGTGTAAAAAGAACGATTGGCTAAATGAACCAAAATTAATTGGATTCAGTTAGACTTAACACCTAGGCTTGATTAGTGCCAGCATTGTTAAAGCTAAAGATTTTTTTATTTCCAAGGCTCTGGGACTTTTAATGTTACTAACACAAAGACTTTTTTGTCCTTCAGATGACCACTGCAGAGTTAAGCTGTCTCTTCTGGACTCTCAGCCACATTCAGACTACATCAACGCAAGCTATGTGCCTGTAAGCAATAGAATTATAATTATTAGTTTCATTATACATCCATACATACTTACATCATCCATACATCCATACATCAATGAGTAATATAGTCTATGAGGCTGCATAGATGCAGACCAGTGAGGGTGCCCATGCTGACCCCTGTCCACCGCTTAAATTGCCAACAATGGGTACGTGAGCATCGGAACTGGACCACGGAGCAATGGAAGAAGGTGGCCTGGTCTGATGAATCATGTGTCCTTTTATATCATGTGGATGGCCGGTGCGTGTGCGTCGCTTACCTGGGGATCACATGGCACCAGGATGCACTATGAGAAGAAGGCAAGCTGGCAGAGGCAGTGTGATGCTTTGGGCAAAGTTCTACTGGGAAACCTTGGGTCCTTCCATCAATGTGGATGTTACTTTGACATGTACCACCTACCTAAGAATTGTAAGCATTGTATACCCTTTCATGAAAATGGTATTCCCTGATGGCTGTGGCCTCTTTCAGCAGGATAATGCGCCCTGCCACAAAGCAAAAATGGTTCAGGAATGGTTTGAGGAGCACAACAATGAGTTTGAGGTGTTGACTTGGCCTCCAAATTCCCAAGATCTCAATCCAATCAAGCATCTGTGGGATGTGCTGGACAAACAAGTTAGATCCATGGAGGCCCCACCTCACAACTTACAGGAGTTAAAGGATCTGCTGCTAACATCTTGGTGCCAGATACCACAGCACACCTTTAGGGGTCTAGTGGAGTCCATGCTTCGATGGGTCAGGGCTGTTTTGGCAGCAAAAGGGGGACCAAAACAATATTAGGAAAGTGGCCATAATGTTATGCCTAATCGGTGTATATAATCTGTTCCACAGAGTGTTTGTAAATAAATTAATGGACGATATTCAGTTTGGAGTAGTGGTAAATTCCACCCTTGAAAAGAAAATTTCTCACACAGCTTGATTTTAGAAAAAAAAAAGGTGTATAAAATCAATTACAGAGAATAAATACAACTTTATAGCAATAAAAATAGTTTTTACCTTTCAGACTGTTTTTGGAAAAATAAACTTTGTTTTACTGGCCCGAAAAGGACCATCCTAATCATTACCAACAAAAAGATTCTAAGACCAGCATCTGATAGATGTGTAAGTGGTACATACACATTATTGGAGCAACATATGCTGCCATCTAGGTGACACCTATTTTAGAGGCGTCCCTGCTTTAAGTAAAACTGTGCCAAGTTCCATTTGCAGATGTTGCAACAGCATGGCTTTAAGACCATGCAGGGGCTAGACTGGCCTGTCTGCAGTTTATAAATGTCTCAAAATGAAAACATGGAGCATTATGAAGCAAAATATCTGACAATGGAGATTCAGACTGTTGAGCAGGTGAAGTTTATTATTAAGCAAAAATGGGAAAAAACTACTAATATCCTAATATCTTAATTTCCAAATAAAATTTCCAAATAAAAGTTGCAAATCATTACTGTCTGTGTTTAACGTATTTCATATTATGTCATTTTCTTTAAAATGATTGTTTCCCATAGGGTGGCTGTACAGAACAGGACTTCATCTGTACCCAGGCTCCTTTACCATCAACCATGGCTGATTTTTGGCGGATGGTCTGGGAGCAAAACGTGCAGGTTATCGTCATGTTAACATCATTTAAAGAAGGCGGCAAGGTGTGAAAGCAGAGCATTAAGAAACTCTATACTATAAACATGAGTAATAACATGTTTGTCTCTTTAGGCTATTGAGCATGCTGTTCTTATGCATTTATTCCTGTTTTTGTTTATAGAAGTCTTAATCATTGTATCACTTAGACACGCAGACAGAACTGTTTATTAAAATGCTAGATATTCTTCTGCAATAGAATTATAATATTATTTTACAATACCCATAACATTGTTTTATTTAAACTTGTTTATTTTTAGCTAGCAATTATATTTGAATATTATTGATCATATTTTAAAATCTCTGCCTGCAGCCTGTTGCCCTAGCAGGCCAAGGTGGGCCAAAGCCTCCTCTAATGGGTGTTGACCACATCTTCAATCCTGCCAGTGTTGAATTGGCAGATAGTCTGAGCACCTAGGAAAGATTATGCTTTTCTTTTTTTTGTATTCTTTCACAGCTCATGCCTAGGGACAGTGGTAGCCTTGTGGGGAGAGCTTTGGGCTATCAATCAAAGGTTGCATGTTCAAATCCTAGCTCTGCCAGTCAGCCACTGTTGGGCCCTTGTGCAAGACTCTTAACCCTTTCTGCTCCAGGGGTGCTGTACAATGGCTGACTCTACGCTCAGACCCTGGCTTCCAAACAGATTTTGTTGTAAAGGCATTCTATTCTTCTATCTATTCTACTCTACACCTTGACAAGACAGCAGGATTTGATGTTGTAGAAGCAAGGTGGTAAATTCCCATCTGGAGGCACCTCAGAGACTTGAGCCTGAGAGTGAAGTCTACCATATTAGACCACTTCATGACCTAAGCGCCCTACTTCAACTTTTGTGAGAGTTAGGGTCTTGCAGGTTCTAATACACAAGTAAAATCATTTATATGCTTCAAAATAATGGAAATGTATAACGCATGTTTAAAAAGTTGGTCACCCCAATTATTTTTTGTCTAGTTACTCTCAGGTCAAAATTAAACACTTAACCAAAGATAGGATTTAAAGTAACTGCTTGTGCTCATTCAAGGTCTGCTCAGTATGTGCTGACAGACGATTGTATGCAACTGTAAGTCTTTACTATGTTTGTCTATGACTCTCCAGGTAATGTGCAATCAGTACTGGCCTCCTGAAAGGGGCACTGGCTGCTATGGTGCTCTTCAAGTCACCACTGTTTCCCGTCACCATGGCCCAGACAGCTACATCACTTCTATCCGCTTACGACATGTAAGCCATAGATAAAAACTATAAGTCATTAATGTGTTTGCATGAATCTGTTTAGGAATCATGTGTGTTTATGTGTTTCAGCGCGGGTGCCCATCAGAAAGGCATATAACACATTATTACTATCCAGGCTGGCCTGATCAGGGGGTTCCAAAGGCTCATGTTTCTCTCTGTGCCTTCACTGAGTATGTGCGGAAACACCTGGATAATTCTCCAAGCTTTGGCCCAACAGTGGTGCACTGCAGGTCTGATCACATAAACAATTTTTTACCATGGTTTTCAAAGTGTAGATTGTAAAGCCGAAAGTTGACATATATAGTGATACCTTGTAACTCAACGTTCCCTAAACTCAAAATCTTTGAAACTTAATGGCCTTCATCGAGAAATTTGTACCCTGAAACTCAACGTTTCCCTTAAACTCAACGTATGTGTGACTGCTGCTTTGCTCAGTGCTCAGCTTGAGCGATGTGGTAAAACATCATGTGAATATGAGACAAATCTGCATTTGGAATAACTGTCAAATCCACTCTGAAAGCATTCACATGTATCTGTGTTCAGCTGGACTTTCCCTTTTAAACTTGTGTTATAGCTCGGGGTTCTGAGAAACTGTAAGAATCAGCTTTTACGAAAAGGGTCTAAAACGCTTATCTTTAAAAAAATAATGTAACTTAATGTATTAAGAGAACGACATAGAAACAATAAATCTCTCTTAAAAGAAAACAATAAAGAAGTAAAAGTAAAGTGCAAGTTTTATTGTATTTTTTATTGATTTTTAACTGTATTTCAGTGTTTTTTTATATTATATTTGTGTTATTTTCAGTGTATAAGTGTCAAAAACAACCCCATTATTTTACATAATATATAAAATATATGCAGTTCAACGGAACCATGGAACGCATTAACAGGTTTCCCATACATCCAAAAAATACCTTAAAACTCAACGCCTTTTAAACAGTCAATGCCACTCCAGAACCAACTGAGTTTTAAGGTACCATTGTATTTATAAAAAAAAATATGTACAGTGGATTCAGAAAATAATCAGACTCCTTTACTTTTTGCACACTTTATTGTGTTTATTTGGTTTTGAATAGATATTAGTGAGTGGCACAGTGAGTAGTGCTGTTGGCCAGGGTTCTTTCTGTGTGGAGTTTGCATGTTCTCTCTGTGTTCATGTGGGATTTATCTGGGTGCTCTGTTTTTCTGCCACAAGTGCAAAGACATATAGGCAGTCCAACTGGAGCTATCAAAGTTGCTCTAAGTGTGAGTGTGTGTGTGTGAGTCTGTGTGTGTGTGTGCCCTATAATGGACTGGCGACCTGTCCGGAGTGTTTCCTGTCTTTCATTTTATGAATTGTACCTACTGCAAAACTGACCAGGACGAACAGACAGTGAATGAATGGATATTATTGCCATTCTGCACTTAATCACCCATTCTTTTTGAAAATTAATTAAAACAAACCTGCTTTAAAAACATTCCACAATAAGTGGACTGTGTGTAATTTACTTAATTTAAGATATGTGCATGTGTGTGTGTTGAAATGTTGCATAATGATTAATACTCCAACTTCTGTGTGTATAGTGCAGGCGTGGGCCGCTCCGGCACATTTGTGACTTTATTGTGGTTGATGCAGCTCTGCGTGAGGGGGATTCTGCCTAATGTATGCCTGGCTGTCCAGGATCTGCGCAAACATCGAGTCCTGATGGTACAAAAACTGGTGAGAGAGCATATATGCAATTTCCTTCCTAACAAGTCTACTATATGGCCAAAAGTATGTGGACACCTCTCCTCATTATTGGGTTCGGGTATCCTAGCTACACCCATTGTTAACAGGTATAAAATAAAAATATGCTTTAAGTGAGGTCCAAAAACATGATTTGACACTTTTAATATCTTAGGGAAAACCTTTCTAGAGGAGCAAAGGCTGTTAGGAGCAAAGCCTTTTTTTACAGGACAACAGTGATAGAAAAAAGATGTAAGCAATTAAAAGACAGAAAGTAATAAAATAGAAACATTTAAAAGTTCAAAAGCAAATTCTAAAAGCTAATTTCTGTTGATTGGCCGATATGGCCAGCATGTTAGTGTGGGCTAATGTGAGGGCTTTTGAGATGACAAAGGCTCTACATGACAAAAGATGATGCTTGGTTGAAGAGTTTCCAAGTGCAACATAATATTTACGGCCATCCAAGTAAGACTGGAACCAGTTTAGTGCAGAGCCTGAAAGACCAGCCCAATATTTTGTGGTTGAGCATAATCTCAAGGCCAGACTAAGATCTAAAAGAACCAATATGCATAGGTTACCAGCATCTTCATTAACTTCAGGATCCTTTAAAATTCATGATTTAAAATTCAGGCATAAACAGCAGTAAATTAGTTACGAATTAGTTAGTTATTAACAAATTATTTAGTAATTAATTATGTACTAATTAGTATGTACTATTTTCCTACTATCCTCTATTATTTGGTATGTGTGTTCAAAGTAGGTGTGTGTGTGTGTGTGGGTGTGTGGGTGAATATGCTTACAGGAACAATACATGCTTGTACATCAATGCTTACTTCACTGGCTTGGTGGGAACATAAACAGACAAAGGTAAGAACCTCTCTTCTTTTCCATTATTACGTACAGCTACAATAAACACATGCATTATTAAACTTTTGAAAAATACATACATTATGTTTTGTTCAGGGCAAAAGTATTTGCATACCTCTTGTGACTAGTGCATTGGACTATTTCAGTCACACAGTTTACATTTTTAATTTTCCCTCTTTTTTTGTAAATTTTATTGTTGCCTGTTTATGTTGTAATTCACACGTAGCTGGTGGAGTTGCACCAAGAACTCTATAGTCTGTTACTTTGTTTTTTAGGACAGTAAAGCATTTACCACTTTGTAGTGTTGCCATTCCTTTTCACCACACTCAAAAGATTTTTGGCACCGAGGATACCAAGCGATTTAGTGTTTCAGGTTTTATTTTGTCCCATTCTTCCTGCAAACACGTTATAAGATGTGCAACAGTACGGGGGGTCGTTGTTGCATTTTTTATTTCAAAATTCTCCACACTGTCTCTATTGAAGACAGGTCAGGACTGCAGTCAGGCCAGTCCAGTACCCATACCCTCTTCTTACACAGCCATGCCTTTGTAATGTGTGCAGCATGTAGTTTTGCATTGAGAAATGCATGGACGTCCCTGGAAAAGATGACGTCTTGAAAGCAGCATATGTTGCTCTAAGATCTCAATGTACTTTTCTGCATTAATGCTACCATCACAGAAGTGTAAATGACATTTGCCAAGGGCACTGACACAGCCCCATCCATAACAGACCCTGGCTTTTGGACTTGTTGCTGATAACAGTCTAGATGGTCCTTTTCATTTTTTCCAAAAAACACAATGCACAATACATGGCACAATAAGTGGCATTTGTGCATGTAACTCTGTATTGTAGTGCTTGACAAAGGTTTGCAAAAGTAATCCCTTGTCCATGTGGTTATATCAGCTTTTGTTGAGTGGCGGATGCAGTGCCGTCTGAGGGATTGAAGATCATGGGCGTTCAGCTTAAGCTTGCGCCCTTGGCCTTTACGCACAAAAATTCCTCCTGATTCCTTGAATCGTTTAATGATATTATGCACTGTAGAGGGAGAAATATGCAAATCCCTTCCAATCTTTCTTTAAGGTACATTGTTTTTAAACATTTCAATAATTTTCTCACGCATTTGTTGAGATCCTCTGCCATCTTTGCTCATCAAAGACTCAGCCTTTCCTGGATGATGCTTTGTACCAAACCATGATTACAATCACTGTCCCAACATTTTCTGATTTGGGGTTGTATATGTACCCCCCAAAAAATGAAATCTGTTACAAAGTAATGTGTTTTTCTGTTTACAGTACTCAGACTGCAGTCGTGCATTTCCAAACAACACAGCCAGAAAAGCTCAGGCAATCCAAAAGGCATTGCAGAAGCCGGAGTAGAAATTATCCTGAATCTGCTCACTTATCTCACCAAGTGTCCCATATTCCCTGGCCTCAGCACACACCCCTGTCACAGCACACACCAATGTCTCAAAACACACCCCGGTTTCAGCACACACCCTGGCCTAAGCACACACCCCAGCCTGTGCACATATCTCGCCTTCAGCACACACCCCAACCCCAACCCCAGGATACATCCCTGCATCAACAATCACTCCTGCTCAAACACACACCTCAGTCTGAGCACACACACCGGCATGAAAACACACCCAGGTCTCGGCACCAGCCCGAAGAGACACAACAGCAAACAGCATGGTGGACTCTACAAAACTCCCTACATGTTATACATCCAGGAAAACTTCTACAGAGGATACTTCCCCCTTCTTTTCGCCTAAGCTCATTCACATCAAGCAGCACAACCATGGGCCAATAACAGACAGGTACACAGACCAAGTACTAGCTTTCAACCTACCTAAAAGTACAAGCAATTACTGTTTACTCCACTGGTTAAAAAAGTGACTTACTTCAATGCACCAACTACAGGACCACTGTGCTGGTCTTACATCCTAGCAAGATCTGTTGCGAGTAAACCTAAAAAGAATGCAAACCAAGCATAACATATTGCCCAAGAGCAATTTAGGCAAAGAGGCATGCAGGATCAGATCACAAACCTCCGGATCATCATCGAGAAAGCAAGAAAAAGAAACCAGGCACTATATTTCACAAAGGCATTCAATATGGTACAACATGACCAGTTATGAATAACCATGCCTGACATAGGTTTCCCCTCACATCTGGTCCAACTACTGACGAATCTGTTTAGTCAACAACAGAACGGCCAATCACACATCAGCATGGTTCAGGGTAAGAAATGGTGTACAACAAAGGTTTAACATCTCACAAGTCTATTTAAATACAGTGGGGCCAAAAAGTATTTAGTCAGCGACTGATTGTGCAAGTTCTCCTACTTAGAAAGATGAGAGAGGTCTGTAATTTTCATCATAGGTACACTTCAACTATGAGAGACAAAATGAGAAAAAATCACATTGTAGAATTTTTAAAGAATTTATTTGTAAATTATGGTGGAAAATAAGTATTTGGTCACCCACAAACAAGCAATATTTCTGGCTCTCACAAACCTGTAACTTCTTCTTTAAGAAGCTCTTCTGTTCTCCACTCGTTACCTGTATTAATGGCACCTGTTTGACCTCGTTATCTGTATAAAAGACACCTGTCCACAGCCTCAAACAGTCAGACTCCAAACTCAACCATGGCCAAGACCAAAGAGCTGTCGAAGGACACCAGGAAGAAAATTGTAGACCTGCACCAGGCTGGGAAGAGTGAACCTACAATAGGCAAGCAGGTTGGTGTGAATAAATTAACTGTGGGAGCAATTGTAAGAAAATGGAAGACTGTATGATAATCAGACCATTGATAATCTTCCTCGATCTGGGGCCCCACGCAAGATCTCATCCCGTGGGGTCAAAATGATCATGAGAACGGTGAGCAAAAATCCCAGAACTACACGGAGGGACCTGATGAATGACCTGCAGAGAGCTGGGACCAAAGTAACAAAGGCTACCATCAGTAACACACTACGCCGAGAGGGACTCAAATCCTGCAGTGCCAGGCGTGTCCCCCTGCTTAAGCCAGTACATGTCCAGGCCCATCTGAAGTTTGCCAGAGAGCATATGGATGATCCAGAAGAGGATTGGGAGAATATCATGTGGTCAGATGAAACCAAAATGGAACTTTTTGGTAAAAACTCAACTCGTCGTGTTTGGAGGAAGAAGAATGCTGAGTTGCATCCCAAGAACACCATACCTACTGTGAAGCATGGGGGTGGAAACAACATGCTTTGGGGCTGTTTTTCTGCAAAGGGGACAGGACGACTGATCCGTGTTAAGGGAAGAATGAACGGGGCCATGTATCGTGAGATTTTAAGCCAAAACCTCCTTCTATCAGTGAGAGCATTGAAGATGGAACGTGGCTGGGTCTTCCAGCATGACAATGATCCCAAACACACCGCTCGGGCAACGAAGGAGTGGCTCCGTAAAAAGCATTTCAAGGTCCTGGAGTGGCCTAGCCAGTCTCCAGACCTCAACCCCATAGAAAATTTGTGGAGGGAGTTGAAAGTCCGTGTTGCCCAGCGACAGCCCCAAAACATCACTGCTCTAGAGGAGATCTGCATGGAGGAATGGGCCAAAATACCAGCTACAGTGTGTGCAAACCTGGTCAAGACTTACAGGAAACGTTTGACCTCTGTCATTGCCAACAAAGGTTATGTTACAAAGTATTGAGTTGAACTTTTGTTATTGACCAAATACTTATTTTCCACCATAATTTACAAATAAATTCTTTAAAAATCCTACAATGTGATTTCCTGGATTTTTTTTTTCTCATTTTGTCTCTTAGTTGAAGTGTACCTATGATGAAAATTACAGACCTCTCTCATCTTTCTAAGTGGGAGAACTTGCACAATCAGTGGCTGACTAAATACTTTTTGGCCCCACTGTAAGTGATGCGAACAATGCTACGATTTGCCAGAGGAAAGATGCAGGAATGGTGTAAATCTTTCAGGTGTGTTGATGGCAATGACATCAAAGATAGCTGAAGGTGATTAATAGAAATAATCTCTTATATCTTCTGCAGGAGAACAATAAAGAGCAATTTTCATGGGGTAAAAGGAAAGAGGTGTGGAATGATATGAAGCTGGTGTCAGGATTGATAGTGGGCCATTTGTAAACACAATTACCAAGACATCTTTTCAGAACACCCTTCTAGTGTGTTTTCCCCAGCTCACAAACAATGATCACCTCTCAATGTCTCACAACTCCATTCCTCATGCAGACCTCTATATCACAGCTGATGAGGTAAGACCGTGCTTTGGAACACCTCCTGCATTGTTCCAGTGCCAAAGACTAAGAACTCAAAGGAAATGAAAAACTACCAAGCAGTAGCACTGACATCACACCTGATGAAGTCAATGGAGAGGCTTGTGCTTGGTCACCTTGGGACACAAGTGGGAACAGCACTGGACCTCTTACAATTTACAATCAGAGCTGGAGGTTGATGATGCTGTTATTTATGTGATGCATAGAGCTTACTCAAAGCTGGAGATAGCAGGTATCACTGTGAGAATCATGTTCTTTGACTTTTACAGTGCTTTCAACACCATCCAGCCCCTGCTGTTGAGTGTGGTGCAGGTAGACTTTGCCCTGGTGTCTTACCTGACCATCAGGCCCCAGTACCTGAGACTTCAGAACTGTTTGTTCGAGCAGGCTGAGAGCAGCACAGAGGCTCCTCAAGGGACTGTTCCTGTTCCCTTTTTCTTCATTTTTACACCTTTGATTTCAGGTATGCATCTGATACACGTCATCTACCAATGTACTTGGTAGGTTAACACATGTGGTTAACACCTACAAGCACCTGGGTATCAAACTGAATGATAAGTTGATAGACTGTATAAGAAGGGACAGAGCCAACTCTACTTCCTGAGGAGGCTTAGGTCCTTTGGTGTGAGAGGCATGCTGATGCAAACTTTCTGAGTCTGTGGTGTCAAGTGCTATCTTTTATGCCACTGTGTGCTGGGGCAGCAGCATCACAGCCAAGGACACCAATAGACTACAGGAAGGAACACTTCTACAGGTCGTTTCTCCCTGTAGCCATCAACCTGAACAACTCTGGACTGTAATTTATCTTATCATCAGTGCATAATTATCTGCATTGTCAGGGATTTCTATGTCATGGCTGTCTTGGGTCCATTTTCTGGAAGAAAATCGTTCAGTTTCTTTGACTAAATGATTTAGTTTCTTTGCTTTGGACTAAACAAAAACTTTCATCAGCTTCTAATTTATGGCAGACCTATTTTTGCTGGTCCATAGATGAAATTTTACTATCTGTACAACTTTTTCCTCAGCACAGTGTGACTGGTTGGGATTCCTTTCCAAACAAACCACTTTTACATGTGCAGCCGTGGTGAAAAAAAAAAAAGTGCTCTGAGCAGTTGTATCTGACCTGAAATAAAGGAACAAGACAGAACGGATTTTGTGTTGAGAAGTGTTCCTAGATTTTCTTTCTTGGATTTTACAGAAAATTACTCAGTGCTGTTTTACAAATGTAATGATAAAGTGTACTTTATTTAGGGTTAGATTTTTCTCATATATTCAGTGTCCAGTTCAGATAAACCTTTTTCATAACTATTTTACACATCTATACTGAAAGTGTCAATAATTCTGTAGCTGACTGTATGTGTTTATAATTAGATTTTTAAATTAGAAAACATTTTTGTAAGCACATTTTTGTACATCTATGTAAAACAATCTTTGTTTAGGATTCGAATGGATGATGGTAATGGAAACACTATAGACTGCAGGCCATGTACAGTAAAAGTCTGTTTGTTTCATGTATTGCATTATAGTGTATATAATTCATTTACTGTTTGAGTCATACATGTAATGCTAGACAGCAGTTATTAAGCTTCCTTTTAACGTCCTATTTTACTGTTGGTGCCAATGTCCCTCCAAACACAGCATTAAATAGTACTTTAATAAACTTCAGGAAAACATTCTGGTGTTCTTATATGAACTTGTCTTGTCTATGTCAAACATATTGTATTTGTTTGAGTTTATACATAAACAAAGGTTTTTTCGCTGTTTATCCTATGTTCACTTTTACCTTTACTAATGCATGCTGTACTCTTAGTCTCTACAGGATTCTCATTCTCATAAACAGTAGCAGCAGTACTGAATTTACTACATTTGTAAACAATTTCTAACCCAAGTCTTCAGAGGTACTTTTGTAATCTTTTTCACTTTATTCATCTTTACATCTCTTATTCTTGAGACCAGTGAATATTGTTTTAATTGGGGCAGACATTTCAGAATGTACATGAACTTTAATTTCTCGAAATTGGTGGAGGAGTTTGTCTAAAGCTCTTTGTGTCATACTCTGGACCACTACATTATTTCTTTCTCTAGTAACCAAAAATGAGTGCACCGTGTCATAGTGGCGGAGATAAAGCACGTACTCTATTCCTATTGGTAATCATCACATTGTTTTGCTCCTAATTAGCATGAAGTTAAACTTTGCTCAGCTTTGTCGTTGCAGACTCTGCCCACTTCATGTCATCAACATTCACCCTGGCCAAGCTCTGAGTGAAAATGAATAACATCAGTCATTGTCACATTGTGTGGCTGCCTGTGTGAATGCAGGGTACTCAGGTAATCAAGCACTGTGATTGATTGCTCAGCCAAGGGTGGGATTAAATGCTCATCAAGCCTGCTTTACATACTGGTCGAGCTTATTTACTTTTTGCACAGCATTGCACCTTTTTGTGCACCATATTCTTAATTATTTAGCTATTATACAACCCGAAGTCAAAAAAGTTGGGACAGTATAAAAATGCTAAATATAAAATGCAGTATTTTTGCCTTTACTTTGACTAAATTCTACTGTAATTCAGACAGAATTAACTCATTTTAAATTGCATTTTATACTGTCCCAACATCACTGGTTTGAGGTTGTAGATAGTATTCATTGTTCTATTGTAGTAAAATGCATATTTTTTCCATTCCCGCAAACAGGGCATCCATTAGTCTAGCACAGGGGTGTCAAACTCATTTTCACCGAGGGCCACATCAGCATTATGGTGGCCCTCAAAGGGCCGATTGTAACGTATCCTGCTGTGATTGCAGTCACATTGCTGTTTTTCTTGGAGGCTGAATTCTGCATTTATATTGTTCTACTTTACCACAGACTCGGCCTCATAACACGAGACGCACCGGTTTCTCTTCCTGAAGCACAAACTTGTTTTCACTTTCATTAAATTTCCTCCTCATGCTTAATTTTCTTAATTATCTTTTTGTACATTTTAGGATCATGTGTAAATATTTGTAACATCATCTACTGGCGGGATGTGTCACTTTGCAGGTCACAAAATCAGCATGCATTTTGAAAGATGCAGTTTATTTAGGATTTTACAGTGTATTTTTAAGACAATCATTCTGCCCTCACTAATAGTTTATCCCCCTTTCTCAGCTAGACAGACAGACAGACAGCTCTCTTCAGAATACAGTCGGTTTATTTGCTCCCCAGCTGTGTGCATCAAAATGAAGTAAAAATACAAACAATAAAAACAATAAAGAACCTAATACAGTAAAAGCACGCAGCTGTAGTCAAGTGTTACATCTGGTACAATATGAGATTTAACCAAACGTAAAATAACGAGTTAAAATTGTGTGTAAAGATACTAATTGCTAAAGTAATGTAACAACAGTATTTAATTACGGTAAATTTGTAACTAAAACGCTGTGATATACTCACTAAACTCTAAAGCTCTCGCGGGCCGGATCAAATGACGCGGCGGGCCGGATCTGGCTCGCGGGCCGTGAGTTTGACACCCCTGGTCTAGCAGGTAAGCTGGCAACCATGACCACTGCAGCTTCAACCAAAGACGAGGAGAAAGTGACTCAGTTGTCTCATCATATCAGCTAATTTCCAAACTGGCTAAACACCATGTTGGCTTACTAGAAAATATTACAGTTATAATTCAAAACCACTTTAAGAATTTACCCTTATCGGAGTGTGACCTTGTCAAGACATTAATCATTTACTGTTGAAAAAGAGCATCTGGTTTCAGCTGTTATACCCAGCCCGATTGTGACTACACTTCAACAAATAGACATTTACTATTGACTTTCCAGACGAAACTACAAGGTTTTACAATGGTCCGATTTCTCCAGTGAAATAATAACACTAAACACAGACTTGTTGGGGCCTACCAGATCAGCTAAATGGTTGTCAAGACAAGTATAAACGGACGTACACAAAGGTAACTCATCAAAATTCTGAATGATCTTGCTTTTTTGTGTATAACAGGATAATTCATGTTTGACATGACACAGTAGGCACTTTATTTTTCTATAGACATTTTAGTATTATTAGGCCTTGTAGTAGCAGAAACTATCATTATTATTATTTGGTGTCTATTATTTTTCCTAATAAAGTAAATGCTAAATCTAACAGGGGTGAAACCGTTTTTCACTGTGATAGTGGGAACAATAAAGGTTTTAATGGACCTGTTAATAGAACAAGGCTTTTACTAATCTTCAAGCACATAAGAATAAGATATGAAGTTATCTTTTTACAAGAAACACAGACTTGGAAAATGCTGGATTGGTTAAATTTTGAATTCCAAATCTAATGCACGGAGTTGAGGTATTGCTATCTAAATACAAAGAAAGTTACTTTTTTTGCTTAAAAAGTCATTTCTGCTCCTCAGGGAAGATTTTTTTATGGTAGTTGGCTTACTGTTTCACACTCCTGTACTCCTAATAAACATTTTACGCCCCAAATTAGAAAACTGTTAACTGAGGCACACAAAATTAAATCACTATTATCTAATAGAAATAGATACTGTCCAATATTTGGAGGCGATTTAAACTGTGTAAAACCCTGCACTAGATTGCTCTAACCCCAAACCATTTACCACATCAAAATTCACTGAGACCATACCAAACATTCCGTTCTCAAATTGGTCACTGATCCATGGTGTTTTCTCTACCATGACCAGAAGTTTTTTTAATTTTTCTTGCATGTACACTATTCCTACTCAAGTATAGATTATTTCTCTGTGGACAAATTATACTATTAAAAGAGCAGAATACCACACAATAGTGGAATCTGATCACGTTCCCATATCCCTTGACCAACTATAAAGCCCACTGTCCTTGGAGACTAAATCTCACATTATTATGAAAACCAAAGATTTTGTCTCTCGATTGGTTGCTTTGGATAACATTGTATTGGAAAATCTCTCCCTTAACTTTGTGGAAACCCTATAAGTAGTAATAAGAGCTTATTCTACAATGCTTAATAGAATGAAAACACTTTAACAAAACACATTCACAGGTGAGGTACGGAAACTAGATCACCAATATTCAGTGTCCCTCTCCACATTTATGTAAGAAATTGATCCAGCGAAAGCGCTGTGATGGACCAGCACCCTATCCAGGGTGTCCCCCCCGAACATAACTTAAACTCTTGAAACACTACCCCTAGTGGTACAGGGACTGGTGCCTAATTTATTTACTTTAAAAAATACTTATTTATATGGAGACGCTGTTGGGTCCTTGAGCAAGGCCCTGAACCCTGTGGCACCATACAGTGGCTGACCCTGCGCTCTGACCACAGCTTCCCAACAAGCTGGGATATGAGGAAAAAGAATTTTGTTGTACTATACATGTGTATATGTATATATATGACATACATATAAATACATACACACACACACTCACAAACACAAACACACATGCATAAACTCACACACACACACACACAACCAACACAGTTTTGTTCCCTGGACTCTGACATATTCAATACATACAATTACTTAGTGACTGTATTACTAGAATCTTTGCTCAATATTGTATTTGCACAATACTGTATTTTTGCACCTTACTCTTGTCATATCTCTGCTGCTATAAAAACCCTACACTGCTAACTCAGATTATGTTTTTTACCTCATTTATCATTTACTGGCCAACACTACTTTTGTCTTTGTATTTATTGTACTGTTTTTACCTGCACTGTGTATATAGTATTGTTTTGCACAGTATTGTTCTGTTGCACCCTGGTCCCTGAAAATCGTTGTTTCGTTGTACTTGTATATATCTGAAATGACAATAAAGCCTCTCTTGAACTCTTGAAAATACATGTATATAAATGCAAACATACATACAGTGGTGTTCAAAAAAATAGCAGTCCAACATCATTAACCTGATAAATCACTGTTTTTAGTAAAAGTGATATTTCTACATAGCAAATAATTTACTTGAAAGTGTAGTAGAGTAATAAAAACAAAACAAACCCAACAATTAGGACATGCATGCCACTCATTCTGAGTAATCGAAGCATTGATTGAAAGGGGCTTGTTCAAAATAATAGCAGTGGGGAGTTTAATTGGTGAAGTCATTCATTCTGCAGAAGAACAGGTGTCAATTTTGGCCCTTATTTAATGTAGGAGGGTGGCAAATGTTGCACTGGTTGGTCATAGCGCATTTCCTTTTGAAATACTGGGTAAAATGGGTTGTTCCAGACATTGTTCTGATGAACAGCGTACTTTGATTAAAAAGTGGATTGTAGAGGGAAAAACATACAGAGAAGTGCAGCAAATTATTGGCTGCTCAACTTAAATGATCTCAAATGCCTTGAAGTGACGACCAAAACCTGAAAGATGCGGAAGGAAGCGTGGAACTGCTGTTCGAATAGATTGAAGAATAGCCAAAATGGCAAAGGCTCAGCCAATGATCACCTCCAGAAAGATCAAGGAACATACCAGTGACAAGTACAGAGTACAGAAGATGATTAAGTGAAGCCAAATTACCAGCAAGAACTCCTTGCAAAGTCCCGTTGTTAAGAAAAAGACATGTCCTGAATGGGTTCAAATTTGCCAAGGAACACATTGACTGGTCCAAAGAGAAATTGCTCAACATTTTGTGGACTGATGAAAGCAAAATTGTTCTTTTTGGGTCTAGTGGCCGTAGACAGTATGTCAGACGACCCCTGAGCACTGAATTCAAGCCAAAGTACACTGTGAAGAAAGTAAAGCATGGTGGTACAAAATTATGATATGGGGATGTTTTTTATACCATGGTGTTACGCCTATTTATCGCATCCGAGGGATCATGGTTTGAATATATCAAAATACTTGAGGAGATCATGTTTCCCTATGTCGAAGAAGAAATGTCCTTAAAATGGGTGTTTCAACATGACAATGACCCAAAACATCTTGGTTACAGACAAACAAGATTGAGGTAATAGAGTGGCCAGCCCAAGCCCCTGACCTCAATCCCATAGAGAACTTGTGGGGTGATATCTGAAGCGCGTTTTTTTTAGGCAAAACCCAAAAATACTGTGGAATACTCATCCTGGACTGGAATACCTGTTCAGAGGTGCCATAAGTTGGTCGACTCCATGCAACACAGATCTCGGAAACAATTGTTATGCCACTAAGTATTAGTTCAGTAATTTAAGTAAAGCGAAACCTTAAACATTTTTTTCAGTTTATACAAACATTTTTTCATGTTATAGATACATTTTTAAAGTTTTTAAAGGAAAAAGCTGGCACTGCTATTTTTTTGAACAGACTAGTATTCATTTTTCTTTACTTTCTGTAAAGGACTAACACAAACTGGCTAAATTTTGTTAATGTTTTGATTTAGAATTGAAAGTGTAGTATTTTCAGTGCATTTGCATTTGTGGAAATAAAAGTTATTAGAATGATTTTGCGCTTTATTCACTTTTTTAAAATCACTGCTATTTTTTGAACACTACTGTATAAATTGAATTCTGAAATCAGTTGAATTGGAATCTTTGACTAAAAATCACTGTTTTCTGACTTTTATTGTATCATACCTTTATTATAGAAAAACCAACAAAAATCCTTTCTTATCTATTATTCCTATAATAGAATTACTTTTGTAATGTCAAGATCATATTGATCTCGACCTAATAGCAACCACAAAATGCTAAATATTTTTTAAACACTTCTTATAGGGAAGTTTTAAAAGGTCTTTTACCAGTTTCAAAGTAATTTTTGATTTAGCATCCACCTCCGTTGACAAGTGAAGCTGCATTTAGTTTTTTTTTTTTTACCCAAGCCAGGTCTGCATCCTCCACACTCATGCTGGTACCTCATGCTGGTACTCATGCTGAGTCGCTGTTGCAGAGGTAATTAGTATCATTATTTCGTGTCTGTTAAGTGCCTGACCAGGCCAGGAACACCTTTGAGACTCGAACTTAAACTAGGCATGGCTGGATTACTGACCGGGCCAGTGGGGCCAGCGCCCAGGGGCCCTTGAGGTCAGGGGGCCCCGGGGGGGCCCTGGCCCAAAACATTTTGCGATGCCTATCAACATTTATGATACAATATATTTTTATTTCCGAGGGCCCTCTATTTTAAGGATCCTCTGACTATTAGGGACTTTGACCCCAGGGCCTCTTGGGGGCCCTAGCCATGCTTTTGGGGCCCCTAGCCATGCTTTTGGGCCCTAGCCATGCTTTTGGGCCCCTTATGAAAATGGATGAGGCGTTGTGGCACTGCTGTGACTTCGACTTCTGGCTATTAGGGGTCCTAGGAAAGAGGGCCCTGGTTATGAGAGCCCCTACCAGGGGGCCCTAGAGAAGAGCAGGGCATACCATTAGAGGGCCCTTGATCACGAGGGCCCCTGCTATGGGGCCCTTGACTTCCATAGAAGTCGTTTACCATGGCTCCTTGACTTTCTAGGGACCTACAAATTGCCAGGCAAGCTACCATATTTCATAACAGACGTTTTGTTGCAAATATGCGATTCAGGCCCTTACTTAATGCTTCTGAATTTATATTGTTTCAAAATTATTATGTTCAATTTCTCTTAAGCACAGAGACACAAATTAATTTAGCAATTTTGCAATTATTTAAATTTAAGACAAGCAATTTGTCTGATGAATGCTATCTTTGACACCGATTAAATTGAGTGAATTTGGCCAAGGGTGTGATTTCACTTATGTGAAAACAACAAGCCATTTGACTAGTTTCATGTTTCCCCTTTAATAAACAACAGTAAAGAGACCAGTGGTCACTCTAGCTCTAAAGCAGGGGTGGGGAACCTTTTATCCACCGAGGGCCAGATTAATAATTACATATCTGGTCACGGGCCACATACTACAATGATGCAACACACAGCCAAATAATACAGGCTTTATAAATTATGCTGATGGCATGTAGTGCTTATATTTGATCCCAGACTTACCTTATCATCATTTCAATGTGACGGTAGTGAACTCACCACATAACTCACCTCAGTCACACTGTCCAGTTCCTTTCTGGGTCGTGTGAAGGAAGTTTGCTGTGCAATCAAATTATGTTTGAGCACCTTTATTTTCTCCGCTCGTTCCGATCCCTGCAGAGTGCTATACTTTGCGTGTTTGGTGGTATGATGTCTTTCAATATTATTTTTCTTTAGAACAGTGAGAGATTCTCCACAAATTAAACATACTGGCTTTCCTTTCACTTCTACAAAAAAGAAATCCGTTGTCCTTTTTTCTTGAAAGAAAACTTTCCTGCGCTTCGACATTTTTACAAACTTAAACCAGAAAGACGCAGCTAACTGGACGAACCTACAGTCACGGTTGTCGCAGCTCATTGGTTAATTTGATATACGCGTCATCATTAATTGCGGAGACAGAGATGCCTGGGCGGCTTTGTTTACCTTGTTGCTACGCGACACTGAAACGGATTATGCAGAGCGGTAGAGAGAACAGAGTGGCGACACTCCCATAGGGAACCGTTGGAAAGGGGGCGGGACATTTTTTCTGCCCAGCTTCCGGGTTGTGGAGCTCTGTATAGTTCCAAACAACCCATAGAGCCCCATTCATTTCCACTACTTATCAAACATTTTTAGCTGTATGTTGCTTTGTTTTAAAAAAATTATGAATTTAATGTCATTAATATACTTAATACTGTTATTGTTTAGCATTTGCTCAGCACTAAATGTTACATGTTTATCTTAATTAATAGGTATAACCCAATTTAGCTTAGTCAGTTAAGCTTAATTAATGACACACGAGTCTTTTCACCTAAAATGAGTTGATTAATCAAGATTCTTGTTACAGAAATGATCATAAAACATTAGAACCACAATAAATCATTATACTTTTACTTTCATACTTAAGTACATTTGAAGGTAAATTTAGTTTAGTACTTTAGTGGAGGTAAAGAGTATTTTTACTTTTACTACTACTTTTACTGGAGTAATATGTTACCTTGGATATCTCTACTTTAACTCAACTACATGGTTTGTCTACCTTGTCCACCACTTACATTAGACAAAATGAACTAGTGCATATTCATAATGAATTCATTAATGTATTACATGTAGGAATCAATTATTAATCACTCATGAAATAAGAGATGAATGAATGCTTTTTCATGTACCTGCACTATAATGTTTTTGGTACGGTAATGTGTTTATCAATCTGTTCATTCAGTGCAGGTAAACCTTATGAATCCAGCACATGACTTAGTGTTTAGCAAAAATGATTATTATTATGAATCCTCAGGAAAGTGAAGGGAGATTAGTTTATGCAAAAATCAAAACATAAAAAACTTTAATGTCTATACTGTATATTGTCTCTACTACTTAAGGATATCGCATTATGTAATGTATGCTAATATAATGTACTGTGTGTTAACAAGAACGACCTATTAACAAGTCATTATAAACATCAATCTTCCACTTTATATACCAAATTGACATTAAAGCAGATGCAGTAAATGTAAACGCAGTTGAAAATACCCAGAAATTGTACAAATGTTTATTATTTGCCGTTTAATATTTCATTTACTGCTGCCTGTCCCATTTGAGAACATGACAGCGCCGGGTTTGTTTGGAACTATTGAGGGTTACATGAACCACGTGACCGCGTAGCGGCGAGATCAAGGAGTGTCGCAACTCTCTCTATCTACGGCTCTGGGATTATGCGGAACAGATGATTATGATCAGGGGCGGATCTAGAAAAATATTTATGGGGTGGCAAGAGGGGGCAGGAATTTTTGAGGGGTGGCAACATATGGCAGACATATTTATACTGAATTTAATCACAGTTATCACAGTTTGACGAGAAATAGTATGTACACACTACAAAAGGGCACGGGCTGCCATTTACTCATACAGACAAACTTAATCTCATGTAATCAATGTCTTGCATTTGAGGTTTCATGTGAAACAGTTCATATTAGAAATAAGTGACCATACAATGTGATCTCACTTAATAGGAGATAGAAGTATGGTAACACTACTGTAGGTGAGGCATTATCAAAGGAAAGGCATTAAGGTAAGACACGGGTGATGAGTGGCAGATGTGTGAGAGGGAA
Source organism: Trichomycterus rosablanca (assembly GCF_030014385.1). Lineage (NCBI taxonomy): Eukaryota > Metazoa > Chordata > Actinopteri > Siluriformes > Trichomycteridae > Trichomycterus > Trichomycterus rosablanca. The sequence continues at coordinate 26,056,629 of NC_085994.1, read as the reverse complement.
AGCAAACAGTTTTTGACTGTGTCAGAGTGGCAGCGTTGCAGGCAGCATTTGTACAAGAAGAAACTATCCAAAGAAAAACTTACCCATGAAGATCTATGGACTGAGCTGTACTAAGATGAGCATAAATACACTGTGGAAATAAATGGGTCATGGCACTCAAACAAGGTACTGGACATCGCTTTTATTGTTTACTCAGAACACACATTCCCCCCATTTGTCCCTCAGTAGCTTGAACAGATTTATACTGTATATACAAAAGAAGAGACATTAAAAACAACAACAAAAACAACAACACTATAACAGCTGTGTGCTTGTAGTGCTTGTAACTTTTAGTGTTCATTTGTATTCCTGGGTAAGGTAAGCTTCTGGTTAAAGTGTATATTTTTTGCTGTAACTTGTTCTAGACTTGTTATCTTTGTAACTTTGATTATTAACATTGCTAGAATTGAAGTAGCATTTAAGTAGCATTTAACTATTGTTAAAAAATAGTCTGATGCAATAATCTGTGTTTTGCTGATTGGTTAAAGTGGCTTCAGGTGCCTTTTGTTAGAGGCCTAGGTGTGAATTGAGGGGCAGGGCTAAGCTTAGTATAAAATTAAATCTCCGCTACAGACTGGTCTTCTCTATCACTAGGTTTTTTCTACTAATCTAAACTAACTTGGGTAAGTACTATCAGTCTCTGACATTGTTTAATCCATCAAACTTTTTCTCAGCATGTGCTACTCAATTATTCCTGTGCTTATATCTCACAGACCCTGCAGACATCAGAGGGCACATTATAGGAACAGCAACGCCAGCAACCTCATCTACCCCCAACTGTTGCAACAGTCTCAAACAGTGGTGGTAGGTGGGGTCTGGAACTGTCAATCAGCCGTCCAGAAAGCTGACTTTATCTCAGCTTTTGCACTTTCTCACAGCCTTGACTTCCTGGCACTGACTGAGACATGGATCACCACCGAGAACTCAGCAACACCAGCAGCCTTATCCTCTGCCTACACCTTCTCTCATACACCGAGAGGATCTGGTAGGGGTGGTGGTACAGGTTTGCTCCTGACCAGGAAATGGCAATTCACTACTGTGAATGTTTCTCACCTTAACATTTCATCTTTTGAATTTCATGCTATTACTGTTACTTTTCCGATTACTCTTCATATCATTGTCATCTACAGACCACCTGGCGCACTGGGAGACTTCATAGAAGAGCTGGATGTTCTTCTGAGTTTCTTCCCTTCAGATGGAACTCCTCTAACTCTTCTTGGTGACTTTAATCTCCCTACACTTCAGTCCTCCTGCCTTCTTCCTCTTCTTTCATCTTTCGACCTCCTCTTTAACCACAGCCCTCCGACACACAAAGGAGGCAATCTTCTGGACCTGGTCTTCAGCCGTCCAGCTTCTGCTCTGGACCTCACTGTCACCCCACTCCACCTCTCTGACCATCACTTTGTGTCCTTCTCTCTCTGTCTCCCAACTCTTCCTACCTCCAACCACACTTTCACCCTTACAACACGCCCCAATCTTCACTCTTTATCTTCCTCCCTGCTAATCTCCAACATCCTAACTTCACTACCTAACCCTGACATGCTTGCTACCCTTCCACTCAACTCCGCAACTAATACTCTACTCTCTTCTCTTTCAACATCCCTCGATCAGCTCTGTCCTCCTACCCTCAAACGAGGAAAACCTTCTCACCCAGCTCCTTGGCTTTCAGATGCACTGCGCAGCAACAGAAGAGAATTAAGGGCAGCTGAGAGAAAGTGGAGGAAATCTAAGCTCAGTGTTGATCTCCACTCCTACCACGATCTGCTGTCCAGGTTCTCATCTGACGTGACTGCTGCAAAAACATCTTTTTACAAAGCCAAGCTTGAACAATCTGCTGCTGACCCACGTAAGCTTCATGCTATCTTTTCCTCTCTTTTAAACCCTCCTCCCCCTCCCCCTTCTGCCTCTCTCACTGCTACTGACTTTTCAACATTCTTTCAGGACAAGATCGACAGAATCAATCAATCCTTCTCTCCGACTGACCCACTTTCAACTGACTCTCAACCCACCAACACACTCACCAGCTTCACCCCACTCACCATGGATGAGGTTACACAGCTCCTCTCATCCAGCAATCCCACTACATGCGCACTTGACCCTATACCATCCACCATCCTCAAAGACATCTCACAGGACCTAATCCCCTTCATCACACCCATCATCAACAACTCCCTGACATCAGGTGTTGTCCCTACTGCTTTTAAGAAAGCTCAGGTCATTCCCCTTCTTAAGAAACCTACACTAGACACTACAGACATTAACAACTACAGACCTGTCTCACTCCTCTCTTTTCTATCCAAAATTCTTGAACGTGCTGTCTATAACCAACTATCTGCCTTTCTCACTCAGAATGACCTCCACGATCCGTACCAGTCTGGCTTCAAGGCAGCGCATTCTACGGAAACAGCACTTGTAGCTGTTACTGAGAAGCTTCATGCTGCCAAAGCAGCCAAACTGTCATCTGTCCTTATTCTTCTTGACCTCACTGCAGCCTTCGACACAGTGAATCACAGCATTCTCCCGACCACTCTCTCCAACCTTGGAGTAACAGGTTCAGCATGGCAATGGATGGCCTCCTACCTGGAAGGCGCTCCTACCAAGTGTCATGGAGGGGATCCATATCTCCCCCATGCACTCTCTCAACCGGTGTTCCTCAGGGCTCTGTACTTGGCTCACTTCTTTTCTCTATCTACACCTGCTCTCTGGGCAAGGTCATAGCCTCCCATGGCTTCTCCTACCACTCCTATGCAGATGACACTCAGCTCGTTCTGTCATTTCCTCCTTCAGACACGCAAGTCTCAGCTCGCATCTCAGCATGTCTGCAAGATATCTCACAATGGATGTCGGCTCATCATCTAAAACTTAATCCCAGCAAGACAGAGATGTTGCTCATTCCTGGAGATCAGTCTCCAACCCAGGACCTAGTAATTTCTCTGGATGACTCCCAGATCAGACCATCTAATAAGGTAAGAAGTCTTGGTGTTGTCCTTGATAACCAGCTGACATTCTCTCCTCATATAGCCAACATGACAAGATCATGCCGGTTCCTCCTGTACAACATCAGGAAGATTCGTCCATTTCTCTCCAGGGAAGCTACCCAGATTCTGGTGCAATCACTTGTAATCTCACGGTTGGACTACTGCAACTCCCTTCTGGCTGGAGCTCCCATGTCCACGATTAAACCCTTACAGCTCATTCAAAATGCAGCTGCACGTCTGGTTTTTAACCAACCCAAACACTGCCACATCACCCCACTGCTACGTTCTCTTCACTGGCTTCCTGTAGCTGCACGCATTCAGTTTAAAACACTGACGCTCGCCTACAAAGCCAAAAATGGACCAGCCCCAAGCTACCTTCGTGGCCTAATCAAACCCCGCTCTGTACCACGCAACCTCCGAGCCTCTAGTCTCGCTCGACTTGAGCCCCCATCCAGGACTAAAGGAAGACAAGCATCAAGGCTGTTCTCTGTTCTAGCACCGAAGTGGTGGAATGAACTTCCTCTGTCTGTCCGAACATCTGAGTCTCTTGCTGTCTTTAAAAAACGATTAAAAACCCACCTTTTTACTAAACACTTAGGCTGACTTGTACTTATTTACTAACATTTTGTTCCATTCTTTTCCATTAAAAAAAAAAAAAAAAAAAAAAAAAAAGGCACTTTGGTTCTAACAGGTTTTAGCAGATTTGTGTTCTTTGTTGTTTTCCTAAACTTGAGAAATTAAATGTTCACTATAGAAGCACTTCTTCTGTAAGTCGCTCTGGATAAGAGCGTCTGCTAAATGCTGAAAATGTAAATGTAAACAGCTGAATGCGGCGATTTCCATGTTGCTCAGCAAAACGCTTAATGAATTTATCTACAGTTATAAACAGTAAGCTGAATCTTTCGACTGCGAGTATTCTAACCAGGGATGAGATTTGTACCAGTCGCTGTGGAAGCTTCACCCTGCTCCTCCCTGTAGGGAAACTCTCTCGCATTGGCTGCACTGGCACCTCACACCTGGACTTGGATACGTCTAGAAAATGGAGGGGAGGAAAGATTCAAACTGCATTACATCTGAACTAATTATACATTATAACAACTAGTAAAAACATAATCAATTTGGAACAGTCATTGATTAGTTATAACCATCAGACTGTGTTAACACACACTAACATTTTAGCCTGGGAGAGTATTTTTAGGTTCATTTCTGTAAGATTCAAAGTAACTTTACAATGTTTTCCTTGACAGACGTTGAATCAATATTAGCTTTTATAGCCTACTTTACACAGAACTAACGTCAGACCTAGCTAACATTACATGTATAGTTAGCGAAATAACATTCTTCAACCTGATTTTTATCATCTCAATCAGCATTGCGACTATACTAGCACTGTGCTTTCATTATAATTTCATTTCTTGATAGATAGTTAATCAGTTTTTACCTTTTTCCTCCCGTGTCTCCTGGCTCCCTCGCTTTGCGCTACTCTGACGCTTCGCGCAGCTCTGACGTTATCTCGTGCTACGTTCACTGCAGTCGGACATTGGAGATTCGCGCTCGTAAATGTCAAATTGGCCATAACTTTTTTTTTATTCGTTGCTGCCAACTGGGGTGGCAGCAGGGGTGGCAAGGCTTTCTTTTAGGGTGGCATTTGCCACCCTATGCCACCCCGGTAGATCCGCCCATGATTATGATGATTAATAAATTATTAAATTTAAAACAATAACATGTAGGAAATATATGGCAGGCCACATTTGATTGAGCGGGGGGCCGTATACGGCCCGCGGGCCGGAGGTTCCCCACCCAGGCTCTAAAGGAATGCATGAAAGGAAAAGTGCCTTTTCATACAACAGAACTGCAAGCTAATTTTACTGAGTAGCACAATTTTGGTTTGGTGACAGACGATGAAACAGCAAGTGGTTTTGTTGTAGTAGCTGTGGCTGCGTATGCGTGTAACCAAGCCCGGAGTGGCTAATCGGGAGATTCGGGAGGATTCCCGATGGGCCGGTTCATGTCAGTCTCGAGTTTGGGCCGGTTGGATGGAAAAAATAATTTTGACATTTATCTGTTACTTATCTAATCTTCTTCTTACATTCATTCATTCATCTGACAGCGCAGCCCCTACCTACATCGCAGTAGATCAGATGGGTTCTACCATCTGAGGGAATCCCCCCCTCCCAAATGTTTCAGTTGGTTTGGCCCACGAGTCGTCTTTTCTTGAGCTCCGGTAAAAATAAACTTACAACAGAATAGCGCAAACCAACAGTCAGTGGTGATTTTCGCAAATCATCAGTCGGTGTTTTTTTTTAGAACCCAATACGCAGCATTAATCACAAATATCCAGTTTCAAGCTGAAAATAATAAACATAATTTGAAGTGTAATATATTAAATAACCTAACTCATTAATGTAATGTTTTTGTTCCGACGCTGCTGTACTGATGATTCATGACTACTGAAGGGACAGGTAGTCTAACAGAGTTATTTAAACTAAGATAGTTATTTGTAATGTAAAATATAACGTAGAGAATATACGTACATGATATATGTTAAATTGTTCAGACATTCAGAAAGATGTCAGCATGATAGCCTAATTTATTTTAACAAATGGAGACAAATAGCCTAAATCACTATCAATTTTACACCATCATAATATAGGCTAAAAAAAATAAAAAAAACTTCAAGCATGTTATGTTATTCAGCAAAATAAGCTAACCCTTAATGAATTTTTTTTTTAGCCAGTCTGATCCTGCTGGTGAACCGAGTAGGCATGGAGAGGCCAGGACTACAGAGACAGGTAGAGAGGATAAAAATGAACTAAAAAAACTATTTTATGTAACAAGTTGCACACAGAACAGATGTGATGGATAGATTCTAAATGATACCCAGTACCCAGATATTCAGAATGCTGAAAATGCATTAAAATCAGCCCAAATGAAATAGGTAAACAGGAACTCTTGGAGGCCTTCATGTTAATGTACACAGAGAAGGAAATTCTCATGTCTATAGACAATCACACCGTTATTAATAAAGTTGCAGAAACCAGTGCACTGCTTAGGAGGCTTCTGATGCTGTAGGTAGCCTACTAAATATGCATGTAGTGAAGCTACTTAAGAGTTTAGTGTAAACCTAACAATAGACCTCTCTGTGGGGAAGACAAATGCAATTTTAATTTCATATTATTTTTATTTCAATTTATTGCTCCTGTACAAATGTAAATACGTTTTCATATTTATAACATTTTTTACCTTTTAAATCTTTATCTGATTTAAATTAAACATGTTTAAGTCAAGTGTTTTCTGTTAACTTACCAACATATACCTGAACTTATACCCAGTAAAAAGGCATTGTAAGAGCTAGCTGCTGTTTTATTTATTCAAATTCCTCCTCCATGGAAAAAGTGGGCCGGGTTTGGGAATGAAACTCCCGGGCTGAAAAAGGGTCCCACTCCGGCCCTGCGTGTAACCCTGATATTTTGTTTAAGGATTATTTATTAGAAAACATATTTTATTCAGCTTGTTATTCAATGACTATTCAATGACAGTTTGACATGACTTGACATGTTTCAAGGCAGTGTGAAGGGGTCTCGACAATAATTAAACTTGATTTAATATCATTAACACAGCATTTTTAATATACTCAAAACCTTCCCCCTGTCTCCCTCTTCATGCCTCTCTCTCTCTCACACACACACACACACAAAACAGCATTTTTTGTAGTAGATAGTGGCTGCCCCTCCCCCACTCTCTCACTCAGTGGTGAAAAATTGTTACATTGCCCTAAATTCCCACGGGGGCTGAGCCAATCAGGTGTTGCGAGAACTTCCAAGTGAATATGCAAGATCTATATAAAACCCCCTGCCAGTATCAAAACTCCTCACATTCAGACAGTTCAGCTTGCGAACTTGCTCTGTGCTTTTACTACAACTTTTACCTTGCTATTACCAGATCAGCAACCAACAGCCTTTTTAAAGGCTCATTGCCCTTTATACTGCATTATATTATTTTATAATATATATAAATATTTTTATATTATATTATACTATACTATATTGCATATATTCTGTTACATTCTTTTCATAGTCTTTTCAAAGGCTTATATATTATATTATATTATATTACATGATATAATATTATATTACTATATATAATATATTAAACTTTGAAAGGTTCACAGCCTTTTTCAAGGCTAGTGTAACGTTGCTAATTAGCAACTCAGCTTTTTTAAAAGCTTATTGTTATTTGCATATTACATTATTGATAATAGTAGAAGTGTAAGCTTTATAATATTAGTACATACATACAATACATTTACAATAACAACAATTTATAGCTAAATAGTTATAGGTCAGCCTTTTTTTTATTACATATTGTATCTGGTTCTACAATTTTGTGATTGTATTTTTTTCCTGAACATACAACATAGAAACAACATAGTAAGAATTGGATAGGAATAGGAATTTGCAAGACAAGCTTCTATATTTGCATCTTAAGAAACACTTGCCATTAATAACATGGATCCCAAACAAAAAAGTGGTGCCTCAAAAAGAAAAGCAAAAAAGAGTAAGGAAGCAAATCAGGCAGATTTCCTGAAATCTGATCTCAAACTTCTTTGAGAAACCGCTGGATATGAGTGAGACAAGTATTGTTAATGTTAGCAGTGATCAGAGTTCTAGCAATGAAGATGTGATCACCACTGGCTTAGTGTCACCTGTCAGTGACTATGTACCTTTGCAGACCCAGTCAGGTGCAGAGCAGGAATGCCAGCCCTGCCAGGCTACCACAGACCAGCAGCAGAAAGGCCATGAAAGGAAAGTTGCAGGTGTGTCAGACCCACAATCAGACCAGCCAGCTGCATCGTGTGAGTGTCGTTTTTCAAATGAGGTGGGCAAGGACCCCAACTCCTGGTGTGAAACGGTCAACGACCCTGCTTTATGGCCCAGTACCATTACCGACCAAGCCAAGTCGATTCTTGTTAGTAGAGGAGAAGCTGCATTTCAAAACAGAAGTGCTAAGTACCCAGCCTCAGTCAGTGATAGAGGCATTGGGGGTACCAGTAGGAGCTTTACAAATGCTCTACTCAGTTGCTCTCTACCCAACGGGCAAACTGTGACTAGGCAGTGGCTACTTTACTCTCCTTCAACTGGCTGTGTGTATTGTTTTGCTTGCAAACTGTTTTCCAGTAAGCACAATACTTTTGTTCATGGATTTTCTGACTGGAAACATTCAGAGTGGATTGGTGAGCATGAGGGGAGTGTGGAGCATAGGGCTTGCATGCTAGCATTATATAATCGCACAGAGGCACAGCAACAATTGATTCTGATATTGTCAAACAAATTGATGCAGAAAGACAATACTGGCGGGAAGTTTTGAAAAGAGTTGTTGCAGTCATCCAGTTTTTGGGGGAGAGGGGACTTGCTTTCAGGGGAGATGATGAGCTATTAGGATCAGCCCACAATGGTAATTTTTTGGGCATCATAGAACTCTTTTTGAAGAGAAATTCAAAATTCAAAAAAGAAATTTGACCCATTCCTAGCTGAGCACCTCCAAAGGTTTGGAGGTAAGGGAAAAGGTTCTGTGTCTTTCTTATCATCGACAGTGTGTGAAGAATTTATCCATTTGATGGGACAGAGAACAAAGCAGGCAATTGTTAATGAGATCAAAGAATCAAAATACTTCTCTGTTATAGTTGACTCCACTCCAGACCTTGCTCATGTGGACCAACTTACTTTTATTTTCAGGTATTTCAGGTATTTCAGACTATCCTTAATCCGTCCTTGAAACTAGGGCCCATGAGCTCCTAATTACGCCACTGAAATAATGTCTTAAAGCAAATGTGCATTCACAGTTCAATTACAGAAAGTTTAGGGGGAAAAAAACAATAAATTTTATTCCAAGCTGCAGTAAATTGCACCTTTATTGATAAATTTGTGCCCTATTACTTATTTACTATTAAGGTAGGTACACCTAGGTACATTAGGGGGACTGAAAACTGTCTAGTGTTGTGGTGCATCTTATGACCTAACCCTTACCCCACCGTAACATTTATTCTGGTTCAAAAGTCATAGAGGGGTCCTCAGAACCCACTTTTGAGAACCACTGCTAGGAACACCATCAGAAGGCGTGGCAATAACCTGCTTATACCAATAGTGACCAATCAAAGCGATTGCTACCACCATGTTTAACCAATCATATCGCGTTTGCAGGATCGACCTGTCCAGTTAGACCAATCTGCGCGGACAATGACGTCGCTAAATGAAACACATAGCGATTGCAGTGTCTAGTGAAGTATCTTTAAGTGAGAGCAGATGACAGCCGCGAGGGGTTCAATGACTCGGCGAGTGTGTTACTGCTGTTCATGCGTACATTGAGTAACGTAAAAGAACAGCTATCATTTCAGCGTCTATGGAGAGCAAGTACTCAGTTCTGAAAAATGGCGGTGTTCTCTCCCTAGTGTAGCGGCTAGCTGGTTTCCTGGTCCCGGCTTCCCTGTTTGTGATTGGGATTAGCGTGTAGCAGCGAAGGACCTGGCTAATGTAAGTAACCATTCACTTTTAGCACAGTTCATACAGACATGCTAATTGCTAGCTTGTTTTTTTTAGTAACTTATTTGCAGATCCTACAGTCAGGAACCGTTCTTGGTATACCTCAGGGAAAAATATGTATTTGAAATAACACTTCATAAGAAAATGTTTAGGAAAAATGTAAAGTATTTAGACTCTATATACAGTATATTTTAATATAAATACTGAAACGACAAGAAAATGTCATGTGCAAATTGTCCTGTCATTACTGTTCAATTATCTACACATGCAAAGTTACACGAACCACAAATTGCTCTTGGACGGAGTCACCACAGCTTTTCACAGCTGTATCTCAAAGTAATGATAAGGAAGGTAAGAAAAAAAGCTAAAGTCAAAACCTAGTTTGGATATACTCAGTTCCCAAAGCAATCTGGCAACCTCTTCTGGCTACAGACTCCAGCTCATTGGGCAAAAGGTCTTCCACCTACCTCTTTACACAAGCCAGCAGTGGATTTTTTCAGTCAGAGCACGTACCACATACTTATCCACATTATTTTTGTAAAGAAATAAAGTTACATGTGTAGCTAAACATGCAGTCAGAATGTATACTTCTTTTTTCCTTTAATATAAAAAGCAAAAAAAAATCATACTGTTATTGTACCCCTATGTTGTGGGTAATTTTTCCTACAGGCACCCTAAAATGAATTTGCATTTACCAGATAACTATCTGGTATGTTCCAGCTGCTGTTAGAAAGCAGCACTGCAGTTCCACAATCGTGTTTTGTTGGCATAGTTTGGATCTATTTATACCCTTAAGTGCTTTTAAAAGCTGTATGTATTGAAAATATTTCTGACTGAGACAGCTGTCAGAATGTTTATTTGCTAGTGTTGTAGTATCCGTGGACAGCATACATCCTCTTTATTTTAGTAAACATGCTTAAACCACTTCTTATTTCTGTAGGTTTTTGTAACACCTTGCAACACCCCAGCATTAATTTGTTTGCTAAATTTTAAACTCATTCCACAGACTGTAGTACACCTGTCATATAAAGCCCCACTCCAGATGGGGTTAGTTTACTATGGTTTGATGGTTTTTTTTACAGGCGCCCTAAAATGAATTTGCATTTACTAGATAACTATCTGGTATGTTCCACCTGCTGGTGTAGGGGACACTTTGCTGGCAAAGTTTGGATCTATTTATACCCTTATAGTTATATATATTATTGTATAGCTTTTACAAGTTTGGTCTCCAGTGCATGTCCAAAGACTTGTATAATTTATGCCATCAAAACAAGTGGAACAATTGTGTAATGCACAATTTACCAATTTTGGGTAATGTACAACAGATATGATTCTTTTCCAGCATTGCTTCACTTCCTAATAGTGCCTTCTTGTTTTAGTCATATTTTGCAATATACACTTCGCTTTTTGATTTTTTCCAGAATTTCTATTTCATGTTTTGCTGAACCAGTTGCAAAGTTGCTTTCTAGAAGCCACATTCCCAGCTAAAAATCCACTAAGTAGCAATTTCAATAATATCTGTTGTACTTTTCTGCAGAGAACCGATTCAGATGGAGCGTTCCGGTGAGGCAAGCTGCATGTTAAAGTCAGAGACATGCCACTCGAGTTGTGGTGGAAGGGAGACTTCCAATTCTGGAAAGGCCGGTCGGCGTAAAACCAAATCCAGGAGCATGTCCACCTCAGCTGTGTTCAGCTGTGCAGAATATCGGTAAGACCAGGTCAGGCTGGACAGACTGATTCAACTACATGCTAGTAATGAATTAGCAATTTTAATTAATTTAAATAAGCTGACGGTTGAGTTTAATTAACAGTGATCATGCTGATCACACATTAGTAGCATAAAGTTAATCATGGTTTACTAACCAGATATTCAACACCTCTAACGCACATGCTTTTAAAAGCTGTATGTATTGAAAATATTTGTGACTGAGACTCTATATGTTTAATTGCTAGTGCTGTAGTGTCTGTACATCCTCTTTATTTTAGTAAACATGCTAAAACCACTTCCTATTACTAAAACCTGTAGTTTTTCGTAACACCACACCTTGCAACACCCCAGCATTAATTTGTTTGCTAAATTTCAAACTCTTTCCATAGACTGTAGTACACCTGCCAGATAAAGCCTCACTTAGATGGAATTAGTTCACTATGGTTTGATGTAATAACAACCAAACTATCTAAATATTCTAAATCTAAATGCCTTATATACAACCACTGTAACCAAGGTCTGCCAACAGGCCTGATTTATTTAAGACCCTTCTGGTATCATCATATGTCACCTGACCTGCATATACACTGTTTTTAAAAACTTAAGCTCTACTTTCTTCAGATTCAATGTTTTATATATGCTGTTACATATGTTATTTCTTTTTAATTAATATATAAAATTGTACCGTCAACATTTTCAGTCTGATAGTCAAGAAAGATATCAACAATAGAGGCTTCAAAAGGTTTTGTGTTAGTTAAAACAATGAAATTACCACACTTGTAAAATGTTTAGAATAATAAGCTTTCAATAATAACTATGTTGCCTAGACTGAATTTCCCCAATTTACACCTACACGGGTAAGAAGTTAAAGCAGACTAGAAGGTATTGAAAAGCAGCACATGCCATGCTCTGAAGACATTTTAATACAACTGCAAAACAAACTCTGGAAAGGGTTACAAAGTCATTGCTAAAGCTCTGGTACTCCCATTATCCACAAATATTGCCATTATCCACCAATAGAGAAAACTTGGAACTGGAGTGGCTGCCTACCAAATTTTTTATTTCCAAAACTTTTTGGATAACAAATTGACCACAGCCACACTGTTGCTTGTACGAAGGTAATGTCCCTGTATTAAATGCTGCTTTTTCCGCATTAGATGAGAGTTTTTAGACATTGAACCCAGCGATTTTTAACCTTGTTAAGAGTTTTTAAATAAAAACTGTTAATAAATGAAAAATAATACATTTTCAGTTTAAAATGTATTTTAAATGTATTTCCAATCGTTGCCACAACATGGGGCCATGCTTCACCCATGGTAATGCAAAGAGGCCATCTCTCAAACTCTCTTGTTAAATCAGTCCACAAGTCCCTTTTTAGAAAGAATTGTTTGTAGGCAGAGATGTCACTTCAGAAATGTTCATGGCTCAGAGCTAGATAGTGCAATCACAAGTCAGAGAGGAAGTTCCTCTCATAGATAGATAGATTCATAGATATATAGATACAAATATGTATATACATTTATACACAGATATGTAGCATATACATTTAATAATGATGAAGATGATAACAATACTATAAAACAATAATAATAACTGTAAATGAAGAAAACTAGGAAATAAAGTAACATTAGTTAGTATATAAGTGGCCTAAGTTTTAGAAAAAAAAAACCTCAACAGTTTGTCCAGAAAAAAACAGTCCAACCACTAGATGTTTGAGCTGCCTTGGCTGTAGGAAAACTCATTAGAGAGTTTGATGGCTGTGAGTAAAAATGATCCCACAGTAAGTGCACCACAGTAAGTAAGAACACACTTACTTACATGAATAACTTACTTTACAAAACAAATGAGTGATAAGTTTAATTCCTCCTAAGAAAAGTTGGACTTTTGCAGATGTGATTGGTTTACTTTGGTCAGCCTGATGTATCATCAGTATCTCCTCAGTATCTCAGGAGCAGTTTTTGGCTCCCTACAGGACAGGAGGTACTCAACATCATCAGGGACAGTACACACCCCTAACTAGGGCTGGGCGATATATCGAGATTTTATAAAATATCGATATATTTTCATACGCGATATAAGATAAGACAATATCGCATATATCGATATAGATGTTGCGTTCCAGTTAGATCCGACAGTTCGTCTTTCTCTTCTCCCAGTTTGTCTCTGCACATGTTCACCTGCCCCGCCTCTCTCCCTCACTGAACACAACTCGCCCCTCCCCACCGCTTCACCAGTAAGTCCTGCAGGCAGCGATAGCATGGAGACGGATAAAGACACGACAGAAGCTATCGAAGAGGAGCTGCTTACTAAAAAGAAAAATAATGGCTCTTTTTGGAATTATTTGGAGATGGTTCGAATTCAAAGTGTCAGATGAGCAGCAGAATAATGTATTCTGTAGAGAACGCCGAAAACAAGTCCAGACAAAAGGTTCCAGCTCCGTGTACCTTCATTCGTTTTTCACTTCAGATCCCAAAGTTAAAAAAACAAGAAAACGAGTCGTTATTTGTTTTAAAAACCAACACAAGCGCATGCACGTGCTGACATGCACGTATTTACTTCACATTAAGTGTTGAGAAAGTAATAATAACGTAGCGGTGCGTCTCCTGTTGTTCTGACTCTTGTGTTTGTATATGTGATGTGCATATACTTGCTCTATCTGTAAAAACAAACATTATGGGGAGTGATTTCTGTACTGGATGTTGTACGTGGTTGTGTTAGTTTATACTGGATGATCGCCCGACGTCCGACACGTCATTTATTTATTTATCTTCTATTATAGTATTACTTGTTGTCGGCCAGTAAACAACCAAACATTATTAAATTGCATGAACTAACTCTGCAGTAAACAAGGAGCAAACAGCAATTAAACAACAAATAAAGCTGTTAAATAATAATAAAGTGCATGAAGAAGAACGCTGATTAAAATGCATTAAATGTTGTAATAGTTACACAGTAACATGTACGATTAGTTCTGCCTGTATTACAGAACTGAGTTCTATACAGTAAAAGAAAATGTAAATGTTAATGTTGTGGCGACATATACATAAAATAATGTATAAAGTCCAAACATGGGGGGGGGTTAACGAGGGGTTTACTTTAACGGGGTTTTACTTTTAATGTTACACAAGCTCAGCCGGAAACCGTGTCATTCCAACATCTTCCCTACACACTCGCTCCCTGCGCCCTATAGTACACTTAACATTATTAAAGGGCCAGACAATATATTTGTAATTCACATTAGATGACAGGAGATGCCTTAGAAAACAACTTTTTTTTTTTCTTAGAATAGCTCTTTTTTTTTTTTTTTTTAAGGAAAAATAATTCTTGTGTGAAGCTTCCCCAGCATGAATATTAATAAAAGTGCCTGTAAAAAAATTGGAACATGTAGCTTTGTCTCAGAAGTGTCTTTTTGTTATTACCTTATGGGATAAAAAAATATCGAGATATATATCGTATATCGCCATTCAGAAAAAAATATCGAGATATAATTTTTGATCCATATCGCCCAGCCCTACCCCTAACACTGCCTTTTTGCACTTCAGGAGTGTGAAGGCCAGGACAATAAGACTCACAAGCAGTTTTTATCCACGGGCCATCAGGCTTGTAAACAACTCCATCAGCACACAGCTCCTTTCCATCACTCTGACTGGTTGAACTGGTTGGCCGTCTCACACACACACACACACACACACACACACACACACACACACACACACACACACACACACACACACACACACACACACAGACATCATTATTAAACCCAACTATACTTACACACTTACATTTATTGCTGCTGTCATACTACGTTTTGCATAATGCGCAATGGACATGGCAATGTTAACAATACAGACTACCTATTATACCCAGCTTTTATATATCCCTTACTCATGTTCCTGGTTTAATTATGCTTATAGTTTTTAAACTTATGTTATATATTGTATTTATGTCTTAATAGTTGTATGTGCAGGATTAGCAAAGTAATTTATTGTACAGTGTAACTGTCTGTTTACTGTGCATACGACAGCTCTTGAATCATTCATTCATTGTTTTGGAGCTTCACCTACCATACAGATAAAGTTTGTGGATATGCAATTACTTACTGAATTCTATATGTTGCTTTATACCCTTTGTCAACCCCTGTACCCCTTTCATCAATCGAAAAAGACCCCTACTGACAGGATGTTTTTAACCCGATAATGATGTTGCAATGGGTGTTGTAGCGATATGAGTGTATCATGTGTAGAATTGTTGTATAAGAAAATAGAAAAAAGAAAATAGTTCTAGTCTCTAGCTGTACATCTGCAACAGGTGCTAACAGTAAATGTTTCTAATAAGGAGACCATTTTGTGTAAACAGAGTTGCAACAGTGTTGTTAGGATTTTGAAACAGATACACTCATATCAGTACAGCACACAGTACCACGTCATTAACATTTTAGCAGTGCTGTGAACGGTTCACCACCCAAACATTGTCTGGTTTGTGGGTTTCCTATAACGGTCCTTTTTAGTTGATTAATGTAGTACAGATTGTGAGAAAGCATACAGATCAACAGATGAGCTACAATCAGTTCATCTGTATGGTAGGTGTAGCTCATACAATATTCAAGTGTATGAACTAGCTAGGTGTACCTAATAAAGTGCCTAACAATTCCTGCAGGACTAGTAGTGTTCATGTTTGTGTTGGTCATTGTTCTAACCTCTTATTGTTTACCATCATTCAAAATTCAGTCTTTGATCCAGTTTGTCTTTTATTGCAGGGTTTTCATGTGTAACAGGTGTCCTATTGCTCAGTTGCATGCTTAATTACAAGCGTAAAACGTCGTCCTTGTGATGTAATATAGAAAAGGATTTTTTTTGACACGGTAGCACGTTGAATTACAAAATAGAATGCTCTGTTCTCCCTTTTGTTAGCTGTTGTTTGTTGTACACCTGTTTATTTATTTTTGTCTATCAATTTTATTCTCTTAGCTGCTCCTGTATTAGGGGTTGTCACAGCGCACTAATGGGGTATTTCAGCATTTATTATTGTAAGGTGCTCAGCTGAACCAAACTTTATTATGTTGTGTAGTAACTCTGTCCTTCTGTATACTTATTGTACAGTGGACATATAACTTTTGTGTTAACAATGTGAAAAATTAAAAAATTGATTAATTCATAAATCCTCAAAACACACATACATTCGTCTCTGCAGATCCTCTCAAGCTCAGTCAGGTTGGATGGGCAGCGTCAGTAGATAGCCATTTTTAGGTCTTTTCAGAGATGTTCAACTGGATTCAAGTCCGGGCTCTGGCTGGGCCACTCAAGGACATTCACAGACTGCTCCTGAAGCCACTCCTTTGTTATCTTGGCTGTGTGCTTTGGGTCATTGTCATGTTGGAAGATGAATCGTCATCCTAGTCTGAGTTCCAGAGCACTCTGGAGCAGGTTTTCTTGAATAATCTCTCTATATTTGGCTGCTGTCATCTTACCCTCTATGCAGACTAGTCGCCCAGTTCCTGCCGCAGAAAAACATCCCCACAGCATGATGCTGCCACCACCATGCTTGACAGTAGGAATGGTGTTAGCCAGGCGATGAGCAGTGCCTGTTTTTTCTCCAGACTATAGTTCAGGCCAAAAAGTTCTATTTTGATTCTTCTGGTCTGAGAATCCTTAAGCGGGCTGCCATTGCCTTTTAGTGAGGAGTGGCTTCCATCTGGCCACTCTACCATAAAGGCCTGATTGGTGGAGTGTGTTAGCAATGGTTGACCTACTGGATGGTTGTCCTATCTCCACAAGGGAACACTGGAGCTCTGCCTTAGTGACCATTGGGTTGTTGGTCACCTCTCTTACCAAGGCCCTTCTTCCCCGATTACTCAGTTTGATCGGGCGGCCAGATCTAGGGAGGGTTCTGGTGGTTCCAAACTTCTTCCATTTCCGAATAATGGAGACCACGGTGCTTTTCGGGACCTTCAATGCTGCCGGAATTTTTTTGTATGCTTCCCCAGATTTGTGCCTTGACACAATCCGGTCTCGGAGGTCTAGAGACAATTCCTTTGACTTCATTGCTTGGTTTCTGCTCTGATATGCACAGTCAACTGTGAGACCTTTTATAGACAAGTGTGTGCCATTCCAAATTATGTTCAATCAACTGAATTTACCACAGGTGGTCTCCAGTCAAGTTGTAGAAGCATCTCAAGGATGATCAGTGTAAACTGGATGCACCTGAGCTCAATTTTGAGCGTCATAGTAAAGGGTGTGAATACTTATGTACCTATTATGTTTAAATGTTTACATTTTTAAAAGATTTACAAAAATGTCTGAAAACATGTTTTCACTTTGTCATTATGGGCTATTTCGTGTAGATGTTTTAAAAGAAAACTATACTCAAATTGGATTTCGAATATGTCTGTAACAAAATGTGGAAGAAGTGAAGGGGTGTGAATACTTTCTGATGGCACTGTATGTATATATATATACAGTGTATCACAAAAGTGAGTACACCCCTCACATTTCTGCAGATATTTAAGTATATCTTTTCATGGGACAACACTGACAAAATGACACTTTGACACAATGAAAAGTAGTCTGTGTGCAGCTTATATAACAGTGTAAATTTATTCTTCCCTCAAAATAACTCAATATACAGCCATTAATGTCTAAACCACTGGCAACAAAAGTGAGTACACCCCTAAGAGACTACACCCCTAAATGTCCAAATTGAGCACTGCTTGTCATTTTCCCTCCAAAATGTCATGTGACTCGCTAGTGTTACTAGGTCTCGGGTGTGCATAGGGAGCAGGTGTGTTCAATTTAGTAGTACAGCGCTCACACTCTCTCATACTGGTCACTGAAAGTTCCAACATGGCACCTCATGGCAAAGAACTCTCTGAGGATCTTAAAAGACGAATTGTTGCGCTACATGAAGATGGCCAAGGCTACAAGAAGATTGCCAACACCCTGAAACTGAGCTGCAGCACAGTGGCCAAGATCATACAGCGTTTTAAAAGAGCAGGGTCCACTCAGAACAGACCTCACGTTGGTCGTCCAAAGAAGCTGAGTGCACGTGCTCAGCGTCATATCCAACTGCTGTCTTTGAAAGATAGGCGCAGGAGTGCTGTCAGCATTGCTGCAGAGATTGAAAAGGTGGGGGGTCAGCCTGTCAGTGCTCAGACCATACGCCGCACACTACATCAAATTGGTCTGCATGGCTGTCACCCCAGAAGGAAGCCTCTTCTGAAGTCTCTACACAAGAAAGCCCGCAAACAGTTTGCTGAAGACATGTCAACAAAGGACATGGATTACTGGAACCATGTCCTATGGTCTGATGAGACCAAGATTAATTTGTTTTGTTCAGATGGTCTCAAGCATGTGTGGCGGCAATCAGGTGAGGAGTACAAAGATAAGTGTGTCATGCCTACAGTCAAGCATGGTGGTGGGAATGCCATGGTCTGGGGCTGCATGAGTGCAGCAGGTGTTGGGGAGTTACATTTCATTGAGGGACACATGAACTCCAATATGTACTGTGAAATACTGAAGCAGAGCATGATCCCCTCCCTCCGGAAACTGGGTCGCAGGGCAGTGTTCCAGCACGATAATGACCCCAAACACACCTCTAAGACGACCACTGCTTTATTGAAGAGGCTGAGGGTAAAGGTGATGGACTGGCCAAGCATGTCTCCAGACCTAAACCCAATAGAACATCTTTGGGGCATCCTCAAGCGGAAGGTGGAGGAGCGCAAAGTCTCGAATATCCGCCAGCTCCGTGATGTCGTCATGGAGGAGTGGAAAAGCATTCCAGTGGCAACCTGTGAAGCTCTGGTAAACTCCATGCCCAGGAGAGTTAAGGCAGTTCTGGGAAATAATGGTGGCCACACAAAATATTGACACTTCAGGAACTTTCACTAAGGGGTGTACTCACTTTTGTTGCCGGTGGTTTAGACATTAATGGCTGTATATTGAGTTATTTTGAGGCAAGAATAAATTTACACTGTTATATAAGCTGCACACAGACTACTTTTCATTGTGTCAAAGTGTCATTTTGTCAGTGTTGTCCCATGAAAAGATATACTTAAATATCTGCAGAAATGTGAGGGGTGTACTCACTTTTGTGATACACTGTATATATATATATATATATATATATATATATATATATATATATATATATATATATATATTTATATATATTTATATAGATAGATAGAGAGAGAGAGAGAGAGAGAGAGAGAGAGAGAGAGAGAGAGAGAGAGAGAGAGAGAGTCAACTTGTTCGTGACATCACGTGTTTCGTGAATTTCGGTTCGGAATCCCAAATTTGTTCGTATGTTAAGTTGAAAAAGATCGTTCGTAACCCAAAATGTTCGTATGGTAAACCGTTCGTATCTCTGTGTGTGTATGTATGTATGTATGTATGTATGTATGTGTATATATATATATTAGGGCTGTCAAACGATTAAAATTTTTAATCGCGATTAATCTCAGAATTTCATATAGTTAATCGCGATTAATCGCATTAAAAAAAATCTGTGTAAATGTTATAGAAAACAAGGATTTTTAAGTGAAATGTTACAATTAAAATGGTGAACACATTTTATGCTAAATGTACTGATGTTAAAAACTGCTGGGACAAGAGAAAACTGTAAGGGAGATTTATTCACTCACATACTAGGCAGTAAATGTCAGATTGTAGGTTAGAATTTCTCCATCAGCAAACATTGTAGATCAGCGGTGCTTTAGGTGGGATAAGGTGTAGTTATTGTAACAGACTTTTCTGTGGTTGTATCGTGACAATGGTTTGATGGCCGTTTCTACACGAAGTGAGTGTGTTTTGACCCTTTGGGGCTTCCATAGTGCATGGACTAACGTGCTTGACTCAGCTTTCCGGTATTTGGTACCTTAACAGAATAAGTTAATAAAAGTGTTCTGCTCCCGACAACTTGTGAATATAGCGTGTATTTATTTCTTTATAAGTGCATCACTACAACGCTCGGTTACATTATGTTAACAAACCGCAAATGAAAAACGGTGGCAAGTCCGACATTAAAACGTTTGTTCTACCAGTCAAGTCTCAACATGAACTAGAATTTGCGTTAACGGCACTATTATTTTTAATCGCGTTAAATTGAAATTCCGTTAATGCGTTATTATCGCGTTAACTTCGACAGCCCTAATATATATATATCTATATATATATATACGTATATATGTATGTATGTATGTATGTACTGTATGTGTGTGTGTGTAATCGTTTTACAATACATTTAATAGGACGTGTTCACACAATAGAAAAAAAGCAGTCACTTTAAAAAGCTGGCTTTCGAACACCTAATGTGTGGGCCTCACAGATTGTAGATATAATTTTAACACAGGCCAAAATCTGCAAGTTAAATCATATTATCCCCATGTGTATTGCATGTTATGTTTTGCCGTAATGGTGTCTGTCCTTACACTTCCTACAGTAGGTCATGTGACTAAATACTAAACTAAATAATGCTAATGTCAGATGACCTTGCTTGTGTAATGTGATTAGTAAATAAGTAGGTTTTGCAGGATTTGACTCATGCTGTGGTTTGTTATTATGTCATAACCTCTGACATTTGAGAGTGCTTGTAATAATAAACGACGACTTTAGGGTTTGGAAAGGTATTAAAGGATTTACTTTTTCTTTAAGTTATTGGGCGTAATCCCTCTTGACAGTGTGCTTAAACAATCACTTAGTTATGATGGAACATATGTTTTAGTTTTAAGTGTTTATAATAGTAGGTTTAGCATTTGCCAGTATTTTCTGGTAAGTGTGCCCAATAATGAAGTCCATTTTCGTTGAAATTGTATTTTTCTGCTTTGCGCCCAACCTCGTGATGAGTGAAGCGCAACGCATTTCTCATCTGATTGTACCCTAAGGGTTTATTTTTGCACAGTCAAATTATATTTGAGCACCAGATTTCACCACCAGCTGTTGGAAAAAAATTAAAACAAACTTTTGATTTCACAGCGTTAATCAAACAATGACTTTTGTTGGCTCTTGTTTTGTTGAATATTCATTAACATCCCTAGAAATAACACATTAAAAAACATTTATTGCACAGTGCAGAAATGATACACTACTCAATCTGTAGTTTGTAGGGATTTGGCAGTAATCTATGTTAAACAAGCCTGAGTGCACACTCTTGTGTCTGGACCAAGATAAAAACAACTAAATGTTAACGATGAAATAATTTTTCTAACAAAGCCTAATGGTTTGTGTTTTTGTAGTCATTAATGCAGCTTTTTCTTCTTTCTTTCTCTTTTCTTTTAGGCGAACCCAGTCACTGCATGGACCAAGCCCTGTCACAACATTTGGGCCAAAAGCTAGCATGCTGAAAAACCCCAAAGCAGTGATGTAAGTAAGACTGTAAATGTTTTGGCGTTCCTGAATTTTCTGAAAGTTCTGCTTTTATCAGACATTTTTTCACCATACCTGTATCACTCAACTGACTGAATTGTAAGGGTAATAGTTTTCTTAGCTTTTAAAAGTGTAAATCCTGTAAATAATGGGTGGATTGGACATTAAATGTGTTTCGTTGTTGAAGTGCATTTTGAAAGAATGTCATTGGAAGAACCTTTAGAGTTAAACCAGACAGTCATTGCCTTTAATCCAACATTTAAGCAACCTAATGTGAACAACCTAATAATTAAGAGGGGTGTCTACATATTTTTGAGCTTATCGTGTATTTCTTACATTTCTGTGTCCGTTAACCTATTGTGCAATAAGGTGATTAAAGCCTTGGTGCCAGACTTGCTGGATAAAATAGAGGAAATTCTTTTAGAAACAGGTGAAACTAAAACTTCACAAGAGGAAGCAAACGAAGCAAACGTTGTCATCACACCGGGAAGTCCAAGTTACTCGAGCAAAAGTTTCCTTGACATTAATCATTGGAAGTATAATAGCTACGTGACCTTTTTTCAATACCACACTTACCCACTTTCACAGACACTTGTCTGTATCTGGCTTTTTTTTTGTTTGCATCGAGCTGCAAAATATTTTAATGGACTCTGCCCTATTCTGACACTTAAAACAAAAAAAAAACTTATTAACATAAAAATAACATGAATACCATTTCAGAAGTGACTTTTTTGGTCAGTCATGGTGTTTATAAAATAATTTAAAAGATAAAAATTACTGACAAATTTTACTGCTGATCATAAAACTTGCACTCTTTATGTACACCTCTGGTGTATCAATTCCAAAAGATTCAAAGTTTACCAGTTCATAGGGGCGGCACGGTGGCTCGGTGGGTAGCACTGTCGCCTCACAGCAAGAAAGTCCTGGGTTCGATCCCCAAGTGCGGCGGTCTGGGTCCTTTCTGTCTCTGCATGGGTTGTAGATACAAAATTGTCCAGGACTGTGTTTGATATAACCTTGTGAACTGAAGAACCTTGTGTAATGAGTGACTACTGTTCCTGTCATGAATGTAACCAAAGTGTAAAACATGACATTAAAATACCAATAAACAAACAAACAAACAGATCAGTTCATAGTTAGAGATGCAAATGACTATCATTCATCAATAGTTAATAATTACCTGACAAGCTTATAGCATCAACTGTTTGGAAGTGTTTTAGTTACAGTTGCTTGCTTAGATGCAAAAATACTTAGTTTAATGTTTATTTAAGCAATAGAACACGAGAGGGAGTGTGTTATCGCCTTCGGCTCGTGCCTGCGACCAAATCACAGCCGTGATGTTATTCGCGATAACACACGACCTCAAGTGTTCTATTGCTTTTATACAACAGTTTTTACAAAATAAATAAAGAAAATAAATCAAAGAAGCCCTGAATTTCATATTAAATATGCTTTAATATTGACAATACCTTTCGCCAAAAAGTAGTTCCACAACGAATATAAAGTTTAACACTACAAAGCAGACATCCCAAGTTGCAAAACTCATTTCAGGGAGGTAAGAACAACAAGAAGAAAAAGGCAAGAACCTCCGAAGGGAAAAAAAGAAATAAAAAGCTCTCACACACACACACACCAAAGGATATGGGTTATAACAGAACTCTTAGGAGCTGCTAACTGTTCGTGTTACAAACACATTAAAGTTCCCTACATAGTGCACTAGATTGTGTATCAGATCGCGGATTTATGTTCCCTACATAGTGCACTAGATAGTGAATTAGACAATTGGTTATGTTCCCCACACAGATAGTATATCAGATAACGCATTCATGTTCACTACATAGTGCACTAGACAATATATTAGACAATTGATTTATGTTCCCAACACAGTGCGCTAGATTGTATATCAGATAACGGATTTAAAACGCGATTGGGAATAAAGTGTGTGTCGCCTGCGTGCGCGTTTGTGTGCATGAAGCTTGTCGTTACTGGCAACGCGTCAGCGGAGTAATACAGTTGTGGTGTGAAAAGGCCGTGCTGTTATCACGAATAGCAGCACAGTTAGAACGCTTCTCAACCAATCAGATTGTAAGGTCGGAACTAACTGTTGTATAAATGTTTATACAAATGTTTGATCATATGGTGTACCTGTTATATCTCCATGTTTCAAACATCACTCAGCATTCTACCGGTGAGGTTATGTGACAGTTCAGACACTCTTAAATAAAGCTTTTGCATCCAGTTGACATTTCATCTGAAACGACACGGCTATATTTATGTTTACTTTGGTTAACTGACCTTAGACCCATTGGTCCAGTTGGTCAGGATGTACTGGAATGTTCTCTCTTAACTTGACATTGATGTATGAAGTAGGTATTTTGAAATTCAGCCTGGGCTTTGCAGCTGCCATTTTGACATATATGGTTAGGCCTACTCTCAACAGTGTTACCAAGCCTGTTTTTTTCTAATAGGCACACTCTTTCATTGCAGATTATTGATTTGTGTGTAATTTAATAATAAATATTTAAAAAAAAATTCAGAAACAATTATGTTGACGTTTAAACATGTACATTAACATAGACTACAGTTTGGGTCAGGTAAGTCCTAATACATACAGTGCCATCAGAAAGTATTCACACCCCTTCACTTTTTCCACATTTTGTTATGTTACAGACATATTTGAAAACCGATTTGAGTATAGTTTTCTTTTTAAAAAATCTACATGAAATAGTCCATAATGACAAAGTGAAAACATGTTTTCAATTTTCAATTTATTAAAAATGTAAACATTTAAACATAATAGGTACATAAGTATTCACAACCATGGCTTAATATTTTGTTGAAGCATCTTTGGCAGCAATCACAGCCTCAAGTCTTCTTGGGTATGTCTGTACAAGCTTGGCACACCTGTTTTTGGGCATTTTCTCCCATTCTTCTCTGCAGATCCTCTCAAGCTCAGTCAGGTTGGATGGGCAGAGTCAGTAGACAGCCATTTTTAGGTCTTTTCAGAGATGTTCAATTGGCTTCAAGTCTGGGCTCTGGCTGGGCCACTCAAGGACATTCACAGACTGCTCCTGAAGCCACTCCTTTGTTGTTTGGTCGGGCGGCCAGATCTAGGGAGGGTTCTGGTGGTTCCAAACTTCTTCCATTTCCGAATAATGGAGACCACCGTGCTTCTCGGGACTTTCAACGCTGCAAATTATGTTCAATCAACTGAATTTACCACAGGTGGTCTCCAATCAAGTCATAGCAAAGAGTGTGAATACTTATGTACCTATTATGTTTAAATGTTTACATCTTTAAAAGATTTACAAAAATGTCTGAAAACATGTTTTCACTTTGTCATTATGGGCTATTTTGTGTAGATTTTTAAAAAGAAAACTATACTCAAATTGGATTTCGAACGTCTGTAACGTAACAAAATGTGGAAAAAGTGAATACTTTCTGATGGCACTGTAGTTTTTGCCCCAGGAGAGTACTTTAATACTAATTGTGCTACCAATACTGACCCAACACTGGACTACAAATACTGGTGCACAGTTTACACTTGGGGTACATAAGATGTAAAAAAACAAAACAAAAAAACCAAATATACATGTCTGTTTAAACCACATGACCCTTTTGCCCCCCAGCCCCATATCAGACATATGGTTATTTATACACTGTATCTTGTGTTTAGTTAGGTTTATGATATATATGTCTCATATCATTTATTGAAGAAAAAAGGTAGTCAACACCAGCCTGCCATGTGTAGACAGTTATTTTCCACTTATACATAACTGGTTGTGCCACATTTAGGGGGCAACTCTGCTGCAACCAAACACTTTCAGTAAATGCAGATTAGTCCTTCACAACCCTTTTTAGAAATGCTTTAATTCAACCACATTAAAGGGGTTTCAAGCATTAGTTGCCCATTTGGGTATCTCCCACAATATCTCTGTAGGGTTAGACTTTAATTAAGCCATTCTTTTGAGCTATTTTGAAAATGTGCTTTATTTTGTTTGTTGCATAACCCAGTTTCACATGAGCTGCTTATTACAGACAAATGACTAGACAGTCGTGATTCATGGTAGAGGGCAAAATTCATGGTTTTATCAATTATAGCTCATTGTGCAGTTCCTTAAGCATCACACATTATCACAATGCCATCGCCATGTTTAAATGTTAATTACATGATGTGGTAATTTTGTCATGTGTAATCAGATCCATGTCTACCACAGAACATTTTTCCATGATTTTGGGGTGGAAGGCCAATTAAGGGCAAGTCTTTGTTTGTTTTGGTTAGCATTGATTTTTGCCCAACAACTCTTCCATTATTGCCAGCTTTGCTTGGTTCTCATTTTACTTTAGTTTTTCTAATGGTGGAATCATGTTTTTTGAGACAAGTATGGTCTGCAGTTCTGGTCTGGAGATAAGTGTGTTCACTGTGGTTTGCTTTAGTCCCAGTGCCTTAGAAGTTGTTTTAAACCTAAAGTTTCTGAAAAGGTTGGAAGTAATCAAGCCTGATTGTGTGTAACTAAATTAAACCCATTTTTCAGTAATGTTTGGTTAATTGGTTGACAAAGGGACAGTTCTTTTTGATTGTCTCACATAGGACAAATTGATTTGTATTTTTTTTGTAAATAAATAAATAAGAACCTCTACAAATGTTTTGTGTTTAAACTTAAAACTTAAGTTTGCTTTGCTCTTATCATAGATTTCATTTGATGATCTGAAACAATTAAGGGTAGCGTATATCCCAATAAGCCTCAACATTATGACCAACACCTAAAAATGCAAATGGAAACACAAATTTTGTTACGGTCCCTCAAGGTCAGGTGTATATCAGATGTTGGGCTTAAGTTTACTGGTACTAGTGTTGTGAGTGGTCCAAGTAGGGACAAACTGCCGACAGACTGATAGGCAGCCGAGACATTGATGCCTAGGGACAACAATAGCTTTTACATCTGATACAGACTAACAGAGGTGCCAATAATTCTATTCCTGGGCATATGAGGCATGTATCACAACGCACAGTGCATCAAACCGTTTGTGTATGAGGCTGCATAGTCAAAGTGAGTCAAAATGTCCATACCAACTCTTGTTTATTGTTGAAAGCTCCTGCAGAAGGCACATGAACATTGGAACTGGACATTAAAACAATGAAAGAAGGTTGCCTAGTTTGATGAAACTTGTGGTACTCCTTGATGACTACTAAAATAGGCTTTTTCTTTTGGTAAAACTCTTGTTCCCACCTGTCATTAGTATGGTAATGAAGGATTTAGCATTTGACTGAGTTTGCTAAGCATGCACACTTGGGAAAAGGATTATTTCAGACACAACATCAACAGTGTTTACAAATGTGTGCCAATAAAAGTATACAACAGTATTTGCCCCTCTCTAGTTTCTTCTACTTTCTACCTGCATTTTTGTCACACTTATGTTTCAGATCATCAAACTGCTTTTAATATTAAAAATGATAACCCAAGTAACATAAATTGTTTTTAATGATGATTTCATTTATTGAAGGAAAAATGCTGCACTACCTGGCCCTATGTAAAATAAAAATAGTTTCCTGCTTAGCTATTAAATCAGCCAGTAACCAAATTCAGTTAACAGTTGGGTTCGGTTTCTCTAATTTTGCATAATTTTGCTGCCAGACCTGTTAAATGTAAGCACCAGTTAAATAGAACTTGTCTGGCAATGTGAAGCAGGCTAAAGGCCCTAAAAGCAGCACATGATACCATGTTCAAAAGAGATACAAATACAGGTGTGAAACAAAGCCATTGAAATCTACCACTCCAAAAAGTTGTACCTAACTATTGCTAAGGCTCTGGGACTCGCAGAATCAAAGTATTCAAAAATTGAGAAAACAGGGAGTGGCTGGCCTCTTAAAATGTTGCCAAGAACGCATTGAACCCAGACGACTATCTAAAGGAATGCAGACCTTACTTGCCTCATTTGAGGTCAGTGTATACAATTCCCCAAAAAGAAAGACTCTTAGCAAAAATGGCACCTTGGAAGAGTTGCAAGCTGCAAAGCACTGCTGACCAAAAAGAACACAAAAATTAACCTTACATTTGCCAAAATAAAATATGTAGATGACTCGTAAGACTTAAGACTGCAATAATAGTCTGTGCAGTAGTCAAAGGTAAAACTTTTTGAAGACATGGGTTTTGTTACATCTGGCATAATGTAACTGCATTCCACCATTACACCATAAGAACATCATACCAAAAGTCAAGCATGATGGTGTTAGTGATACAGCTCTCTGTGAGACTTCGCCTCTGGCTGGTGAAAATAGGCAGCTGGTGACTGCATATGTGTCAGAGGGGCTGTGTGATGGTCTAGAGCTCCACTTTGTCAGTGCAAGCAGCAAGGAAATAGCAATGGGGAATTGGCAACAACTAGAGAAAATTGGGAGGTAAAGCTTGTCATTTTTATTTATGTTGTTTTGTTTTTGATTTAAAAAGTATTTGATGCAATTTCTGTTGGAAGTGACATGGGTGGACAGAATTAGGTACAAGTTTATTAGAGGCAGAATGTTTTGAAGACAGAGTTAGAGAGGAGAGATTGAGATGGTTTGAACATGTGCCGAGGAGGGATGAGAGTTCCATTGGGAGAAGGGTGCTGAGGATAGAGCCACCAGGCATTTTACTTTATGACCAAAAGTATATAGGCACCTTTCCTAGTTGTTGAGTTCTGGTGTTGGTTATGTGCATTGCCAACAGGTGTGTAAAATCCAGTATATATTTTAATCTTTGTGGAACAGCATTTTGGGAGTTTTTAAATTGCATCAATTTGGAATGAAGAAACAGTTATGGTTTTGTACCTTTTAATGGGTCCAGTTAAACTATTTTTTTGTGGGGAAAATTTTTTACCGTACAAGTGTATGTAAAGTTTTGACCTCAACTTAAGTGCATTTTATGTTTTATGTATAAGTCTTCTTATTACTGCCCTGCTTCCTCTATTCAAAAGCTTAATTTATCCTGTGTTAGGGCCAATGTCCGATAAAAACCAACCCACTTTTGCTTGTAGGTACTTTATCAGCTGTGGACTTTAAACTGTCTCATCTCTTTATTTAGCTTGCATTGTTCCAGCTTTCAATATTGTAAAACAATTCACTGTGTTAAAATAATAGTATGCATATTTGTTATATAATGGACTTATAAAAGAAAAGATTATCAGTTGGTATCTTGTTTCTTTTAAAAAAGTCACTTTTTTCCACACAAACACAGCCTATTGAGGTTATGCAACTAGGTAGAAAAACCTTTAGGGAAAATCCAGCAGAACAATGCCAACCAATCCCAGGCTGTTTGGGGTTGGACCATGTGTTGTGTGGGCAGGGCTTAGATGGCATGGTCAGTGAAGGGTTGTTTTAGGGATCAGTCAAGAGGGTTTTCTCAGTCAGAGAATCCTCTTTAGAAAGCAATCAGATAGGTATGCATGTGCTGAACTGGTTGTATGGAATTAGAAAAGGAAAAAAGGATCAAAACGCCATGCTAAAGTCACTTGCTGATAAAAGCAGGTGGAAGGGGATGGTTGTTTCTCAACCATTACTCAACCAGAAGTAGATGGAAGAAATGGAAACTGTCTAAAGCAACTGAAGAGCTTCTTGAAGTCAGTATTTTGACAGCTGTAAATGTGCACTGCACTTGGCACTTTGACTGGTAGCTACACTGGATGCTGAACACCATGAAGTTCAACATGTGTGTCCAGCAGCAAGCTCAAACCAGCGGCAACAGATGCATGTGGAATTGGTAAGAATATCTGCTTTCTTATCTGCCAGATCTACCTGGGAGTTTTATGTTACCTGTAGACACTGTAGACCTGTAGACAGAAATCATGATTTAAAAAAAATCAATGGTCTAACAAGAGTGGGGGACCATTCCCAGCACAGTAATGACACTAACATGGTATTAACATGTTAGTATGTGTTATACTGGTATAAAACTATACTGGTATATTGAGTGCATCAAGTGCAGCAGTGTTGTTGGGATACCTAAGCAACTCCCTGTCAATTCTGGTAAGAGAAAAGTGCTCCAATCTGAAATATAAAGCCAACAGCGTCCTGTGATCAGAAAGTGTTTGTTTATAAAAAGACTAGAGGAAGATTAACACACATTGAGCATGAAACTAGAAAATAGTTCGTCTTTAACCCTGCTCTCACATTGGCAGCAACACAGCAAAGCAACCGTCAACTGTCATTCTTTTTGATTAGAGCTGGTGATTTCAGGCAACTAGGGAGCACGAGCGTTGTTGACAGGAAGTGGGCAGAGTCAAAATGGAACAAGTCGAGCAAAGTTTAACTTTACGCAAATTAGGAGTAAAGTAAAGTGGCAATTACTAATAGGAATTGATCATTGAGGAGCATGCTTTTCTGTCTCCGCCAACGTGAAACAGTACTCTTCATTCCTAGATGATTGTTTCTACCAGAGATAGAAGAGAAACTTATTGTTGTGGCGTCTTACTTCTGCAAATAGACAGCAGCAATCACAATTCCCATTTCTATTCGCTCTGTAGATACTTGTAGGCGACAAGAGACAAAAAGTCACTGCTGTTTAAGCACAGGGTAACTGTACACCTACAACGAGTGCAGGGAGTGTGTGTTGCTAATAAGAAGGCCAGTATGTTTTAAAAATTCCAAAAACACTGCTGCTCCTAATACACTCATACAGAACAACACACACATCTATGTCATTACCTGGTTGGCGTCATTGCAGTTTTAAAAATTGTTCACCACACAAACAGCATCATGTAAATTGAATTTAAACTGTGCTTGCATCTACCTCTTTTGGAGTAACCTTCTAAATATGGATGACTAAATGGCTTGCAAGCCAGATCCATGAGATGTTTCATGTAGAATAAGAAGTAACTGTTTAAGCAAAAAGACAGAAATAAACATTTCTTTCTTAACAGTAATTGTATTTATAAATAAATCTATACAGGGCCAAAAATTTTTAGGAATGTAGAAACTGTTTTTAGATGGTTGTAGAAACATTGCAGTTTTCTAAGGAAATGCTGGTCCAAATGTCTGTTTGGTTGTCAGATGAGACTGCTGGCTTTTCCTTTCTTCCTTATTATTAGTCTGAGAGCATGTTGGAAATCTTGTTTGTTGTACCTTTTCAGTCTTTGGGTTAATTCACGTATTAATCAGGGATCATAGAACTCGTAAACGATAGGACCCGGTGTACCAGCAGGGATGTTTTAGCTGTTTGCTGTGTCTATGTAAATTGTTATGCATTATATGGGCAAAGGTATTGCGGCACTCCATCTAATGATTAAACATATGTGTTTCAGCCACAACAGTTGCTAACAGGTATCATAAATCAATCATATAAAGAAAATTTAATGCTTTGAACTTTGCAGCATCAGTTAAAGCTTTCTTGACCAACATCATTGCCCAGCCATACAAATGCTGTTTTAAGTTAATAGGCACAAAGTCTTGTGAAAAACATTCTTAGAAGAGGGGCTGATTATAGCTGAAAAGATCACATAGAGGTCACTCTAATACAGTTTGTTTTTGATGGGTTGTCCAACAAGCTCATGGTTAGGTGTCCAAATATGGCTTTTGGACATATAGTATAGTGAATTGAGTGTTTTAAAAACCTTATGATTTCTACTCGTTGTGTGAAAAGAGTTTAACATTCAGAATGCAGATTTATACAGAGTTGGTAGAGAACTGTTCATTAGAAGCACTAAAGTTTTACCTTAATACTAGAACATAATACAAAATATCAAACAAGAAATAATATCAGTATGTGTAGCATAGTCAGACTCCGTTCTGATGCTAACTTGGCTTACCGTTTGTGATTTTATTGTGTAATATTGTAATAGTTATAATTAATTATAAATTAAACCAATCCTGTTTGGATTAGAATTTCTGAATGCAGCTGTACACAGGGCTGGTGCATAGCATACATACTTAAGATCTGTACAGACTGTAGCTGCGCTTGTAATTGGAATGAATATAAATGACATTTTTAACTGACAGCATTAATCAAATTCTTTGTTGGTTAATCATTGATGTTCATAGAAATAGAATCTAAAATCTGATTTATCTTGATGTACTATTTACAGAAATCATTTTCATAATAAAAGCCTATAGTGATTGAATCCATGTTCACACTTTATCTGTTTGCTTTTTGGAGCACATTTCTGTGTTTGCTTAAGAATAGCTACCTTTTGGTTTTGATATTAAAGTATAAAGCGAAAGGCACAAAGTGCAAATTTGAAGTAGGTATATGCACCGGAACTATACTAAATAATGAAAACAAGCATTTAAATGCTTGTTTTTTTTCATTGTAAATTACTGTGAGTCATTGGTACCTTATTTGTGTTTGTGGTAGAGAGTTAATACTGATTAGTGTTGTGTAATAGTCACGTTTTTGTCCAGGCTTAAACGTCTGTAGGGCCACTTGAAGGCTAAGCCACAGGCTTGAATCTGTCTGTGTTTAGCTGCAGGGATTTGTCAAACCAGGCATGGTACAAAGTTCGTAATGTTAAGGTTTCTACAGTTTTAGCATTCTTTTTGCAAAACTCATTTCACTGGTGTACATAAATCCAGTGTCAGATTATTGCAGAAATAAAATAATTGTATTTGTAATGACTTAATACTTGAAAATATATTAAACTAATATGGATTCTGAGGTTGTTGCCCATGTAGTGTTTTTCACTTCATTTAAATGAGGGGGAATTATTAGAAAAAATCTGAGTTTCTTTTTGAGCCTTGTTTTATGTGGATTATATTTTAAGATTATGCCCAAGAGATCTATGTATATTTACATTAATGTGAAATTGTATTGCCCCTCACCCGATTTTTTTCTATTTTTCTAATTTGTCACATTTTAATGTTTTACGTTTAATGTTTAAACAAATTTTAATATATGATTAAGTTTTTAAAAACTTGGGTTATTCCAGATCTATAGCACCCATGTGAAAAAGTAATTTCCCCCTAACTCTTAATAACTGATTGTGTCACCCTTGGCAGTAACAACTTTTACATCACTGTGGAGGAATAAACTGTCTGTTTAAGGTCTTGCCACAGCATCTCAATGGAATTTAAGTCCAGACTTAAGTTCAGAAGTGGACCTGGTTGTGTGCATCGGTTCATTGTCCCGCTGCATAACTCAACTGCGCTTCAGCATTAGGTCACAAACTGACACGCACACATTCTCTTTCAGGATTTTCTAAAAGAAAACAAAATTCATGGTTCCATTAGTTGACAAGTAATCCAGGCCCAGCAGAAGCAAAGCAGTCTTAGACCATCACACCACCACCATGTTTAACTGTTGGTATACGCAAACTTGTACTCAACTAGCTTTACACCAGATGTAACAGGACATTATATGTCTTCCAAAAAAGGTTTCACCTTTGACTTATCAGTCCATAGAATATTATATCTTAAGTGTTGTGGGACATCTAGACATTTTGCAAATGCTAAACAAGTCTTTTTGTTCTTCATGGTCAGCAGCAGTTTGCGCCTCGCAACTCCCCATGGATGTCATTGTTGCCCAGTCTCTTTCTTAATGTGGAAACATGTACATTGACCTTAACTGAGGCAAATGAGGCTTGCAGTTCTTTTGTTGTTTTTCGAATGAGTCACTGTTGTGTGTATAATGGCTTTTACTGTGGTTTGTGTTGTATCTGTGTTTAAGTCTCTTCAGAACATAATATCACATTTAGGGATGTCCCGATTCAATCTCAAAGATCGGAATCGGGCCCGATCAAGGCATTTTTTAACTGATCGGTATCGACTTTACTAGGCCCGATCCTAAGCCCGATCCTTCGTTTTACGTCAGCGGTCAAGCAGGTGTCGTAAACGGAGAGTCCAACAGCGAAGTGTAATGTCTGCAATGCGAGCGTTTCACGAGGCGGTAGTAGCAGAGCTGCGTTCATTACTGTAGAATTTTACTATTTATATGGTGTGTGAGTCAAGAATCACACCGGTTTACAAAACAATAACTTTTAATCCGAGTATGAAAGGAGCATAACATAGAGCACGAGTTACAAGACTGAACGACATCTCAGTATCAAGCACTCAAGCTTAGTTACAACACGCCTACAAGTACGGTGGCTCATAAGAAACAAATCAGATATCATTTAACCAAACGATCTACCAATTTGATACGGCACCTAAGAAATAAACACTCAGCCGAATACAGCGAGTTTATTATTATGTGATGAGAAGAGGAACCGGCTGTCCGCTAACACGGCAGAGATGCTGATTTTCCTCAAAAAGAACCTTCACTTTATTTTGAGTGTTCTAGTTTTACTACTACAATGCTGCACTAAGTTTGTTTACTTTTATTTTGTAAAAATAAATGAATATTAAGCAATAGCTTGGATGCAGGCAATTTTTTTCCTACAGCACTGCAGAGCTATTCAGTTGTTAAACATATACAGTGGGGGAAATAAGTATTTGATCCCCTGCTGATTTTGTAAGTTTACCCCCTTACAAAGACTTGAACAGTCTATAATTTTTATGGAAGGTTTATTTTAACAGAGAGAGACAGAATATCAACAAAAAATCCAGAAAAATTTTGTTTTAATTTGTATTTAATTAAGGGAAATAAGTATTTGATCCCCTACCAACCAGCAAGAATTCTGACCCCCACAGACCGGTTATGTGCCCATGAGGCACACAAATTAGTCCTGTCCCTGTATAAAAGACTCCTGTCACAGAATCAGTTTCTTCCGTTCAAATCTCTCGACCACCATGGGCAAGACCAAAGAGCTATCAAAGGACGTCAGGGACAAGATTGTAGACCTGCACAAGGCTGGAATGGGATACAAGACCATCAGCAAGAAGCTTGGTGAGAAAGAGACCACTGTTGGTGCGGTAATTCGAAAATGGAAGAAATACAAGATCACAGTCAATCACTCTCACTCTGGAGCTCCATGCAAGATCTCACCTGGTGGGGTAAGAATGATTCTGAGAAAGGTGAGGTCAGTCCAGAATTACACGGGAGGAGCTTGTCAATGATCTCAAGGGAGCTGGGAGCACAGTCACCAAGAAAACCATTAGTAACACACTTCGCTGTAATGGATTGAGATCCTGCAGTGCCCGCAAAGTCCCTTTGCTCAAGAAGGCTCATGTACAGGCCCGTCTGAAGTTTGCCAATGAACACCTGAATGATTCAGAGAAAGCTTGGGAGAATGTGATATGGTCAGATGAGACCAAAATTGAGCTCTTTGGCATCAACTCCACTCGCCGTGTTTGGAGGCAAAGAAATGCCCGGTGGGGATGGTGTTCTTGGGGTCATATCCAGCATTTCTCTGCTCCCAGCTCCCTTGAGATCATTGACAAGCTCCTCCCGTGTAATTCTGGACTGACCTCACCTTTCTCAGAATCATTCTTACCCCACCAGGTGAGCTCTTGCATGGAGCTCCAGAGTGAGGGTGATTGACTGTGATCTTGTATTTCTTCCATTTTCGAATTATCGCACCAACAGTGGTCTCTTTCTCACCAAGCTTCTTGCTGATGGTCTTGTATCCCATTCCAGCCTTGTGCAGGTCTACAATCTTGTCCCTGACGTCCTTTGATAGCTCTTTGGTCTTGCCCATGGTGGTCGAGAGATTTGAACGGAAGAAACTGGTTCTGTGACAGGAGTCTTTTATACAGGGACAGGACTAATTTGTGTGCCTCATGGGCACATAACCGGTCTGTGGGGGTTAGAATTCTTGCTGGTTGGTAGGGGATCAAATACTTATTTCCCTTAATTAAATACAAATTAATTTATAACTTTTAATGTTTTTTTTCTGGATTTTTTGTTGATATTCTGTCTCTCTCTGTTAAAATAAACCTTCCATAAAAATTATAGACTGTTCAAGTCTTTGTAAGGGGGTAAACTTACAAAATCAGCAAAGGATCAAATACTTATTTCCCCCACTGTACATTGGATTAATTTGAATAACTGTAATGTACTTGAAGTGTGTACTGTGTGAACAGTATTATCCAGTTCTTATCTAGACAATATCTAGAAAATACAAGTATCGGTTTGAGGCTCGGTGTCGGATCGGGATCAAAATTAATGATCGGGATCGGGAACAAAAAAAACGTGATCGGGACATCCCTAATCACATTATGCTTTCTAAGACGTTCTAGCCTGTTTCACATTACCAGACATGTTTTATTTAAATGGTTTATTATGGTAAATAATATGGTAAATGAAATAAATAAAATTAAAATGGTAAATTAAAGTTGGGAGAGAAGCCTTTTACCACTGTGTTATCTTTCCTATTAGATAAATAGATACATACTTTATTGATCCTTTGCAGGAAATTTCTTACAGTTACAGCAGCTCACATCAGACAAACATACATCCACAAACACAGTATAAAAAACAACATTTACGGAAATATCTATGTACATGTAAGCATTAGACGTTGATGTATGCATAGCATACAATAATGGTAGGTATTTATTATAAATTAATATGATTTATTAAAGAGTCTGATTGCAGCTGTTAGGAAAGACTTCCTGTAGTGTTCAGTCCTGCATCTAGGTGGAATCAGCCTATGACTGAAGGTGATCTGTCGAAACACCTCCAGGCCATGAAGTGGGTGTGGATGATTTGTTATTATTGAGTTTAATTTTATGAGCATTCTTAACTCTGCTACCTGCTGAACTGAATCCTGTTCGGACCCAATTTTGGAGCTGTTTTTTTTTTTGTTTGTTTTTTGTTAATTAATTAATTGATTTTGAATTTGTTAAGTTTGTTAATTCTGTGTCCATTGTTCGAGCACCCTCACCCCAGCAAACCACTCCAAAGAAAAGAGCACTGACCACCACAGACTGATATAAGGTGCACAAAAAGGGCCTGCTGATCCAAGATGGCTTTCCATGATGGTTAGGACAGTGGGTAGGGTACTGGACTAGTATTCAGATAGTTGCTGGTTTAATCCCCACTACCCTTCTAAGTTCTACCACCTCAGTTGCTTGCATGGTATTCAGTCATAACTGTAAGTCGCTAAATGCTATGAATGTAAATATAATATACATGATATGCTATTCATTGTCAATAAAAGACAGATCTGGAATGCTGGCAGGCGGTCAAGCACACACGCTCTGTCTACAAAGCCATGCTGTTGTTGTTTGTCCTTATTGAGATCTGGCATTGTCTTGCTAAAATAACCATGAACTTACCAGGAAAAGATGGCAGCATGTGTTTCTTTAAAATCACAATATATGCCTCCATGTCAATGGTGACTTCACGCATATGCAAATCACCATGCTGTGGCACTGATGCCCCCCCATACAATTACATGACAATTTTATTCAAAGTATCTTTGCAGTTGTGAACAAATACAGTGCAAGCAATTAAGGGTTAGGGGCCTTGCTCAGGGAATCAACACTGGCAACTTTGCAGTAGTGGGGCTTGAACCAACATCCTTCTGATCATTAGTCCAGTACCTTGATCACTGAGCTTTCTAAGTAGCAAACATTTCATTTCACTGGGTAGCAGTGGGTCTGGTTCGACTGGAAACCAGACCCAGAAACTTGTCCAGGAACCAGAACCTTGTCCAGAGTAGAAATACTCTGAAAAAGGTTCCAGTCAATCACAAGGCCCGGCCAGCCGACAGCACCTCCAAGACTCGAACCTGGATCTCAGTTGTGGCGGGCTAGCGTAATAGACTGCTTTGCCATCCGAGCACCCCCATAGCAAACATTTCATTACAGGTACTAACTAAAATGCTAATCATAATTAATAATAGTATGGCTATTATAAGCAGAGTTCTACCTTTTTACTAGAGCATGGTGCTAAATATCCACAGTTTTGTTAAGGTTATTAAGGTCTCATGTTCATAGTTAATCAGTGTGTTTGTGTGTGTGTTTTACAGGCACATTCAGGACCCAGCAAGTCAAAGGTTGACCTGGAACAAGCCGCCCAAAAGTGTCCTTGTAATTAAAAAGATCCAGGATGTCAGTTTACTGCAGCCTTTTAAAGAGCTCTGCATTTTTCTTACTGAGGTATGAATACTTGTGGCTTTGCAAGGCCATTTAGGGCTGTGAAATTGTGATGTGTAAGTCAAGCTGGTGCATCATGCTAGTCGTTGTGGTGGAATTTTTGCTGCCAATAATTGTCACACAAATGTATATGGTTAATTTTTTGTCCCCTTGCACTTTTCCCCCCGTCATATTGTCCCAGTTTGTGCAGGGGGGCTGCAAGGTAGCGCGCCTCCTTTGCTGTAAGTGAAGCCTTTGGTCAATTATTTACACCCACACACACACAGTGGGAGCTTTAACACATATTGAAGAACACAATATGCTTTTCATATTCCTTTACCACTCCTGCTGGTGCGTCGACCAGACGGTAAGGGGTATGATTCCCTGTCAAAGTCACACAGCTGAGACTTGTACTTGGGTCTACTCTGTGGTGGTTAGAATGCAGTGTACTATGCAATGGACCCTAATAGACCAGTTTTTGTTTTTTTTTCATTTATAACAATAGTATACTGTTAAATTAAAGGGCCTGCGTTTTAGGACATGGTGTATGGGTGGCAGCAGTGACAGAAGAGAGATAGGCTTTAATTGGACACAACTGGATTGAGTGCAATGTGGAAAAATAAATAAATAGACGAAATAAAAAAAAAACCCACAACGTAATATTACACATGTAAAACTAAAAATATAGCTTTCACTTTGTGATAAAACATTCTCACCCAGGTCATTTATTACATTAGTTCTTTGATATTTATTTTCCATCTTTAAATATGAAAGTAGATAATACTTTCCAGCCGTGTATACTGTATTCCTAAAAAATATCAATGACATCATTAGCACTCATGCTGTGTTTATTTATAATATTTAGAGCATGTAGCAAATGGTTTTGCAGAATTGAACTCATGCCTCTTTTCTGTCTTGAATTGATGTACCTCAGCAGAAAAAGATGATTGTTTACCTAGAGAGGAAAGTCCTGGAAGATCCCGCGATTGCTAACGATGAGAGCTTTGTGGCTGTAAAAAAAAACTTTTGCACTTTTAGAGAAGGTACATCATTGTTTATTTCTCATCTAACAGTCCACTAATTTTCACTTAAAAATTAAATGATCTGTTGTGTATTGTTTAATTAAGCTGCTGTATTACCCACAGATTACGATGACATCTCCAATCGGGTAGACTTTATCATTTGCCTGGGAGGCGATGGAACATTGCTGTATGCTTCCTCGCTGTTTCAGGTGTTTATAAAAGACTTGTTACTTAATTTTCGTTTCATATCGTTTGGAGAATTTTGGATTAATTTACGAATGCCATTTATGCAAAACGATTGCTTTCAGTTAAGGTTATGCAATCATTTTTAATTGTGTATTAGGTGTGTTGATAAGTGTTTGAGTACATTTGAGAAGGACGCTTTAAGGGTAAAACGTTCCTTATATAAGATAAGATAAGATGAGACTTTATTGATCCCCTTGGGAAAATTAACTTGTTACAGCAGAAATGAAGGCAGGGAAAAAAACTGAAAAAAATACAACTAAGTGAAAGATATTGCACACATAGTATGTAGTTATTTACTTAAAAAATATGTGCGTTTGTGTGTTTTAGGAAAGTGTTCCACCAGTCATGCCCTTTCATTTGGGCTCCCTTGGCTTTCTAACACCCTTCAGCTTTGACACCTATCAATCTCAGGTTACGCAGGTTATTGAAGGTAAGTGTCGCAGGTTTTTGCTCACTGTGCTTAGGGTGTTATTTGTCCCATTTGTTCTACAATTACAAGTTCCTGGGGTTTTTCTCAGATATACAAGGTGTTTACTTTTTTATCGTATCCCTTCCTGGTTTGGTGTCTTTCCAGGAAGTTTTAACTATTTAATTACTTCTTTCCCAAGTCTTTAGTGTTATTTTTGATTCACAGTGTGCTTTTACACAAACAGCTATTACTCATTAACTAAAATATACTACCAAACAATGACAAGGAGATCAATAGCCATCTGAGCCTGGTTGCTGTTTTGCTGATGTTTATGAGACAGTGCTTAGTTTAAACTTTATTAAGCAGCATGTCTGCCAAGACACCTGCCATCAAGTTCACACTACCATTACCAACGCAAATCTGTGAGTGCTTTGTTGCAAAATTACCATCAAAGTCTAAAAAAAGCTGTTTTTTCATTATTACAATTTCTTAAGGCTTAAGACAATTAAGGCACCAGAGAATACAGTTTGTTATCTAGCGAACAACTGCAATTTTATTTAATTGTTTTAAGGTAAAACTGTGGTTCCTGTTCCTTATTCCACTTAGTAGTAGAAATAGAAGCAGAAATAACTCATAGCACCAATAAAGATCAATGTATACAAAGCACATCTGAATTTACCTTTAATAGTTATTTTATGGCACTGTTTACTCAATTGAAAAGTACTCAAAGACTACATTACAAAATTCAGCATTCAAAATTTATTATATTATACAAATCTAATTTACAAAAATGTTAGAACATTGTAAAATGTAATAAAACAAGTAAAGTCATTTCTTTCTACATCTGTCAGTTAAAGATTCAAGAGAATTTTTTGCTATTGACATTTTTGTTTTTACCATGATGGTGATAATGAATTGGTAGAGAGAATCAACAGACTTTACTGCTGTTGGAATTAATTAGGAATATGACAGTGGTTTAGTGGAAAGTGCTGTCGTCTCACAGCAAGAATGGTATGGGCTCAATTCCCCAGCCGTGTGCAGGGTCCTTTCTGTGTGGAGTTTTCATGTTCTCTCTGTGTCTGTGATTTTCCTCTGGGTCCTCTGGTTTCCTCCCACAAGTCCAAAGACATGCAAACAGGCCCATTTTTAGTAACCAGTTGGCCTTAGTGTGAGTGTATGTGTGTATGTTAATCTTTCTGCTCTGTGATGGACTGGCGACCTACCTGGT
The DNA here is from genome assembly GCF_030014385.1 of Trichomycterus rosablanca. Taxonomy (NCBI): domain Eukaryota; kingdom Metazoa; phylum Chordata; class Actinopteri; order Siluriformes; family Trichomycteridae; genus Trichomycterus; species Trichomycterus rosablanca. The sequence goes on along the minus strand of NC_085994.1, from coordinate 26,016,174 downwards.
ATTTCGTGACTCTTACCCAACGTGACCCTGACCAGGGTAAAGCAGTGTTAAAACAGTAAATGAATGGTACTGATTAGCAAATGTTTTGTGTCAACTGTATCTATATACAAACTGGTCCAGAGAGTACATCCATATGTAATCAAACAAAATGAATTCATAAACTTTACCATTATTTACTGTAAATCCACTTTTTACTGGTGTTGAACTCGGCCAAACAAAAGTACTTTTTTTGTTGTACATCATTGACACTTTTTGCCACTTTTTGTGTTGTAACACAGCATGTTGTGTAGTTTTTATTTATTTATTCTTTTCTTAAGATAAGACAAGGATTGTATTTACAACCCTCAGTCTGTAACTAAAATAACAAAAAACTTAAGCTTGTATTTTTTTCCCTTAAGTATTCGGAGACAGCAACTAAAAATTAAGTGAAGGAAACTAATATTAAATACAAAGCATCCAATGTTTGGTTTTCTCATTTGTTTTTGTTTTTTTTTTCTTCATTTTTGTTAACAGCTGTGTATTCACTGTCTCACATCAAAGTTATTGATATATTTTTGTAGTATTTTTAGTACCGCGGTGCTCAGGTGATGCAGCGGTAAATTGCGCTAGCCCATTACCACTGGGGATTAGAACCTTTGATTGGCCAGTCGGGCATCTACATACAGACATAATTGGGATGGTCAAGGCAGTGTTAAAACATAAAAAAACATGAAAATGAAAAATGTTTGTGCCATAATTCAACCCTGGTTTAAAGATTATTTGTCCATTTGTCAGTGGTTTGTAAATGTGTCTACAGGCAACGCAGCCATAATCCTGCGAAGCAGACTCAAAGTAAAGGTGGCAAGAGAATGCAAAGATAAAGACCGATCGATGGAGAAAAATGGGATCATTGCCAATGGGGATTCTGAGTCTGGCCATAAAACTATGCAATATCAAGTAAGTGGCAGCAGTGACATTCTCTTTAGACTACTAAAGTATAGCATTGCATTTCAGTGGACAGTTACAAATTTTTAACATGACCCCTATGTAAGTGCACTATTTGTAGTTGCCCACAGATTTCAGGAAGATGATAAAATAAGAGATTAAAATCTATCCTGTTCTATAAATAAATTTAAAAAAATGGCAGCAAGGACATCAAAAAATATAACATGCAAACTGCACACCTTGCAATTATGCAGCCTTTGATCATTCACTGTTTTAAACAGTATATGCAAATTGCTGTATTTAATATTGTGGATTTTTACTGGGCCTGAAAAAACAAGACAATTTTGCCAAGATTAGGCGTGGTTAGTTTGTGGTGTGACTTTTACCAATATGAATGTTAAAATTATGTTATATACAAACTCCGTTTTAAAAAAGTTGGGTAAGTTTTTGTAAAACACAATAAAGAGAAGAATTTGTATTTTGTTAATTCTCTGGAATCTTTCTGTAACTGACAAAAGTTGTCCAATGTTTTCACTGATCAACTTCATTGTATTTTGTAAATAGAAACATATATAGAATTTGCCTGTAAAACACTCCAAAAAGTTGGGACAGAGGCAAAAAAAGGGTAAAAACTTAATTAAGTAAAAAATATTTAAGTTACAAGTTGTCGAATAGGATTTACACAAATCATACCTACACAAAATGAAATTAAACAAGTTATAACCAGCAAAAAAATTATAATAAACAATTGGATTTCTTTATTATTTACTAGTGTCACTGCAGTGCTGAAAAAAGACGATTACCCAGATAGGTAGGTAAGGGTGGGTAGAAATTATGGTCAGCCATTGGATGCCGACAAAGTGCATCTTAATGTAGGGGTAGCTTATAAAGTAAGTGTGAATCTAGTAAAGCAATTGGTGAGTGTACTTTGGGTATGTGTGGTGTGGTTGGGGAAAAAGTGTGTTTAAAAAGCATTACCAACATATGTTTTCATATCTAGTCACCATGGTGTTTTCAGGTTAATGTGTATGTAGGCACTAATCTAATAAATAAAAAACATGATGTGGGGGCCGTTTCCTCCTGAAAAAGATTTGGTTTACCACTTTCATCTAATTTCTTTTGCTGGGTTTGTGCTTTTCAAAAGAATTGAATCCCAGGGCATTATGCTGAAGAAACATCCTCTTCCTTTTTAGGTGCTAAATGAAGTCGTTGTGGATCGAGGTCCCTCTTCCTACCTCTCTAACGTTGACCTTTTTCTGGATGGACACCTGATCACCACCGTTCAAGGGGATGGTCAGTCCTTATGTCATGCCCTACCTGTTTAGCACTTACTTTACTTTAAGTTATCTTGATTCTGTATTAAATTGTGTCCTGTGTTTTGTAGGAGTGATTGTGTCCACTCCAACTGGCAGTACCGCATACGCAGTGGCAGCAGGGGCCTCTATGATCCACCCTAATGTTCCCGCCATTATGATCACCCCCATCTGCCCTCATTCACTGTCTTTCAGACCCATTGTAGTTCCTGCTGGTGTCGAACTTAAGGTACTACAACATTTTTACAGTCGTAAATTGTGTCTGCTTTAGTTTTCATGGGATAACAGTTGCAGCTTAGTAAAAGTAAGGAACAGGTACACTGTATGTCCAAAAGTATGTGCATATCTGGCAGTGAGCGTGTTAGATATCCCATTACAAAACTATAGGCATTAATATGGTGAACTGTTATAAATTATTAATGTTGTGGTGCAGAAAGTTCTATTATTTAAACTTGGTGCGTGACGACCCAATTATAACTTAGACATTATTGTGTTTTTATTGTGTCTGTATAAATAGGGTAAGTTTGACTTGGGAAGCCCATGTCTTAAAAACTACTGTACAAGAAAATATGCTTACATTTTGCAATTTCTCAGCTTTCAATGTTTTATTACAAATCATATAATCACCATAACAATGAGTGAAAGGTATTTTTTTAAAATACTAATATTTCCGACTTTCTTACTATGTTACACTACTGAAAAAGCAAGTAAGAGCATTTGTGCAATTGAATAAGTCAGTTCCTTTGTTCTTATCCTTTCTATTGAAGCACATTCTCAGACATGTTCAGAGCAGGTGGATTTGTTTTTTTGCATCAAAAGCTTGTTTAAGCAAAAAAGTTGCAGCCCATACCAAATGCTAAAAGAAACTATAAATGTATGTAAGTTTTTTTTTTTTTTTTTTTTTACATTAACATTTTTATTCAAATTGTTTTGCTGCTGAAATTATTTGTAGAGAAAAAAAATCTTGTGTTAAATTGGGAGGGGGGGGTTGTGTGGTAAAAGAGAAGCTTGAGACTTTTGCCCCCATTGTATGTTCCAGCAGCTCTTCATTTCTGGGAGCCCTGTGTTTTGGAGGTTCTTGGATTACATTTGATGACTTTTACCAATTACCTCTTGGCCTATTGTGACAGTTTGGGTTTTCTTGCTGACCTTGGCAGGAGACCACTTTTCATGTAGTTTTCAATTGGTGCAGACAAACTAGGCACAGAAAAGTCACCAGCTTTAGTCAATAATAGCCACTAACATAGAATTAAAGGAGCTTGCCACAGATTTAAAAAACATTAAAGATTCTGCACCACCAAATTATAATCTTAAATTGCAGTATGTATAGTCGTTATAAAGGGTTTTGTAATACTGTGTGAGTAATATCATGCTACATTAATAAATCCCTTTAATTTGTACCTCTGGCCTTGGTTGATGAAATGCAAAAAGTTATAAAACTTCCTGGAATAAAACAGGCAGGAAAAGTGTATTTCCAAAGATAACGACTGTTTAAACAGAACAAAATGTCAATAAAACCAGAACAAGTGTAGATTGAAAACCTAAATTAATTATTACCTTATTATCAGGATGAGGACAACCATGTTAGTCACTCATCCTTTATTGTACATGTTGCTATAATATCATAGTTCCTGGTCTTTTAATATTATAAAAGCTTAAGGCCAGAAGTCCACTATATGTCAACACTTAACCATTGGATTGTAAACCAGATTTCTGTGGAAATTTGTGCCCATTCAGTGAAACCAGCATTTGTGAGATCAGATACTGATGTTCCTTATAAATGCTTCCCAGAAAGTGTGAAGCCAGTTTTAGCTGCAGCTGGGCAATTGAATGTTTAATGCTCATGGTTTTGGAATAGGATGTGTTCATGGTTTTAACAATCATGTTTTTAAAAATGTCCACAATCCATGTTATTTTTTTCTTTATTTCAATGTCAGATGTGGTATTAGTATGAAAAACTGCTGGACAGTTACTGACATGGCCTTATGTTCTTGATTTTTAGATTATGTTGTCCCCTGAGGCTAGAAGTAATGCCTGGGTTTCCTTTGATGGAAGGAAACGGCAAGAGATTGGACGTGGCGATAGGTGAGTCATTTCTCGAACTATTCAAAAGTACTGTTAGTGCTCTATAGAACAAATATAATTGTAAAAAACACACACACAAAAAAACTAATTTAAAAACCACTTTGACTTATTTTATTGCAGACAGTATGAACCCAAAATATTTCATGTTCTGATCAGGTTTTATTTGTAAATATCCATCCATTCCTGCATGTCAGGCCTGCAACACATTCCAGAAAATGTTAGGATGGTTTCAGTTACTACTTTGTAATTTTGCCATTCTTTCTCACAACACTTAAAAGACATTTTGGCACTGAGGATACCTGGCGATGAAGTGTTACAGCTGTTATTTTGTCTAATTCTACTGTCTTAACTTGTTTAACAGTATGGCGTTGCCGTCGTCACTTTTTTTGTTTCAAAATTCTCCACACACTTTTGGAGACAGGTCAGCACTGCAAGAAGTACCCTCTTCTTCCACAGCCATGCCTTGTGGTTTTGCATCACAGAAGTGTAAATTATCTTTGCCAAGGTCACTGACACAGCCCTATACCATGACAGACCCTGGCTTTGGACTTTGGTTGGTCCTTTTGTCTTAGGTAGAGAGCAGACAGCATCCGTTTCTTTCAAAAAAGACCTGGAATACTAGTTTGTCAGCGTACACAATACATGTTTCCACTGTGTGATGGTCTATACCAGATGCCCTTACTCTGATTCTGGGCATGGTTAACAAAGCTTCTTTTTTTACAAGTTTCAAGTGGCAGTTGTGAATGTAACTATGTATTGTAATTTTTGACAAAGGTTTGCCCATTACAAAGTAATCCCTTGCCCATGTGGATCCATCAGCTATTGATGAATGATATTTCAGATGGCACTGCATCATGGGTGTTCAGCATAGGCTTGCGTTTTTGCCCTTTACAAATAGGAAATTTCACCCGATTCCTTAAATTGTTTAATGATATTATGCACTGTACAGGGAGCAAAATGCTTATCCTTTCCATTCTTTCTTTGAGGTACATTGTTTTTAAACATGTCTATGTCAATGTTTTTTTCACACATTTTTTGACAAACTGGAGATCACTGGAGATCAGTCTTGCTCCTCAAAGTCTCAGCCTTTTGTGGACATTGCTCTTGTACCAAATCATAATTACGATTACCTGTTGACATCACGTGGTTTAAATCACATAAATATAATTTTTTTTTTACAAGCCCGAAATTGCTACCATCCAAACTTTTTGGAATATGTTGCAGGCCTGAAATGCTGCAATAGATATATTAACAAACAAAATGAAGCTGACCTGACAAAAAAAAACATGAAATATCATGAGTTTATACTGTCTGCAATAAAATTAAAGTCAGAGTAAATGTAAGAAACTCTGTGGGCTTTTTTTCATTTTTCATACTGTCACAACTTTTTTCTGATTGATTAGATTAGTTTTAGTAAAAAAAAATGCACTACATTGCCAAAAGTAAGTGAACACCTGACCATGAGCTTGTTGGACATCCCCTTTGAATGTGTGGTTAATAATTTTCCATAAACTTGTTAACAGTTTTATTTCATTTGTTTCATTTTCTATAACTCATTGATCCTAGTTGGGGTCGCGATGGGTCTGGTTTCACCAGGAAACACTGGGCAGAAGGCAGTATACTGAACAGGGTGTCAATCCATCACTAGGCTTTGTGCAAAGAGGGCCAAAAGACACAGTTTAAGCAGATTGGTATAGAAGGAGTCCAGTGGTCTTCACAGAGCCCTAACATCAACAGTATTTTATATCTTTTAAATAGTTATTCCAAAGATGTGAAATAAATGACTCCTCCAGTCCAACCTGACACATGCTATTTTGATGGAATTGGCACAAACCCCCGCACACACTCCAGACTCTTTCGGTAATCCCTCCCAGAAGACTGATTATGGCAACAAAAGGGTGTCACATTAATGCCTATGGATTTGTCTATTAGATGTCTACATACATTTCTGCTTAAAGTCTATGCAATCAAATCTCATTTTTAATTCAGCAATTTATGTTTTATTTCTCTTTTTTCCAGCATCACAATCACTACTTCATGCTTCCCTGTTCCATGTATCTGTTTCCGGGACCCAGTAAATGACTGGTTTGAGAGCCTGGCTCAGTGTTTACACTGGAACGTGCGCAAGAAGCAGAGTCACTTGAATTTGGAGGAAGAAGAGTACTAAAGCTAAACCTTGCCATGAAGCACTTACTTTGATTTTTTTTCAGGCCTCTCTGGGACCATTTATCCTAACTTTGATGACAGGCTTTTGTGAAGCTTTTTCAGTAATCTTTTGTGCTTTCTATGTAACAATCTTTTTTTAATCTAATTTGTAGAATGTTAAGGACTTTTGACAGTCATAAGCTGCCAGTAAGTCAGGAGTCATAGTGGGGTTTTATGATTGGACAGCATGATGGGTCCAAAAAGAAATGGCAGGTAAAGTCAACTCATGCACAGAGCAATAACCAATATTAATTGTGCCTTAACACAGGTGTGAGTAAGAATGTCTTATATTTGTCTTGAAGGTACAGATATTCTGTAAATGTGTGAAAGGAACTTTGGGGTGGGGTGGGGGGGGGGGCAGCCCATCTACACATTTGTTTTAGTCTGAAGTGGTAAAACTGTTTCCTTTTGAAAGTCTTACAGGTAGACAGCTGAAATTCAATATCTGATTCCCAGTATTACAGCTGTTCCATTCCAGGTCTATGAGGATAATGTTTTTTGTTGCTGTAGTTTTTTTTTTATTATTATTTGATCAGAGTTTAACAAGATAATGAGCAATATTTTATTAAGAATCATATATCTTAATGGCTTTATCCATTCCATCAAATATGTATGTAATCTAATTTATATATTTTCGTGAGTTATAGTTAGCTATTTAAAGTGTCCTTCAACTGATGAACTTTTCATGCGTCATGCCTATCCACAGGATGAAGACTTATCAAAGGGACAAATTTCATGTTACTACTTTTTTTGGGATCACGTGCACTTTGTCTGGTTTACCACTACAGAAAAAGAAAACTTTTACAGGTAATTTTAGCCATGAAAACTTGTGGAACAAGAAAATGACAACTATGTTTACACTTAGCTGAATAATGAAATATTGTGTGAATATTTTGGGTTTAGGTTTTTTTTTCTTCTTTTTTTTTTACTCAGTGTTTAGACCAGTCTTTCTCAGCCGTGGTGCCATCAAAAATATTCTGACATTAATTCCAAAAATCAATATTTACACAATTTTGTAGTCTCATACATGGGCAACATATTTTGCATGCCCTTTCTTAATGTGATATTTTCATATCACAATATCAGCACTGGGGTCAGTCTATGACTAAGTAAAGCCAGTTGTAAATAGCCAAAAAAAAAAAAAAAAAATTTCCCCAAAACCACACGATGAGTGTTTTATGAAGCACACAAACTAGCATGGAACGTTTTTTGAAAAAAAGGCTAGTCAATCTGAGCCGTGAACTTCATCATCCAGTGGTCTTAGGCTCTGGTTTCTGATTGATAGTAGTGTCATTTGCCCAACACTTTTGACCACTTACTTGTGGTGTGTGTTTGTTTGTTTGTGTGTGTGTGTGTATTTGTTGAACGACAGACTGATGCAGTGTAAATTTTTTTAATACAATGTAGACTGGGGTGACTCCAGAGTTTGCATACTTTTAAAGGGGTCCGTTCTGTGTCTGAAAAAAGGTTGAGAAACGCTGGTTTAGACCACAGATGAAGTTACATAAGTTCTTAAATACAAACGTACAACTTTAGGCAGTGGTAGCTCAGTGTGTAAGGTACTGGAATAGTTATCAGAAGTATAGTTGTCAGTTGCTGGTTCAAGCCTCACTAGTGGCAGTTAACAGGGCACTTAACTCTCGGTTGCTTGAATTTATTCAGTCACAGTTGTTTGTCGCTATGTCGTATGTGTAGTAAGACCATTTTAGTTAGATAAACTTATTATTGTTATTTATTTAGTGTACCCCTCAGTTTACACTAGCTGGTGACAAATCATTAATGTCTCTTATGGTTTGTCTTCAAAGGCCTTGCAGAGAGCTTTTGCTGTTTTGTAGCGAATAGGTGAAAGACCAAAAGGAAAAAAAACAGCAATACATAACATGATTTATTTAAATACATGAGATGCAATTTAAGTAAACTTTCTTTTTTGTTTACATTTTCGTCACCTTTTTTTTTTTTGTATTCATGCATTTTCCCACAACTTTCTCTTAATTTAGTTGTATCCAATTGCCTGATAATATTTCACCTCTACTGTTGCAAACCTCCACTTCTGACTGAGGGGTGCCAGAACTAACTCTGACACGTGTGCAGTAAGCCAATGTTAAGGTGAATGTGTCAATGCATCAAATCCAGTTCGCTGTCTAAAGCATTTTAGTGGACATACAGGCATCAAAACTTTATTTTGTGGATGACAATTTGTACAGGGTGAGTCAAAAGTCGCAGGACACTCTTTTATTTCAGAAACGAAAGGGAAAATGACATATCTGAATACCCCAGCAAGTAATGGGTGCGGGGGCCTATTTTTTAGGCTATGTCCAGAACATGGCCACCATCTTGAAAGCCGCCATATTGGATCAAGGGCAAGTTTTTCCAATGGGAAGGTGGTCATGTAGCATATCAACGAAGATCAGAATTTGCAATATCTCTTGTGGTTCAAAAGTTATCAACACAGAAAGTTGCAACAACAACCGGGAACGTTCCCTGTGATGCACAGCTATTTGACGTGTTCAATGTGTTGTCCCTGGTGCTGAACACAGAGCTGAAGGCGCTGGATCCAATCGTTATGAACCCGCATGAGAATCTCTGGAGAAATGCTGTCACAAGCCTCCACGATGCGGTGCTGAGGTGGTGTTTGTTGCGCATATTCTCAGCATACACAATTTGTTTGAGATTACCCCAGAGATAAAAATTGAGTGGTGTGAGATCAGGTGATCTGGGCAGCCATTCCACAGGACCACAACGGCCAATCCAATGACCAGGGAATTGAATATCCAGCCACTGACGAACACCTGTTTCGTAGTGTGGTGGAGCCCCATCCTGTTAGAAATAACTGGGGAAACTGCCATCTTCAGTCACAATGGATGGGAACACTGTTTCCTGTAGCATTGTCAGGTAGCGCTGAGCATTTAGGGTCTGGTCGATGAAAATGGGTCCGATTACACGGGTGCCCCATATTCCACACCATAACCTTCACATCACCTACAACTTTGGTGTCTGCCGTCCAGTGAGGGTTTTCGTCACTCCAGTATCTCATGTTCTGGTGGTTGACCTCACCACTGACATAAAAATTGGCCTCATCGCTGAACAGAATGCCCTGTGCGAATGCGGGATCCTGTTGATGTTGGTCTAACGCCCAGGTGCAGAACTCGACACGTCTATCAGGGTCATCCTCTGATAGTTTCTGCTGCAGCTGGATCTTGAAGGGGTTATTGGTATGAAGAATCTGTACAAGGGATGACTGGCTGACACCACATTCTGCTGTGAGACGTCGCGTGCTGCTTCGTGAACTTTTCGCAAAGACCATTGACCAAAACCATTGTTGAGGTTTCTTCGTTGGTAGCAGTCTTCGGACGACCACTACGTGACTTTTTTGACCACAGTCCCGGTTTCTCAGAGTTTGGCTATGAGGGATGCAACAGTGCTGTGTGGAATTGGTGGTCTTTCTGGGTGTCGGTTGTTGAAGTCTGCGGCTATGATACAGCAGCTGTGTTCCCTGGAATCCTCTCTTCTTTCATCATCTTCAGTTACCTGTAACGAACAACAAAAGTTTTGAACTTTCTGTGTTGATAACTTTTGAACCACAAGAGATATTGCAAATCTGATTGTGGCAATCGATTTCTGAGAAAATTCTGGTCTTCTTTAATATGCTACATCAGGGGTCATCAAACTACGGCCCGCGGGCCGTATACGGCCCCATTCTTTAATTTGACCGGCCCCTTTAACCACAGCAGCAATACATGTTGTCTGGCCACTGTTCATCTTCGAACTCACAGTATTATAACAGGGAAAAAATAACAGAGGAAAAAAAAATTGGCCACCCGGAGTCTCAGTAGATTATACGGCAGCGATCCAACGGGTGGCGTTCCAAGCATGAGGGGAGTGATTGGCGCATCAATAGAGAGATGAGTGACCGCAGCCACTGAACTGTGTTGCAAAGCAGTTAAGTGGGATTTCGTTATGAAAATCCTCATGTCCTGTGTTAATTTCATTAAAGATAATGCTCTTGACTACAGGCAGTTTCAGGAACTCTTGTCTGAGCTGAAGATGTGCTTTACTGAGAGTCGGGGCGAGTTTTGAAATGTTTTAACGACCTGCTCCCGGCGATCAACGCATTTATGCAGTCCAAAATCAAAACTCAAGCACATTGTTTAATTTTTATGCTTCTCTTTCCATTGCTCCCCGATCTCAATAAAACATGCACTCAAAGTAACTACCGTTTTCGGGAGCATCTATTTCTGTGTGCAGACTTTTTCGAAGTTGAAACACCTTAAATCTCCAACCAGATCCAGACTCACTGATCAACATTTATTAGCTATTATGACATTATGGCAGTAACAAATATGGAACCTGACGCTTACTGCCGTCAGGCAAAAGCAGGCTCACAGTTCACACTGATTTTTTAAGGAAACACTATGAGGTAGGATAATGGAAATTATTAAAATAAATAAAATGTCTGCATTATCATTATGAACTACAATTATACAAAGCACAGACAATACATCCAGTATACAAAGTAAATAGCTTTTTGGGTGTGTTTACTATTTCACCTGCGGTCCAGCCCCCCGAAACACTGAAGAACAGTAATCTGGCCCTTTGGTTAAAAAGTTTGAGGACCCCTGTGCTACATGACCACCTTCCCATTGGAAAAACTTGCCCTTGATCCAATATGGCGGCTTTCAAGATGGTGGCCATGTTCCGAACATAGCCTAAAAGATAGGCCCCCTCACCCATTACTTGCTGGGGTGTTCAGTTATATCATTTTCCCTTTTGTTTCTGAAATAATAGTATAAAAAATAATTACATTTATTACAATTTTGGCTTTATTTACCACTCATATTTGCAGATGAATTAAGCAAAATAAAAAAATATATAAGTCCACAAAGTTGAATCAGTTCATCTGGACACAAGCTTGTGTCCAGATGAACTGATTCAACTTTGTGGATTTCTGTACCTGGATTATTGAGCATGCATCAAGAGATAAAAATATAAGAAATCCTGCTTATATTGCAGTGCAACTGTTTAAGGGATTTACTTTGAAGGAAAAAAGGTAAGTGTTTTATGTTGGTTTTCTGCACTGCACTGGTCTATTAAACTGGTTCGAATTTCTGCAATGCTATCGGCCAGGTGGGTGTCTACACAGACATTATTGGCTATGGATAGGTGCCTTGTCTAGGGGATCCCTGCAATATGCCTAGTGTTTCCCAGTGGACCCGGACCTGCTTCAACCTTGATCAGGATGAATGTAAGAAAAAAGGAGAAACAGAGAGGTATACCTAATCTTTGTAATTCCTATTTTTGCAAAAACATTCCAAAAATATGACCGTTGTTTATGAGCAAGGATGGATCAAGGTTTCAGCACTTTGCAAAAAAAAACTGAGCAAATAGTCCAAGTTAATTTTACTATCTACAGTTTATATAATATTATATATAAACTGTAGATAGTTTATATAATATTTTAATGCCTGTGACCTTTGAGCCCTATGGCAACACCAGTAAAAAGTAACATGGTTATGTAAAAAAAAAAAAAAAAACACAGATCATTGCTGCATATGGACGTGCAAGTTAAAGACTTACACAAAATGAAAGCCACATATCAACCACATCTAGAAATGCTGAAACTTCTACTTATCTGAGATGAAAAGTGGAAATGTGTTGTGGTCTAACATGTCCACCTTATGAAAATAGTGCATGTTGTGTAATCCTTGTCAGAAAGGAAAAGTACTAGCCTTACAATTACCAATGCAAAGTTTAAAATCCAGTTTCTGTCATGACAGTGTAAGAGTACAGGTGCTAGACCAATCTGTTGGAAATTCAGACCTGTCTACTGAACACTGATGGTTACTCTAATCTGACCACATTTTTCAGTAACGAGTAATCTAACGCGTTACTATTTCCAATCCAGTAATCAGATTAAAGTTACTTATCCAAGTTACTGTGCGTTACTATTTTTGTCATTTTCCTTGGTAAAGATATATTTTTGCTTTCTTCTTGCGTCTCGGGGAGTGACGTCTGTCCTATGCGACAACTAAGTCACGGGCTGCGTCCGGAATCGCATACTTACAGAGTCTGTACTACAGTAGATTGGAGGAAGTATGCACTACTCGGCTGGTAAAGAAGTACATCTTACCCAGAGCGGTAGAGAGAACAGAGTGGCGACACTCCCATAGGGAACCGTTGGAAAGGGGGCGGGACATATTTTCTGTGCAGCTTCCGGGTTGTGGAGCTCTGTATAGTTCCAAACATCCCATAGAGCCCCATTCATTTCCACTACTTATCAAGCATTTTTAGCTGTTTGTTGCTTTGTTTTAAAAAAAATAATGAATTTGATGTCATTAATATACTTAATACTGTTATTGTTTAGCATTTGCTCAGCACTAAATGTTACATGTTTATCTTAATTAATAGGTATAACTGAATTTAGCTTAGTCAGCTAAGCTAAATTATTGACACTAGAGTCTTTTCACCTAAAATTGATTAATTAAAAGTTGATTAATCAAGAGTCTTGTTACAGAAATGATAATAAAACATCAGAGCCATAATAAATCATTATACTTTTACTTTCATTCTTAAGTACATTTGAAGGTAAATTTAGTTTAGTACTTTAGTGGAGGTAAAGAGTATTTTTACTTTTACTACTACTTTTACTGGAGTAATATGTTACCTTGGATATCTCTACTTCAACTCAACTACATGGTTTGTGTACCTTGTCCACCACTTACATTAGACAAAATGAACTAGTGCATATTAATTATGAATTAATTCATGTATTACATGTAGGAATAAATTATTACTTACTCATGAAATAAGACATGAATTAATGCTATTTCATGTACCTGCACTATAATGTTAAAGGTATTGGTACGGTAGTGTGTTTATGAATCTGTTCATTCAGTGCAGGTAAACCTTATGAATCCAGCCACATGGCTTAGTGTTTAACCAAAATGATTATTATTATGAATCCTCAGGAAAGTGAAGGGAGATTAGTTTATGTAAAAAACAAAACATAAAAAACTGTCTAATCTCTGTACTGTATATTGTCTCTACTACTTAATGATATCGCATTATGTAATGTATGCTAATATAATGTACTGTGTGTTAACAAGAACGACCTATTAAGTCATTATAAACATCAATCTTCCACTTCATATACCAAATTGATATTAAAGCAGATGCAGTAAATGTAAACGCAGTTGAAAATACCCAGAAATTGTACAAATGTTTATTATTTACTGTTTAATATTTCACTCACTGCTGCCTGTCCCATATGAGAACATGACAGCGCCGGGTTTGTTTGGAACTATTGGAGGGTTACATGAACCACGTGACCGCGTAGCGGCGAGATCAAGGAGTGTCGCAACTCTCTCTATCTACGGCTCTGATCTTACCAACGTCAAGTGAGGACGTGATGACGTAATATCACCATAGTTACAGACTCATTACAAACCCCACTCGCCAAAATTTAGGATATTTATCGTCTTTTTATTATTTATTTGTCTTTAAAAAAAATTATTTTATTTATCTTACTTACACTTGTGAACAGAGGACTCCGTTTTCCGCTATCTTTCTTGTTTCTTATTCCGCTTCAATCGCCTACGCAGCTCCAGTTGCATTATGGGATACATTAGCGGACCGCATTATATAACTAATAAAGTAACTTGTAATCTAATTTAGTTACTTTTAAAATCAAGTAATCCATAAAGTAACTAAGTTACTTTTTAAAGGAGTAATCAGTAATCAGATTACTTTTTCAAGGTAACTATGCCATCACTGCTACCGACCACCTAAGCATAATACTGATTTTATAAATGATTTTTCTACTTTCCTAACTTCACTCTGCTCTATGTCACCGAACACAATAGTTCTGGGAGACTTCAACATCCACATTGACAACAAAAACAATACATTTACAAAAGATTTCTTGTCATGCATCGATGGTTTTGGCCTGCAGCAACATGTGGACTTTCCAACCCACTGCAAGGGGCATACTCTAGATCTCATCTGCTGTTCTGGAGTAACCCCTCTGAATTGTACAGCTTCAGATCTTCCTATCTCTGATCATCACCTGATTTCTTTTACTGTGACACTGTCATCAGCTAAAACGAGTCCTCGGGCCATCTCATTTCGTAATATCAAGAACATCGATCATACTGCCCTATCATCGGGAGTCAGTGCTCTCCATTGGAACTATGGATCTGCTTCTACCCAAGACCTCATCTCTCATTACAACACAGAGCTGCATAATCTCTTGGATAATCGCACTGCACCATGGTACACTACTGAACTACGACAACTAAAAATCAAGGGCACGACAGCTCGAACGCCTATATAGGAAAAGTGGACTTACTGTGCACAAGGAAATGTACATAATAATCACCTACTGCATTATAAAGATGCTATCTTGGCTTCCAAATCTACCTACTATGGATCACTATTTAGGGCGTTTGAGGGTAACACCCGTGCACTTTTTTCTACTGTGAATAACATTTTGCAGCCACCGGACACTTCACCTAACCACATGTACTCAACTGAACTGTATGACAAGTTTATGTCATTCTTCAATTCCAAAATACAAAATATTCACCAGCAGCTGTACTCTCCACCTGTTAATATTATAAGCTATGACTGTATACAACAGCTCATGTACTATGTTCTTGTTCCCTATCTACTTTTGAACTTCCTACTATAACTGAAATAACCCGCCTTATCCATAAATCTAAACCTTCAACCTGCATTCTTGATCCTCTCCCTACAAACCTTGTCAAATCTTGCGTTTCCTCTCTGTGTACTCCTATTACTGCCATTGTTCAATCATCTCTTCTTTCTGGTTCTCTTCCTGCCCCTCTCAAGATGGCAACTATTACACCCATACTTAAGAAACCTAGCTTGGATCCCAATGACCTAAATAACTTTCGTCCTATTTCTAATCTACCTTTTATTTGGAAAATTGAGAAAGTTGTTTTTTGCTCAAGTTCATAAATATCTAATAGACAACAATTTATATGAGGCTTTCCAGTCTGGTTTTCTACATAGCACAGAAACGGCACTTCTTAAAATAACTAATGACCTTCTAGTGGCAGCTGACTCTAGTGGTTTGCTAACCATTCTCATTCTTCTAGATCTGAAGGCGGCCTTCGATACTATCTCACACAAAATCTTGCTGGACCGCCTCAAATCAATTGGACTTACTGATACTGTTTTTGCATGGTTTTTCTCCTATATTAATGGTCGTAGCCAGTTCATTCAACTCAAACATTTTCAGTCTCACCCATCTCTCTTATTTATAATTTACCTTCTACCTGTTGGTCAAATATTTAGGAAACATAAAATCCAATTCCACTGTTATGCTGATGACACCCAACTATACTTATCCACTAAACCTAATGCCTTCCTCCCACCTTCTACCCTATCTGACTGCTTAGACGAAACTAAAAACTGGTTCTCTAAAAACTTCCTGAAGGTTAATACAGATAAAACCCAAATTCTCCTTGTAGGAACTAAGACCACTCTCACCAAGACCAAATCGTTTACTTTGAACTTTGAAAACTCCGTCATTTCGCCTTCTTCCCAGGTTAAAAGCCTGGGTGTTGTTCTTGACAGTCATCTTTCTTTCAAAGCACACATCAATAACATTACACGATCTGCCTACTTCCACTTAAGGAATATCAACCGCCTACGCCCGTTCCTCAGTCAAACAAGTACTGCCATTCTCGTCCATGCGCTGGTAACATCCCGAATTGACTACTGTAATTCAATCCTATTCGGTTTACCTCATAAATCATTACAAAAACTCCAACTAGTCCAAAACTCCACTGCACGGATTATCTCTAGCTCACCCTCAACTAATCACATCACTCCAGTTCTCCGACAGCTTCACTGGCTCCCCGTAAATTATCGCATACACTTTAAGATCTTGTTATTCACATTCAAAGCTCTACATGGTCTAGCATCCTCTTACATCTCCGATTTACTCCAATTCTACAATTCTACAATCCCACCCGCACTCTTAGGTCTTCCTCAGCCTTCCAGCTTTCTATTCTTTCTGTCCGCCTATTTGTCGACTATGGGTGCAAGGGCTTTTTGCCACTCTGCCCCTTCTCTCTGGAACACCCTCCCAATGCATATTCGTACTATCGATTGTTTCTCTACTTTTAAATCCCAACTTAAAACTCACCTCTTCAAGCTAGCCTACTACTACTCTTTCAAACTTGATTGGTACTACTACCCCAATATTTGTTTTATAGTGATTACATTTGACTGTTTAGAGATTGTATTGATTTTATTGTATTTATCTTTATTGATTTTTCTATTAGATTTTAATGGTTTATTGATGTCTGTTACTTTCTTGCTTTTGTAAGGTGTCCTTGAGTGTTTTGAAAGGTGCCATAAATAAAATGGATTATTATTATTATCCCAAACTACTACTGTACTAAAAGTTAGTATTAGTTAGTCCACTTCTAATGGGTTAATTTGTTTTCTGACACACTATGTAGAACACAGTTTGACATTTAAAAAGGAGCTTTTTATTACAGCTGATAAGTGCTAACTATCTAGCTTGCATCTGTAAAATCTCTAAGTAATGTATTATATAGTAGCCAAAGTTGTTGAAATATACAATAATAACTGTAATTTTCTTGTTAATGTTAGCATAGAGCTAACAGGCTGGTAGATAGCAGGCCAGCTAAGTGTTGATGAAGTAGTTCAAATGTTTAGGAAGACTTTGTTGTCAAAATTTCATTATCAAATATATGAAGTCTCAAGTGAAGATGGACCGGTCATTTGTAAGGTCGATACAGAATCTGGACATGACACAATAGTGCAAGACTAGTTAGGCCAAAAGGCCAAAAGCCCAAAATTTACTGATTAAAACAGTAAGTAGCACAGCAGAGTAGCATTTTGTTGTGCAGTGCTAACTACCTGAATCATAAGATATTATTTATGGATAAACATTGATGTCAGCAGCTCATTGACATTTTAACACAACAGCTTCCTAGTTTGATTTCCTAGTCTGTTATTCTGGCAGACATTCCAGTTCTCACCAACAGCAAACAATACATTTATTAATTGTCTGTTTTACCACTGCTTCATCCTGTTTGGGGTCACTGTGGGTACAATTTACCAAGCAAAAGGTACGAAACAACCTGGTTTAAACCAACAACATTTTACTGGTTAGATCAAAAGTTGTTAAATCATGAATAAAAACATTTATTTTGAAAACATTTATTTTCTGACTAACTAATGAAACATGTTAAAAGAGTTACTAATATGCATAAGTTAAAAAAATAAAGCATAACAAGCCAGTAACTGATAACATGTGAGGTTCTCTGTATTGGTCAAATGAAAAAAAAATAGTGGTGGATCACTGATTGCATATTTTGCATCTGCTTGATCTGTAACCACTCAAATCTCCCTCCCTATATTAGAGTGACAATATTACTTAAGATCATAATATAACACACCTAAAATGATTCCTTTTAGCTTTTAAATACTAAAAGTTTGTTAATTTGGACAGCCACACATCACTGTATAAAATTAAAGCTTTTGAAATTGGGGTACTTTTTTAGTATGCAGGTGATTGAATCCCATAAGAAGTCAGGGTGATTAATCTATGACACTCCATTAGTTAAATTCATCAGATGAGTAGCAAAACTAAACCTGGGTGACCTTATATATTACTCATTAATAAAACAAAAGCAGCTGTGCTAAGACTTTTTGAGAGAGAATTAAGTACACAATTATTTTTATTCTTAAGCTTTGTAATTTATCTTTGCATTAGAATATTATTTTCAACACATTTCAAGAAGAAATTCATACATTATTTAAAATACAGTTTAAGAAGAAAATGTCTTTGTGACTAAATGGGAGAAATGGACACAATATGACACAGTGAATGATGCCTAAGGATTGACTGATTTACCTCTATGTACAGTGTATCACAAAAGTGAGTACACCCCTCACATTTCTGAAGATATTTAAGTATATCTTTTCATGGGACAACACTGACAAAATGACACTTTGACACAATGAAAAGTAGTCTGTGTGCAGCTTATATAACAGTGTAAATTTATTCTTCCCTCAAAATAACTCAATATACAGCCATTAATGTCTAAACCACCGGTAACAAAAGTGAGTACACCCCTAAGAGACTACACCCCTAAATGTCCAAATTGAGCACCGCTTGTCATTTTCCCTCCAAAATGTCATGTGACTCGTTAGTGTTACTAGGTCTCAGGTGTGCATAGGGAGCAGGTGTGTTCAATTTAGTAGTACAGCTCTCACACTCTCTCATACTGGTCACTGAAAGTTCCAACATGGCACCTCATGGCAAATAACTCTCTGAGGATCTTAAAAGACGAATTGTTGCGCTACATGAAGATGGCCAAGGCTACAAGAAGATTGCCAACACCCTGAAACTGAGCTGCAGCATAGTGGCCAAGATCATCCAGCGTTTTAAAAGAGCAGGGTCCACTCAGAACAGACCTTGCGTTGGTCGTCCAAAGAAGCTGAGTGCACGTGCTCAGCGTCACATCCAACTGCTGTCTTTGAAAGATAGGCGCAGGAGTGCTGTCAGCATTGCTGCAGAGATTGAAAAGGTGGAGGGTCAGCCTGTCAGTGCTCAGACCATACGCCGCACACTACATCAAATTGGTCTGCATGGCTGTCACCCCAGAAGGAAGCCTCTTCTGAAGTCTCTACACAAGAAAGCCCGCAAACAGTTTGCTGAAGACATGTCAACAAAGGACATGGATTACTGGAACCATGTCCTATGGTCTGATGAGACCAAGATTAATTTGTTTGGTTCAGATGGTCTCAAGCATGTGTGGCGGCAATCAGGTGAGGAGTACAAAGATAAGTGTGTCATGCCTACAGTCAAGCATGGTGGTGGGAATGCCATGGTCTGGGGCTGCATGAGTGCAGCAGGTGTTGGGGAGTTACATTTCATTGAGGGACACATGAACTCCAATATGTACTGTGAAATACTGAAGCAGAGCATGATCCCCTCCCTCCGGAAACTGGGTCGCAGGGCAGTGTTCCAGCATGATAATGACCCCAAACACACCTCTAAGACGACCACTGCTTTATTGAAGAGGCTGAGGGTAAAGGTGATGGACTGGCCAAGCATGTCTCCAGACCTAAACCCAATAGAACATCTTTGGGGCATCCTCAAGCGGAAGGTGGAGGAGCGCAAAGTCTCGAATATCCGCCAGCTCCGTGATGTCGTCATGGAGGAGTGGAAAAGCATTCCAGTGGCAACCTGTGAAGCTCTGGTAAACTCCATGCCCAGGAGAGTTAAGGCAGTTCTGGGAAATAATGGTGGCCACACAAAATATTGACACTTCAGGAACTTTCACTAAGGGGTGTACTCACTTTTGTTGCCGGTGGTTTAGACATTAATGGCTGTATATTGAGTTATTTTGAGGGAAGAATAAATTTACACTGTTATATAAGCTGCACACAGACTACTTTTCATTGTGTCAAAGTGTCATTTTGTCAGTGTTGTCCCATGAAAAGATATACTTAAATATCTGAAGAAATGTGAGGGGTGTACTCACTTTTGTGATACACTGTATTTGTATTTTGATTAGGGATACCTGTAACCATGACTGTTATGTTTTTGTTTTTCAATTTCTGTTTGCAACATATGTTCTAATTTTCTCTGTGACTGAATACATACCTCAAATATGTATCTCTTGCTGTATGTAAACATTTCAATAAAAATGTGAGTTTAAAAAAATAAAAATAAAATAAAATACAGTTTAAGTCAAACATTTTTATAAATATTGGGACGGTATATGATTTCTGCATTTGTTCTTTTGTGGGAATGAAACACTTCTTCATTACAATTTCTGCAAATAGCGTGTATATTGGGTAAAAAAAAATAGACATACAACTTAAAATATGAACTTGCTGGTATTTGATTGTGTAACTCAGTATTGTGGCATTGGCTTTTGTAATTCCTTGTTTGTGATTATGATTGACTATACCTGGTGACTCTGCAGTTTCATTTAAGTACATGAAACAGTGAGAAGGAAAAGCCAAACTGTGATCTTGTGCAGAAAGAAAGTTATGAATGGACATTTTAAACTACTCCAAGAATTTATAAACTACCATTATTTAAAAGCTGTTGCACAACAAAAAGAAGTCAATTAGAATGAACAGATCATGAGCTTCTGTCCAGCATGACAGTCATAGTCAAACATACTCACTTACATAAAATTTGGAGGCCATACCACCAAGTAAAATGTACACAACCAACTGTAAAAAACTGCAGCAGATTTTTGGAAAACACAATAATGCTATAAAAGTACTCCTTGTTAAGAAAAGTATGTAATCCAATCATTCAGTCACATAAAAAAACATTATAGAAATCTCTAGATTTTCATGACATACATGTGCCTTATGAGTGCATGTAAACTTTTTTTATTTACATTTAAAACAACTGAAATCAAAAGTGCTGCATTTAAATTTAGACCTCTGTCACCATGAATGCGATATATACACATATAGTTTTGTACATTTTAGGCACTTGGCTGCAATATATTCAAATAAATAAAAGCATATAAAATCACAGTCATTAGTTTAAAAGAAACATTCTGTTAAAGTAATTTGTTGTTAGCTACACAATAACAATGATTAAAAAATAAGATTTGTCATTGTTTGCAAAGCTAATATTTTAAAGCACAGTGATAAACATAAACAGATTATGTGGCTAATTTGTTTTTGTTCCTTGGCCCTGCAGCATAATTGATTTTGCACTTAATCCAACCTGACCAGGTTAAGAAAAGAACAGAGTTTCAGAGTATTTGTTTCCTTCACTGATTAAAATAAATTGAGTCAAGTTAAGTTAAATTAAAGATAAATTAACTGTGAACTGTGTGCTTTTAAATGCACTGCAATTTAAGCAGTTGAGTTGGAATTGGCACAAGTTTTTAGACATGTGTCATCCATTATCCCTGATGACACTATAATCTATGAAAAGACTCAGATTCCACACTGTTATCATACTTCTGTCATGGATAAACCAAGGACAGAAAATATTTAGAAGCCAGACCATAATGAATGGTAATCAAATACCTCCGAACTAGGCACTAGTTAAATGGGAGAATCTGCAACTGTTATTTTAAATAAAATCTAAACTAGTTTGTAAATGTTCTAGTCAGCAATGCTGTTTTATCTAAGCATTTAGTACATTTTAGGCAGTAAGTGCTCTCAAATTTGTTCTATTGCATCCAAAATTATAAGTTTATAAAATGTACCACAAGCTAAACTTCTGTGTTGTTTGCTCACGATCACTTTGTGTCTAAAACTAATTTCAAAACTCTTTTTCAGTGATGAACGTAGCCAATAAAAGTTTCGGAAGCCAGCACTAAGTGCATTAGTAACAGCAATATTGAAAACATTAAAAACAAATCGGGCGCATTGTAGTACTTCAGGCTGGCTGGTCTTAGCGCAGATCTCATGCTAGACCTCCACAGAAGGATTTTCACTGCCTGTCTGAAGCAAACACTAAAAAGAAAGATAAAGACACAAAATGATCAAACATTACATACATTCTGGAAATAGAATGAAAATTAATTCCTTTAAACACTGTTTTAAATTCTAGAGCAAATCTGTTGCTCGGGTGGCACAGCTATGTTTAATAGCCTGGTCAAGTGCTCTACAGACACAACTGGCAGTGTCTGACAGAGAAAAGGCCAAATTAAAAGTCAACAGCAACATTCACTGCCTGGTTGAAAAATACAAAGAGCATTGCGTGTTCCTCCATACAGCTGTTTGTGTTAAGACTCTCTGCAGGAATCTGTCTGCTGGTGCTAGCCAACAACGCTCCTTGGCTAGCATAATGGTTGTGCATGCAGAAAAAAGTGCCACAGGGAATTGGATATAGGGAATTTAAACAAAAATGGAAAAAGCTGTACAAACTTAACAATCACAGGGCACCTAGAGTATTTCAGAAACATATCAGATACAAAGACAACTCGTATTAAAAAACTTATTTCTTCAAAACCACAGGGTAACTCTGACCATTTTCAGTTACATACGTCAGAGTAACATGAATGGTTTTAAGTTTTTACCCCTTAATTTCCTATCATGTTTCTCATTTTTCTGTGTTGAAAATGGAGAATAGCTCTTACTTCTCTCATGCAGGCCTTGACCAAAGCTGCGATACAGGCGGAACAGGCTCCAGAACAGCACACCTTTGATGGTCACTGAGATCACACAGCCTGTTATCGCAGCAGCCTCCAGTGTGAAAGTCTTACTTTGTCCCCACTCCGAAATGATCTGTGTGGGAAAAACTAATTCAGTCCACAACAAAACTTCTAAGAATTTAGTCAAATCCTAGTCTCGCAGAGCTATACCCCCATACTGCACACTACTGTACTGTGTTATTTTTGCACCTTAAATGGTTGTTACACATTATGTAGCACACATAACGTGGTTTAGGACACAGACAGGTAGTCACTTTCAAATAATGCGTGCATTGTTTGTATGAAGTATAAAGTTGTATATCAGAAGCAAAAACAGATGTGCAAATCTTTCAATCATTCGAAATACTGCTGAACCAGTTCTTCCACAAAATTCATCTTATAGTTTTTGTTTCAATTATTCAAAGACTTTTCCAGAAATAAATAAGGAAGGCTTCAGAAAGCCTTTTTACTTCTTATTGTAAACTTTTCCTCAGATATAACCTTGTTCAGACTCTTATCAGCTCTGCAATAAATAAATTTACCCTAATAACTACAGTATAATAAATTCACACTACATTGTGCTCACAATTATCTGACAAATTGTACTCCTAATGATTAATTTTATTAATGAACACATGCACCGTTTTCAGTCAATCCAAAATGTTATTAAACCTCAAGCTTGTTAAACGTTTAACAAATGAAACGTTTTGTCATCCTCAGAGGAATATATAGGCATGCAGAATTTCTTTTCCAACTCACTTGTTTATTCCCAATTTTTAATGTACAATGTACATGTACACCCAGGTAACTAAAAATGATAAACAACATTTTTTGGCCTTTCAAAAATATTCAGTGACTATATTAATCATTGTTCCTTTCAGTAATTAACACAAGTCTTTCATACGTTGAGTCAAT
This sequence comes from Trichomycterus rosablanca, assembly GCF_030014385.1. Taxonomy (NCBI): domain Eukaryota; kingdom Metazoa; phylum Chordata; class Actinopteri; order Siluriformes; family Trichomycteridae; genus Trichomycterus; species Trichomycterus rosablanca. Next base: position 25,992,548 of record NC_085994.1, on the reverse strand, counting down.
TTCTTAAGGATTTCTCAGGTGAGGAAGAGGGTCAGGTTTTTATTTGTTCATCTTTGAGGCCTTTAACAGCCCGAGTGCTAACAGCAGCCCGAGTGCTAACCAGAACTAGAAAGTTTGATCATATTAGTTCTGTTCTATCATCTCTACACTGGTTGCCAGTTAAATTCCGAATTAATTACAAAATAAATTTACTAACTTATAAAGCACTACAAGGTCTGGCTTCACAGTATGAGTGAGTGAACTTGATTACTGCAACCCATTTGATTAGTCTTTTCAAACTAGGGGTATGTGGCTCCGGTCCTGGATGTCTGGGGTCTGGACAGTCTGGTGCTCTTATGTTCGTCAGATTTGCTGGTGCTGCGTGTTGGCTTCTGGCTGCATCTGATTTCTGACCTCTAGGACCAGAGCTGCCCACCCCAAATATAGACAAAGGCACAGAGCTTGGGGGTTCTTGGTTATAGAAACTTGTGGTGATCAGGGATGTTGGGTTGTTGTCGTTCTGCCTCTCTAGTCCGATCACTCAGGTTTGTTGACGGTGGGGGAGGTGGATGCTGATGTCCTGTGAAAGCCTTCATGACTTTGTTACCTGCTCGCTCTCCCTTTTAGTTATGCTGTAATAATTAGGAGTGCCGGAGTCTAAAGCTACTCTCTGCAAAACTGACATTTTACTCTTAACGATTTCACATTTTAACTAGATCTTCTGTCGTTTTACCCCGAGGCTGAAGACTGCACATCAAGACTGCTGTGCCAACAATGCTGCTCCTGCTAGATGTGACGGAACCATGCACCAAAAATGTCAAGAACTCACTACGGACTTTATCACAGACAAATAATTCCAAAACTCCAATTATTTGTTGCTGTATGCATTATGTATTATTTGTGTAAATCCTATTTATTCAAATTATTCTCCAGGCCACCCAAGGAGGTTGGGTCCCTGCTGAGTCTGGTTCCTCTCAAGGTTTCTTCCTGTAATTTTAAGGGAGTTTTTCCTTGCCACTGTTGCCCTCGGCTTGCTCAACAGTGGTTTTTGGTCTGTAGGTCCTGGATTCTGTAAAGTTGCTTTGAGACAATGTTCATTGTAAAAAGCGCTATACAAATAAAATTGACTTGACTTGACTTTGATGGCTAGCTAAGCAGTGGGGTACTTGGATCCAAGTAATAGAGCACCATCCTGCAAAAACATCATAGTCTTTTGAATGCTGCTGACTTCTTTCTGTATACTGCTTGTACTGTATATAGTATGTTCCAGAAAATGGCAGTAGATTTGGTAATGGATTAGCAGCTCATACAGTACCCCTCCTCCACCATGTTGGCACCTCTCAAAGTAGTGCCTTGTGTCCATTAGTAATCACTTTCATTTTATCTGTCCACTTCTTCTACTTATTGTTTCAGCTGTTTCCCTTAGGGGTTGCCACAGTGAATCATCTTTATTATGCCCTGTCCTGAACATCCTCCTCAGTCACTCCAACCACCTGAATGTCCTTTCTCACTGCATCCATAAACCTCCTCTTCATCATTTTGTACAATAATTTAGTTTAAAAAATCTAGTGCCATCTCTTCTTAACATGTCTGTGCCTCTATTGGTATGTCATCTGGGCCAACTGCCTTTTCACTTTTCATTTTCTTTATAGCTGCCCTCACTTCCTACTTGCTAATCCGAACCACTTCCTTTCTCTACATCATTCAACCTTAAATTAGCAGCTCCTCAAACTACTTATTCCACCTCAGTGCACTCTCCTTATTTTTCAGCACATACGTATCGGCATCAGCCTTTCCAGCTTTGTTCCTGTCTGGCCAACAGGTACTTTTTACCTTCCTCAGTGACCAACTACTTATACAGCTTGCCATACGCGTTTTTTACCTTATACTCCTGTGTACTCTATTTGTCTCTTTGGGGATCCTAGTTCATTTTGCCAACCTCTTCCTTCTTAAACTTACCTGCAGTTCCCTCATTCCACACACAGTCTCTTTTTCTTCCTTCCTCTGTCTAGACATCACACTAAGTGCCTTCCTAGCTGATTCTCTTACCACCCCTTTACTATCATCCAGCACCTGTCTCACCTCTTCTCTTAATGTCCTAGCGCTGCCTTCTTCGTATAACCTCCTCCATCCAGTTCTTGGATCTGCCCTCACTCTCTTTCTTCTCTTCATCTTCAAAGACAACTCACAGACCACCATCTGATGCTGTCTTACTACAACTCTCGCCTGCTACCACCTTACAGTCTCAAATCTCTTTCAGGTTGCATCTCCTGCACAGGTTATAGTCCACCTGTGTGGACCATACCCCGCTCTTATGTCACCCTGTGTTCCTCCTTCTTGTTAAAATGTGTATTTACTACAGCCATTATATATTTTTTCACCTTTATATGATGTGTTTACCACATTAGGCCACATACTCCTTAATTACACAAATACATAACACCTGCATTACATTTTAAGTATTACCGTGTACAGGAGGTAGATGAAATAAGCCAGCTGAGGCAAGTTCAGTAGATAGAAAATCCAAACTAGAGGCTTCACTTCTTTTAAAACCTAAGAACAGGAAAAAAAACAAGCCATAGTTAATTAGCAGACCATAACATACCATTTTTTTACATTTGACAGATGTAGAATGCTAAGGATGAGAGGTACGAGCTGTGGCCCATCCTGAAATGTGTATTACTATTCACAGACCCCACCTTAGCAAAAACCTTATAAAGTGGGGGTGATTAAAACAGTCATTTGAAAGGAACTTGCTATGTCCGTTACAATAAAATTTAAGATGATAAACACAGTTTAACACCCAAACTGTTCTTATGAGTTTATACATTGATAACTGCTGCCATTTTTTATTTAAAGGAAAAATTTACCATATGGCCAAAAGTATGTGGACACACCTAATTACTGAGCTGAAGCGTTTCAGCCATCCACACGCACATGCTAAGAGTGTATAAAATCAAAATTTTTCACAGTGACAAATGTTCTGTTTTGTTGACTACAGCAGAAAACATCACATCTTCGTGTCAGTCATTGAGAGTTGCTATTTCTAATGACACGGCAGCTTTTGAAAATATCACCAGATGGCACTAGAGACATTTTAAGTAATTCATTTACTCATTGTGACTTCATCCTGGTGTAATACCTCTTTGACTAATTCCTATTTGTAAAATTATTTTAACTTTTTTTAAACATATTGTGTAGGCTAGAGAAACACAGTACTTTACAGTACCATTGCATGCTGTATCTTAAGCTCTAGACCTAAAAAGTATAGCATTATGTCATGGCTAAAGGTAACAAATGACAAAACAAAATACAAATTTGATGGATAATACACTGTGTACATTGTCCATGAAATATTGGATTATAGAAGTGCACAAACTGTAATTAGGTTTAGGATTTATTTGAACTAGAGTGGAGTAAAAGCTCAATGCTAAACAGCCTCAATGTATCTTACTCAAATGTTAAGTACACTCAAACTGTTATGTACATGAATGCCTACTGTGTACATGTAATGCTAAACAGCCTCAGTGTATCTTACTCAAATGTTAAGTACACTCAAACTGTTATGTACATGAATGCCTACTGTGTACATTCCTGTAAGATACCTTATGGATGGGACTTAAGGATTACAGTTTGTTTGGGAGTGGGGAAGAACTACTGCTACAGTTTTCTTTCACTTTTTTGTGATAATGCAGTCCTAATTTACTCACAGAAATAGCTCCAGTCGCAGCAGTGATGCAGGCCCAGGCGACTCCAATTCCTAGAATAATGGTGTGGGTGTAGGACACAGAGGTACCTGAGGTAAGGATCAGGATGCACAGGCACAGCTAGTAAATGGAGTAAAACAACACATTTAAATAGACATTTCAAAATGTCAAAAACAGGCAAAACTGCTTTTGTGCTGATTGTATCTTTGTTTTCTATGGAGCATTCCTGCATTCCTGCTTACTTGCGCTAACTTGCACACTGCACAGACTTGCCGGTGACCTTTCCAAAATGCCGCCAATAAGAGATTGTTTATATGACGTAGTCTAAAATAAAGCACAGAGAGAAACTGATTCTCACTGTTTCACTACAACCTGAACTGTTGTATCCTACTTTACATTAGAAACTTGGTGGTTTCTCATTGTAAGAAACCACAGCTTAACAACTAGAGAGATGTGAAATTGAGAGAACAAATTTGCATTTTAGATAGCAATCCTGCACTTACTAATACTGGAATTACTAGTTGTAGCTTCGTAGCCATACAGAATTGCATGTAAATAAACTGCTATTACTGTCAGTCAATATTGTCAATATTATGGTTTGTTTTTACGTTTTTTATTGCCAAAAATGGTGCTGCCTAAAAAGTTTAATGTTATTCCTATCAGACAAGAGAATCTTTGTGTTGCTAAAGTCCTTGCTGATTAGCAAATTCCAAGCATTCTACCTTATGTATTTTACTAAATTGTCATTTCCAACCTGACACTCTACCATAAAGGCCTTGTATTTTGAGTGCTGCTAACATGGTTATCTGTCAGGTTCTCCCACCTTTTAACAAAGCTTCTAGAGTGACCAATGGGTTTTTCTTATCTTTTTGCCACTTTTTTTCCATGGGAAAACAATACACACATGATCTTGAAGAAAACAGGATTGACGACCAGTCAACCTGCTTCAATTGCTCTGACGTCTAGTTCTGATGCCTGTGTGCGCATTGTAGGTGTTTTTGACAGTGGACAGGAGATAGCATGGGCACTTAGATTGGCCTGCGACTACACAGCCCCATACATAAACGAGTTTAATGTACTGTGTGACACATTTACCTCATGCCCAGTATTAAAATTATTTATTTCTATCAGACACCACTGCCTGTATGTCATCTGGCATCAATGACTCCCATCAATGTCCAACAACATGTTGGTGGTTTGTGGCTTGTCCCTCCTTGGGCCACTGTTGTTGAGTACTAAGCATGGCTGCCTGAGCACACCCATTGTTGTTTCTGAAATACTTTACCCCAGCCATCTGGCCATAACAATTTGGCCCAATCAAGGGCATTCAGAGACTTGCCACAAAGCCACTCCACAGAAAAGTTTTGGCTGCTGAAAAGTTAACTATTGCACCGGTATGTGTCTGTGTGCATAAGAGACAGGGTTTTCTTCAAAGATTTTCCTTTATGTGGGCGCATTCATTCATCCATCAATTCTTACCAATTTCCCCTCCCCCATTTGGCAACCTCCAAAGTGGGCTGTCAAATGGCTTTTAATCAACAGTGGCTTCTCACTTAGCACCCTGACATGAAAGCCACTTTTAAAAGTATTAAAAGTATTATGTTGTGGCAAAGTGTAAACTGTGGGCCTTTCCAAATTGTGTTCAATTAATTCAAATTAAAACAGATGGACACAGAGTTCTAAACATATATCAAGGTTAATTAAAGCCAATAAGATGCACACAAACACTGTCATTATGTGGGCAAAAATGGCAAATATACAAGTCAAAATGCAATGCACAACAAAATAATGTGTGCAAAAGGTCAAGAGGTGTGAACACTTTTTGAATTTACACCTTTATGTGATTGTGTTATGCCTGAGCTTTTTCTGCCATTATGGATGAGCTTGTGTTATGCCTGAAATAAAACAATTTTAAAATTATGTAATAAAATTAGGGTAATAACCTGGTCCTGGAGATCAAAAGTAACCATTGAAAAGCAAAGGTTCACTTGGAAGTATTGTTCCTGGAGGCTCTCCAAAGCTCCGCCCACCCTAAAGGCCATCATGTTGGGCCTTCTGATGAGCAGCAAGCCACAAATCACATGCAGGCCACCAACAGACAGAACACATACAAAACGCACCTAAAATACACAAAAAAATAACAACATGAGAACCTGAAGACGTTTAAACTAAATTACAAATAATTGGTAAAATATCAAAACAGAACACAGTGACTTGTAACCTGTAATTTACAGGTAATATATTAAAAGCAGCACATGGATATTTGACATTTTACCATATCAGCTTAATTGAACAGAACACATTTTTAAAATGTTGGGACCAGAGCAATGACCAAAACATCTGTTTAGAAATATTCCACAGGTGATGCTATGTCTTTGGAAGTCACTCTTCTATGAAAGCTGGACTACTGCAACTCCCTTCAGGCAGATCTTCCAAGGTCCACAATTAAAATTCTGCAGTTGAATCAAAATGCAGCCTCCCACTGCTGTGCTCTATTCAACGGTTTCATGTAGCTGCCCACAATTCAGTTCAATTTAAAATAATGATGCTTGCCTACAAAGCTAAAAACAGACCAGCCCCCACCTACCTTAGAGAACCTATCAAACCCAATTCTGTACCATGCAACCTTCAAGCTTCAAGTCTGGCTCATCTTGATCCACCAATCTCAACAAAGAGAGGCATTAAGGCTCTTTTCTGTAGTAGCACTCAGGTGGTGGAATGAACATCCCCTGTCTGTTCGAACAGCTAAGTCTCTTGCCCTCTTTAGCAGACAACTGTAGACCTACCACTTCACTGCGCACTTAAAAGACTACACTATCAATAAATGTTTTTCTACATTTACTTTTGTTCTAATAGGGTTTTAACAGATTTGCGTGCGTAGGCTGTTGTTTATTTGTACTAGAATAGGGAAATGTTTTTTGAGGAAGTCACTCTGCTAAATGCTAAACGTTAATGTGACCTTTGAATACTCAGGCTGCACCAAAATGCTGTATTTATGATTATAACCACATGGGACACTTGTCAATGAACAATGTACTGCTGCATTTACAAAAGCAAGTTTAGACTATATGTAAAGCAAAACTCATATGTTAACAATGTCTCTGGGCTTAAGTTCAACTGAGATGGATTGAGGTCCACAACTGAAATTGTTTTTGGAACTTATAGATGTTGTGTTCTACAGGCCAAATAGGAAAAGGCCCATCCTGATTGTTTCCAATGCACATTGTTTGTTTGTTTATTAGGATTTTAACGTCATGTTTTACAGCGGAAGACAGATTGACTATGCTAAATCAGGAGAAAAAAAAACATTATGTCCAGTGTCATATACCATTATGATTTGTAAACAGTTGATTTCCTAAAAATGAGTCGAGAAGCTGTCAAGACCCTTTTAGATACTGGTAAAATAATACTGTTATAATACCCGACATCAAATGTTATGACCACCCACGACTGCGTATTACATTTGGGTGATGATACACTTATGTCAGTGTCATAAAGAAGGACTAAAGTAAAACATTATTTACTTCTTTTACTAATAACCCACACACTGACTTCAGAGGATGAGCACTCGTTACAGACACTGTAACAGTATCAACTAACTGGATGGTAATCAAAAGACTTTTGTGCAACGTGCTCATCATGTGCATGAAGCCTGTTCCCATTCTGACATCCTGTTCCATGTCCAACTTCCTCAAATTTTCTCACATGCTCTGGTTGAGCTTTTGAAACTTCTCTCTGGCCAAATTCCATTTTAGGTGCAAGATCTGTTGCACTTGTGAAACCTACAGCTAAAACAAACCGACCAGCCTCACCCAAGGAAGAGGCTTACTGGAGTTCAGTTTTCTGAAGCCAAGATGAAAGTTACCAGTAGCAGGGTATCGTAGACTTTGAGTACGATGAAGTTGACCACAGAGCGCACTATTACCACGATTACGCTCAGCACAAACACAATCAGCTCCTGCCTGTTCTCCTGCAGAATGCCTCGTGTGATGTAGTACCCACAAAACACTGGGGAAACATTAAAAAACACAGACAATATGTTAGGTAAACAAGCTGCTTAATTTGCATAGACATAAATGTTTAATAATTTTTTTAAACCTTAAAATCTATTACTACTGTATTTTGTCACTATTCACTATTCTTTTGAAAAAATCACTATTCTTTTGAATGCTCACAAAACCAGCTGCAGTGCTAAAACCATTTCTGTAGGTACACAATACATGTCAAATATATTTTAATAATAAATAATATGCTCTATTATGTCCAAATGTACTATATTTAAAATCCAAAAAAGGAATTGGATGATAAATCATTATTCGGTAATAATTTTCTACAAAGCATTATACAATTAAAAATATATACACTTACATAAAGATAGTTTGGCTGTCTAAACAACTGCCAAAAGTGAAATTAAACAAGTTTTATATGTGCTCTTTATAGCACCATAAAACCGGTTAAAATTATTTTTGTAATAATTTACACCAATAGATATTTAAAAAGCAGGTTACATTCTACAGAGCACCTATACTCCCTTACAGATGCTCACAAGCTGGATGAGGGAGACAGTCAAGTCATCATTGTCACTGCCCTTCTTCCAGGACTCTCTGTTGATGTTGATAACAGTGAGGATCAACAGGGCCATCAAGGAGACCACTGTAAAGCAGTAGTAGAGCTTCACCAAGCAAGGGAGCTCCGACCACCGTTTTATCTAAAAAGTACACAGGATATAAGGTGTTAAATGGAATGGAAGAAGGTAAATTAACATTACCATGTCTCCAAATTTGGAAGACTTACTGGTCCACATGGTGTGGGTAGCAGATCCCTGTGCCTCGGTGTCAGGTTTGGAGAAGGGAGTTCGACACTCTGTTGATGCTGAGGCACCAGCAATGGACTGCAAAATCGATGGTGACAATAATCTGGTAAATGCTAATCTAGTTGCTAAAATAAACAACGTAGTAAAAATTTTTATGGACTTTTGACACAGATGCTAAAATTACAAAATACTAGGAAGAGTAGTCTCCCTGATGGCAGCATATATCTCTTTAAATTTTAACAAACCTCCGTATCAGTGGTGCCTTTACACATATAGAAGACAGGTCTTCTCGTTCATCATTAGTGCCTAATCTTACAAATGCTCTTTTAACCCAACGGACACGAATTCCCTCTGTGACCTTTAAAACATTTTAGGGAAAGTCAAAAGAGTGAAGCCTGTTACAGATGCTGGTCGAAAAGACATGATCATGGACGAATGTCTACATATTTTTGACCATGCAGTATTTATTTGCCTGTTTTACGAGAATCAGAATAACTTCCTTTTGAATTCTTACGTTTTACAGTCTAAACCCGAATTGTCATGTGCTCTCTAAGCACTTGCGCAAAGTTAAGTGATACATAGTAACTTCTGCAGCCTACCTAGTGGACTATATGGTTAAATACAACCTATTTGGGTTGATATCACTGTTGTGCTTAGCCTGCTGCTAACAACAGTTTGAGATCTAGCATCGCAACAGTTGGATTTTAATGCGGACTTACCGAGTTTCGTCCATTGCAGCCGGATCGGAAACGCTGATGGCGATTTCTAATCATACATTACACTGGTCAAGTAAACCCAAGCGTCGCCTTCATCTTGACAAACGTAAACGCACGGAACATGGGCGGGGCCACAACAACACTACTCTACCAACAAGCACAGGCTGCGTCTAATGTCACACTTTATTCAATAAATAGTGCACTAAATTCTAGTTTGGCTATTTTTATTCAGAATTATTATTGTGCAATATCCAGAGTAGTCCTGAAATAGTACTTTTAGTCCTAAAAGTACACTAAAGTGGGTAAGTGTCCAATATCGTAATACACAATTTAGTGTGTAGGGCTTAAGCATTAAGATCGAAATTAAAAACAGCCAGTGACGTTGGATGCGCTTTTCCTATTTTAGTTTTATTAATGAATAATTATTCCCGTGTTTAGAACAACACATAAACATAAAAGTATTTGTTAATATTTGCTTGAGTTCAAAACCAAATGCATTAATATTGCATACTTTGAGAAGCTATTATATCATAACCTTTTCGGGCTAGTTTTTCTAATATCCTAAAATATGAAATATATTCTATTATATTCTTTTAATCTTATAGTATGTTTAAATGCCTCTTAAATGGGAATGCCAGTAAGCCATAAAGCACTTTTCAGTGTGCAGAGCGTAGGGAGTAATGTTATTTCGGACACAGCCAGTGACCAACGGGCTCTTCCAATCATTTCTGTGTGAAAAAAGCCACTTTAATAAAGTTGTATATTGATAATGTATTAATTATGATATAGTTTTAACAACAAATAAGTACTGGCACGTTGTTTTAATACATCACCAAATAAAAAAAATGTAAAATGTAAAAAAAATTATTTATTTAAAATGGTGAAATATCATAATAACAACAATTAAAGCCGTACTGCGCAAAACCGCGCAGTTAGAAATGATAAAATTGAACACTGCCCTTTTACCAAGGCAGCCACAGTAAAGCAGCCGACCAAAGCCGAAATGCATTTATTTCTCATCAACCGCTTGTCCTGGTCATGATCGCGGCGGGTCCGGTTCCACTGGGCTGTAGTGTTAATTTTTATTTTTTATTTTTATTTTTATTTTATTTTTTTGTTAATTAAAGTTATAACAACCACAAATCAGAAGAACGTTAAAACAGTATGGAACTGCTAATTTTAAAAAGGCAGTGTTGTTTTACAATTACCAACTGTTTATGGATAAAAAGAACACAGCTGTAGGTATTTGTAAATTACCTACCTAGACCACCACCAACCACATGTGCACACGCACACACACACCAGCTTCATGAATACACATTGCCACGGTGCCACCAAAACTTGGTGCCAAGTTTAAGCATAACCATGATCTTCTGTCTAACTTTTTTGAAAACCAAAATATACTCACCATAAGAAATGCAATTTAGATATTAAACACGCTGTTTCATAGATTTTAAATAGTAATTATTCTCTAGTTTTGAAAATGACATTTTAAAAATATTGTTAAACGCTGTTTTTTATTCCTCTTTTGTAAGAGTCCTTTAGAGTCCCCACTACAGATGAGTAATATTGGTTAATTTAGAATCAACAACAGTCCTGTCGTCTGAAAGCCAGCTGTAGAATAGGACGTCTGACATACCACATCAGACTACAAGATGTTACAGAATGCAGCAGAGTGCAGGACAGAAGAAATGCATTAAATTATTTATTTTCGACGTTTCCTATCATCACTTCGCGCGTTTTCAATTTTAAAATATGTTGAATGGTATTTTATTTGTTTGTTATATATTAGTTAAGTTAATTTATCTGTACCTATATTAGAAATGCATTAAATCAACATTTACAATTCATATTTTTTTTATTCCGCGCAAAAGTGCGCAGTTTTAAAATACAAAACACTTTTTCCTTTAAAGTAGGCAGTCTCTGATTGGACGATTTTTAGTACAACAAATGCTTTCATACACTAAATGTAGTCTGCTTTGTAGCGTACAGAACCCTTTGTTTTGTTCCTTCTCTAGTGCACAGAGGTAGGGAAGTAAAGGGCCATTGAGGATGTTAGATGTACAGCATCGGCACTGACGCCGTCGTCAGAAGGGAAGTGCAGTGGCGGTGTGGTTAGTTCTTAGTATGAAAGCGAACTAGAGCGGGTCAGATTTGAATATAATTTATTAAACATGTAACTGTGCAGTTCACAGCTGTTTTATTGGATTTAACAACGCGGATAGACGGAGCTCCCCTATAATTTATCTACACAATGCTAAAGTGGTGCAGTTTGTTGGAGAGCTCATTTGATTTGAACACTGTCACTTTAGCATTGCCAATGTGGCAAAAGGTAACATGCTTTATTCTGTTTTATTTATGAGTTTAGTCGAATTCTGTTATTTGCTAATGAATTTAATTAATTAATTTGGCACATCATGAAGTTCAAAAGTAACGTGACTGTCCTCTCATATTGTCGATGTGGAAAGTATACACACCAGACCTGCAATTTTCTGATTTCTTTTACCCGGTAACCGGACTGTCATTAGTCGACTGAACCGCTTATAGCGCCCCATTCATTATAAAACACATGAAACAGTTCATTTCAGCAAGTATTTAATCAACGGAGGGTGACAGTAAACGTGGCAGCAAAGCAGAACAAAAAGAGGATCATAAACAATAATCAGTAACTGCTAATCAGAATGCTAATCAGAATTGACTCCATATGGACATTAAACAGCTTTCTGTTGTGATTTTATGTTTAATAGTTTTATTGTTAAAGTTTTTTCTCCTGTTTGGCTTAGTGCTTTCAGTAAATGAAAACACGTAAGAAAACGTGTATATATATATATACAGTACAGTGGGGGAAATAAGTATTTGATCCCCTGCTGATTTTGTAAGTTTACCCCCTTACAAAGACTTGAATAATTTTTATGGAAGGTTTATTTTAACAGAGAGAGACAGAATATCAACAAAAAATCCAGAAAAAAAACATTAAATAAAAGTTATAAATTAATTTGTATTTAATTAAGGGAAATAAGTATTTGATCCCCTACCAACCAGCAAGAATTCTGACCCCCACAGACCGGTTATGTGCCCATGAGGCACACAAATTAGTCCTGTCCCTGTATAAAAGACTCCTGTCACAGAATCAGTTTCTTCCGTTCAAATCTCTCGACCACCATGGGCAAGACCAAAGAGCTATCAAAGGACATTAGGGACAAGATTGTAGACCTGCACAAGTCTGGAATGGGCTACAAGACCATCAGCAAGAAGCTTGGTGAGAAAGAGACCACTGTTGGTGCGATAATTCGAAAATGGAAGAAATACAAGATCACAGTCAATCACCCTCACTCTGGAGCTCCATGCAAGATCTCACCTGGTGGGGTAAGAATGATTCTGAGAAAGGTGAGGTCAGTCCAGAATTACACGGTAGGAGCTTGTCAATGATCTCAAGGGAGCTGGGAGCACAGTCACCAAGAAAACCATTAGTAACACACTTCGCCGTAATGGATTGAGATCCTGCAGTGCACACAAAGTCCCTTTGCTCAAGAAGGCTCATGTACAGGCCCGTCTGAAGTTTGCCAATGAACACCTGAATGATTCAGAGAAAGCTTGGGAGAATGTGATATGGTCAGATGAGACCAAAATTGAGCTCTTTGGCATCAACTCCACTCGCCGTGTTTGGAGGCAAAGAAATGCCCGGTGGGGATGGTGTTCTTGGGGTCATATCCAGCATTTCTCTGCTCCCAGCTCCCTTGAGATCATTGACAAGCTCCTCCCGTGTAATTCTGGACTGACCTCACCTTTCTCAGAATCATTCTTACCCCACCAGGTGAGATCTTTTCTGGATTTTTTGTTGATATTCTGTCTCTCTCTGTTAAAATAAAGTCTTTGTCAGGGGGTAAACTTACAAAATCAGCAGGGGATTAAATACTTATTTCCCCCACTGTGTATATATATATATATATATACAGTGTATCACAAAAGTGAGTACACCCCTCACATTTCTGCAGATATTTAAGTATATCTTTTCATGGGACAACACTGACAAAATGACACTTTGACACAATGAAAAGTAGTCTGTGTGCAGCTTATATAACAGTGTAAATTTATTCTTCCCTCAAAATAACTCAATATACAGCCATTAATGTCTAAACCACCGGCAACAAAAGTGAGTACACCCCTTAGTGAAAGTTCCTGAAGTGTCAATATTTTGTGTGGCCACCATTATTTCCCAGAACTGCCTTAACTCTCCTGGGCATGGAGTTTACCAGAGCTTCACAGGTTGCCACTGGAATACTTTTCCACTCCTCCATGACGACATCACGGAGCTGGCGGATATTCGAGACTTTGCGCTCCTCCACCTTCCGCTTGAGGATGCCCCAAAGATGTTCTATTGGGTTTAGGTCTGGAGACATGCTTGGCCAGTCCATCACCTTTACCCTCAGCCTCTTCAATAAAGCAGTGGTCGTCTTAGAGGTGTGTTTGGGGTCATTATCATGCTGGAACACTGCCCTGCGACCCAGTTTCCGGAGGGAGGGGATCATGCTCTGCTTCAGTATTTCACAGTACATATTGGAGTTCATGTGTCCCTCAATGAAATGTAACTCCCCAACACCTGCTGCACTCATGCAGCCCCAGACCATGGCATTCCCACCACCATGCTTGACTGTAGGCATGACACACTTATCTTTGTACTCCTCACCTGATTGCCGCCACACATGCTTGAGACCATCTGAACCAAACAAATTAATCTTGGTCTCATCAGACCATAGGACATGGTTCCAGTAATCCATGTCCTTTGTTGACATGTCTTCAGCAAACTGTTTGCGGGCTTTCTTGTGTAGAGACTTCAGAAGAGGCCTCCTTCTGGGGTGACAGCCATGCAGACCAATTTGATGTAGTGTGCGGCGTATGGTCTGAGCACTGACAGGCTGACCCCCCACCTTTTCAATCTCTGCAGCAATGCTGACAGCACTCCTGCGCCTATCTTTCAAAGACAGCAGTTGGATGTGACGCTGAGCACGTGCACTCAGCTTCTTTGGACGACCAACGCGAGGTCTGTTCTGAGTGGACCCTGCTCTTTTAAAACGCTGGATGATCTTGGCCACTGTGCTGCAGCTCAGTTTCAGGGTGTTGGCAATCTTCTTGTAGCCTTGGCCATCTTCATGTAGTGCAACAATTCGTCTTTTAAGATCCTCAGAGAGTTCTTTGCCATGAGGTGCCATGTTGGAACTTTCAGTGACCAGTATGAGAGAGTGTGAGAGCTGTACTACTAAATTGAACACACCTGCTCCCTATGCACACCTGAGACCTAGTAACACTAACAAATCACATGACATTTTGGAGGGAAAATGACAAGCAGTGCTCAATTTGGACATTTAGGGGTGTAGTCTCTTAGGGGTGTACTCACTTTTGTTGCCGGTGGTTTAGACATTAATGGCTGTATATTGAGTTATTTTGAGGGAAGAATAAATTTACACTGTTATATAAGCTGCACACAGACTACTTTTCATTGTGTCAAAGTGTCATTTTGTCAGTGTTGTCCCATGAAAAGATATACTTAAATATCTGCAGAAATGTGAGGGGTGTACTCACTTTTGAGATACACTGTATATAATGTATATGTATATGTATATACAGTGTATCACAAAAGTGAGTACACCCCTCACATTTCTGAAAATATTTTATTATATCTTTTTATGGGACAACACTATAGAAATAAAACTTGGATATAACTTAGAGTAGTCAGTGTACAACTTGTATAGCAGTGTAGATTTACTGTCTTCTGAAAATAACTCAACACACAGCCATTAATGTCTAAATAGCTGGCAACATAAGTGAGTACACCCCACAGTAAACATGTCCAAATTGTGCCCAAAGTGTCAATATTTTGTGTGACCACCATTATTATCCAGCACTGCCTTAACCCTCCTGGGCATGGAATTCACCAGAGCTGCACAGGTTGCTACTGGAATCCTCTTCCACTCCTCCATGATGACATCACGGAGCTGGTGGATGTTAGACACCTTGAACTCCTCCACCTTCCACTTGAGGATGCGCCACAGGTGCTCAATTGGGTTTAGTCCATCACCTTTACCTTCAGCTTCCTCAGCAAGGCAGTTGTCATCTTGGAGGTTGTGTTTGGGGTCGTTATCCTGTTGGAAAACTGCCATGAGGCCCAATTTTCGAAGGGAGGGGATCATGCTCTGTTTCAGAATGTCACAGTACATGTTGGAATTCATGTTTCCCTCAATGAACTGCAGCTCCCCAGTGCCAGCAACACTCATGCAGCCCAAGACCATGATGCTACCACCACCATGCTTGACTGTAGGCAAGATACAGTTGTCTTGGTACTTCTCACCAGGGCGCCGCCACACATGCTGGACACCATCTGAGCCAACCAAGTTTATCTTGGTCTCGTCAGACCACAGGGCATTCCAGTAATCCATGTTCTTGGACTGCTTGTCTTCAGCAAACTGTTTGCGGGCTTTCTTGTGCGTCAGCTTCCTTCTGGGATGACGACCATGCAGACCGAGTTGATGCAGTGTGCGGCGTATGGTCTGAGCACTGACAGGCTGACCTCCCACGTCTTCAACCTCTGCAGCAATGCTGGCACCACTCATGTGTCTATTTTTTAAAGCCAACCTCTGGATATGACGCCGAACACGTGGACTCAACTTTTTTGGTCGACCCTGGCGAAGCCTGTTCCGAGTGGAACCTGTCCTGGAAAACCGCTGTATGACCATGGCCACCATGCTGTAGCTCAGTTTCAGGGTGTTAGCAATCTTCTTATAGCCCAGGCCATCTTTGTGGAGAGCAACAATTCTATTTCTCACATCCTCAGAGAGTTCTTTGCCATGAGGTGTCATGTTGAATATCCAGTGGCCAGTATGAGAGAATTGTACCCAAAACACCAAATTTAACAGCCCTGCTCCCCATTTACACCTGGGACCTTGATACATGACACCAGGGAGGGACAACGACACATTTGGGCACAATTTGGACATGTTCACTGTGGGGTGTACTCACTTATGTTGCCAGCTATTTAGACATTAATGGCTGTGTGTTGAGTTATTTTCAGAAGACAGTAAATCTACACTGCTATACAAGCTGTACACTGACTACTCTAAGTTATATCCAAGTTTTATGTCTATAGTGTTGTCCCATGAAAAGATATAATGAAATATTTGCAGAAATGTGAGGGGTGTACTCACTTTTGTGATACACTGTATATATGTATGTATATATATATATATATGTATATATATATTTAGACATTAATGGCTGTGTTGAGTTATTTTCAGAAGACAGTAAATCTACACTGCTATACAAGTTGTACACTGACTACTCTAAGTTATATACAAGTTTCATGTCTATAGTGTTGTCCCATGAAAAGATATAATGAAATATTTGCAAAAATGTGAGGGGTGTACTCACTTTTGTGATACACTGTATATGTACAGGGGTTGGACAAAATAACTGAAACACCTGTCATTTTAGTGTGGGAGGTTTCTTGGCTAAATTGGACCAGTCTGGTGGCCAATCTTCATTAATTGCACATTGCACCAGTAAGAGCAGAGTGTGAAGGTTCAATTAGCAGGGTAAGAGCACAGTTTTGCTCAAAATATTGCAATGCACACAACATTATGGGTGACATACCAGAGTTCAAAAGAGGACAAATTGTTGGTGCACGTCTTGCTGGCGCATCTGTGACCAAGACAGCAAGTCTTTGTGATGTATCAAGAGCCACGGTATCCAGGGTAATGTCAGCATACCACCAAGAAGGACAAACCACATCCAACAGGATTAACTGTGGACGCAAGAGGAAGCTGTCTGAAAGGGATGTTCGGGTGCTAACCCGGATTGTATCCAAAAAACATAAAACCACGGCTGCCCAAATCACGGCAAAATTAAATGTGCACCTCAACTCTCCTGTTTCCACCAGAACTGTCCGTCGGGAGCTCCACAGGGTCAATATACACGGCCGGGCTGCTATAGCCAAACCTTTGGTCACTCGTGCCAATGCCAAACGTCGGTTTCAATGGTGCAAGGAGCGCAAATCTTGGGCTGTGGACAATGTGAAACATGTATTGTTCTCTGATGAGTCCACCTTTACTGTTTTCCCCACATCCGGGAGAGTTACGGTGTGGAGAAGCCCCAAAGAAGCGTACCACCCAGACTGTTGCATGCCCAGAGTGAAGCATGGGGGTGGATCAGTGATGGTTTGGGCTGCCATATCATGGCATTCCCTTGGCCCAATACTTGTGCTAGATGGGCGCGTCACTGCCAAGGACTACCGAACCATTCTGGAGGACCATGTGCATCCAATGGCGGTGCCGTGTATCAGGATGACAATGCACCAATACACACAGCAAGACTGGTGAAAGATTGGTTTGATGAACATGAAAGTGAAGTTGAACATCTCCCATGGCCTGCCAGGGCTCTAGACTAACGTTTTGCACTGGTTGCACTGGTGCACCTAACTTTTTTTCTTAGGTGCACCAGCACAAAAGTTAGGTGCACCCAAATTTTCGACCGCATCGCATTTAACACCGCAGTTTTACAGGTTCACTTTTTTTTTTTTTTTTTTTTTAATCACTGTCCATACAGGCAATATTGACTTGTAAATAACTAACAATCTGGTCAACATGGTTTCGTCTGATGATCTGTTTGCTGCTGCCTGCCGCTGAAAGGCAGTGGGGAGAGGGGACACTTGGGCAGTGCATTTATCGAGGCATGTAATGTGTTTTATAGATGCATTGGGCTTTTTTAGCCTTTCAATTCAAAATGTATTAGAACCAGTCACAAATATACTATTGCCGGCCACTGTCTTCTTTACAGTTAATTATAGTATTACAGACTAATTATAGCACACTTATAAAAATGATAAAAATAATAGAGTAAATGTGTATGTATGTGTGTATATCTATTTATATGTGTGTGTATATTTAAAATGATATGTATATGTTTGTGTGTGTGTTAGAGTGTAATCTTAAATGCAGTGCATTATATTATCGGCTTTACTGTATCTTTTACACAGATTCCCAAAATCGCTTGCGGTGCACTCACTGCGTATTTTGACTACATGTATTGTAATATATTTTGGTCTTTTAGTTATTTTTATATTTTACTTAACGAAAATATTGTCGTGTTTTTACTTTCACTATCGCGGCACTTTACCGCTAGCATTAGCCCCTTGCTACTGTAGAGGGTCGGCTCACCTAGCCGCTGTCCGGTGGGGATGCTGCGGGTCTTTTGCTGTGCGGTGGTGGAGGTGTGGGAATAAAGGCACACGGCAGGGTAGAGTCACTTTAACTGTTTAGTCAGGACTTAAGTGAGCGTTACAACACTTTACACCGCCGAGCTCCAGAACCCGAACTTCCATTCTGGAACATCCGGCAAGTCTCATATACAAAACTAAACTTACAGCAGAACGTCCGAACGCACATGTATAAACCTGGTGCTGCATTCTGATTGGCTGAGCTGAATGTCGCTCACATATCACCGCTACAATATTGTCCCGCCCTTCACTATCTCTGATTGGTTTAGACCATGATATTGGCCTAATGTGTGTCTGTTGTTTTTTTTTCCCTCGGACGCCTGGTCGCACCGGTGCGACCTGAGATTTTTTGTAGTCGCACCATTGAGAAATTAGGTCGCATGTGCGACCAAATTGGTCGCACTCTAGAGCCCTGCCTGCACAGTCACCAGATCTAAATATTATTGAGCCACTTTGGGGTGTTTTGGAGAAGCGAGTCAGGAAACGTTTTCCTCCACCAGCATCATGTAGTGACCTGGCCACTATCCTGCAAGAAGAATGGCTTAAAATCCCTCTGACCACTGTGCAGGACTTGTATATGTCATTTCCAAGACGAATTGACGCTGTATTGGCCGCAAAAGGAGGCCCTACACCATACTAATAAATTATTGTGGTCTAAAACCAGGTGTTTCAGTTATTTTGTCCAACCCCTGTGTATATATATATATGTGTGTATATATATATATATATATATATATATATATATATATATATGTGTATATATATATATATATATATATATATATATATACAGTGTATCACAAAAGTGAGTACACCCCTCACATTTCTGCAGATATTTAAGTATATCTTTTCATGGGACAACACTGACAAAATGACACTTTGACACAATGAAAAGTAGTCTGTGTGCAGCTTATATAACAGTGTAAATTTATTCTTCCCTCAAAATAACTCAATATACAGCCATTAATGTCTAAACCACCGGCAACAAAAGTGAGTACACCCCTAAGAGACTACACCCCTAAATGTCCAAATTGAGCACTGCTTGTCATTTTCCCTCCAAAATGTCATGTGATTTGTTAGTGTTACTAGGTGTCGGGTGTGCATAGGGAGCAGGTGTGTTCAATTTAGTAGTACAGCTCTCACACTCTCTCATACTGGTCACTGAAAGTTCCAACATGGCACCTCATGGCAAAGAACTCTCTGAGGATCTTAAAAGACGAATTGTTGCGCTACATGAAGATGGCCAAGGCTACAAGAAGATTGCCAACACCCTGAAACTGAGCTGCAGCACAGTGGCCAAGATCATCCAGCGTTTTAAAAGAGCAGGGTCCACTCAGAACAGACCTCGCGTTGGTCGTCCAAAGAAGCTGAGTGCACGTGCTCAGCGTCACATCCAACTGCTGTCTTTGAAAGATAGGCGCAGGAGTGCTGTCAGCATTGCTGCAGAGATTGAAAAGGTGGGGGGTCAGCCTGTCAGTGCTCAGACCATACGCCGCACACTACATCAAATTGGTCTGCATGGCTGTCACCCCAGAAGGAAGCCTCTTCTGAAGTCTCTACACAAGAAAGCCCGCAAACAGTTTGCTGAAGACATGTCAACAAAGGACATGGATTACTGGAACCATGTCCTATGGTCTGATGAGACCAAGATTAATTTGTTTGGTTCAGATGGTCTCAAGCATGTGTGGCGGCAATCAGGTGAGGAGTACAAAGATAAGTGTGTCATGCCTACAGTCAAGCATGGTGGTGGGAATGCCATGGTCTGGGGCTGCATGAGTGCAGCAGGTGTTGGGGAGTTACATTTCATTGAGGGACACATGAACTCCAATATGTACTGTGAAATACTGAAGCAGAGCATGATCCCCTCCCTCCGGAAACTGGGTCGCAGGGCAGTGTTCCAGCATGATAATGACCCCAAACACACCTCTAAGACGACCACTGCTTTATTGAAGAGGCTGAGGGTAAAGGTGATGGACTGGCCAAGCATGTCTCCAGACCTAAACCCAAGAGAACATCTTTGGGGCATCCTCAAGCGGAAGGTGGAGGAGCGCAAAGTCTCGAATATCCGCCAGCTCCGTGATGTCGTCATGGAGGAGTGGAAAAGCATTTCAGTGGCAACCTGTGAAGCTCTGGTAAACTCCATGCCCAGGAGAGTTAAGGCAGTTCTGTGAAATAATGGTGGCCACACAAAATATTGACACTTCAGGAACTTTCACTAAGGGGTGTACTCACTTTTGTTGCCGGTGGTTTAGACATTAATGGCTGTATATTGAGTTATTTTAAGGGAAGAATAAATTTACACTGTTATATAAGCTGCACACAGACTACTTTTCATTGTGTCAAAGTGTCATTTTGTCAGTGTTGTCCCATGAAAAGATATACTTAAATATCTGCAGAAATGTGAGGGGTGTACTCACTTTTGTGATACACTGTATATATATATATACATACAGTATATATATATATATATGTATATATATATATATATATATATATATATATATATATATATATATATATGTATATATATATATATATACAGTGTATCACAAAAGTGAGTACACCCCTCACATTTCTGCAGATATTTAAGTATATCTTTTCATGGAACAACACTGACAAAATGACACTTTGACACAATGAAAAGTAGTCTGTGTGCAGCTTATATAACAGTGTAAATTTATTCTTCCCTCAAAATAACTCAATATACAGCCATTAATGTCTAAACCACCGGCAACAAAAGTGAGTACACCCCTAAGAGACTACACCCCTAAATGTCCAAATTGAGCACTGCTTGTCATTTTCCCTCCAAAATGTCATGTGATTTGTTAGTGTTACTAGGTCTCAGGTGTGCATAGGGAGCAGGTGTGTTTAATTTAGTAGTACAGCTCTCACACTCTCTCATACTGGTCACTGAAAGTTCCAACATGGCACCTCATGGCAAAGAACTCTCTGAGGATCTTAAAAGACGAATTGTTGCGCTACATGAAGATGGCCAAGGCTACAAGAAGATTGCCAACACCCTGAAACTGAGCTGCAGCACAGTGGCCAAGATCATCCAGCATTTTAAAGAAGCAGGGTCCACTCAGAACAGACCTCGCGTTGGTCGTCCAAAGAAGCTGAGTGCACGTGCTCAGCGTCACATCCAACTGCTGTCTTTGAAAGATAGGCGCAGGAGTGCTGTCAGCATTGCTGCAGAGATTGAAAAGGTGGGGGGTCAGCCAGTCAGTGCTCAGACCATACGCCGCACACTACATCAAATTGGTCTGCATGGCTGTCACCCCAGAAGGAAGCCTCTTCTGAAGTCTCTACACAAGAAAGCCTGCAAACAGTTTGCTGAAGACATGTCAACAAAGGACATGGATTACTGGAACCATGTCCTATGGTCTGATGAGACCAAGATTAATTTGTTTGGTTCAGATGGTCTCAAGCATGTGTGGCGGCAATCAGTTGAGGAGTACAAAGATAAGTGTGTCATGCCTACAGTCAAGCATGGTGGTGGGAATGCCATGGTCTGGGGCTGCATGAGTGCAGCAGGTGTTGGGGAGTTACATTTCATTGCGGGACACATGCACTCCAATAAGTACTGTGAAATACTGAAGCAGAGCATGATCCCCTCCCTCCGGAAACTGGGTCGCAGGGCAGTGTTCCAGCATGATAATGACCCCAAACACACCTCTAAGATGACCACTGCTTTATTGAAGAGGCTGAGGGTAAAGGTGATGGACTGGCCAAGCATGTCTCCAGACCTAAACCCAATAGAACATCTTTGGGGCATCCTCAAGCGGAAGGTGGAGGAGCGCAAAGTCTCGAATATCCGCCAGCTCCGTGATGTCATCATGGAGGAGTGGAAAAGCATTCCAGTGGCAACCTGTGAAGCTCTGGTAAACTCCATGCCCAGGAGAGTTAAGGCTATATATATGTATATATATATATATATATATACAGTGTATCACAAAAGTGAGTACACCCCTCACATTTCTGCAGATATTTAAGTATATCTTTTCATGGGACAACACTGACAAAATGACACTTTGACACAATGAAAAGTAGTCTGTGTGCAGCTTATATAACAGTGTAAATTTATTCTTCCCTCAAAATAACTCAATATACAGCCATTAATGTCTAAACCACCAGCAACAAAAGTGAGTACACCCCTTAGTGAAAGTTCCTGAAGTGTCAATATTTTGTGTGGCCACCATTATTTCCCAGAACTGCCTTAACTCTCCTGGGCATGGAGTTTACCAGAGCTTCACAGGTTGCCACTGGAATGCTTTTCCACTCCTCCATGACGACATCACGGAGCTGGCGGATATTCGAGACTTTGCGCTCCTCCACCTTCCGCTTGAGGATGCCCCAAAGATGTTCTATTGGGTTTAGGTCTGGAGACATGCTTGGCCAGTCCATCACCTTTACCCTCAGCCTCTTCAATAAAGCAGTGGTCGTCTTAGAGGTGTGTTTGGGGTCATTATCAAAAACTCTCTGAGGATCTTAAAAGACGAATTGTTGCGCTACATGAAGATGGCCAAGGCTACAAGAAGATTGCCAACACCCTGAAACTGAGCTGCAGCACAGTGGCCAAGATCATCCAGCGTTTTAAAAGAGCAGGGTCCACTCAGAACAGACCTCGCGTTGGTCGTCCAAAGAAGCTGAGTGCACATGCTCAGCGTCACAACCAACTGCTGTCTTTGAAAGATAGGCGCAGGAGTGCTGTCAGCATTGCTGCAGAGATTGAAAAGGTGGGGGGTCAGCCTGTCAGTGCTCAGACCATACGCCGCACACTACATCAAATTGGTCACCCCAGAAGGAAGCCTCTTCTGAAGTCTCTACACAAGAAAACCCGCAAACAGTTTGCTGAAGACATGTCAACAAAGGACATGGATTACTGGAACCATGTCCTATGGTCTGATGAGACCAAGATTAATTTGTTTGGTTCAGATGGTCTCAAGCATGTGTGGCAGCAATCAGGTGAGGAGTACAAAGATAAGTGTGTCATGCCTACAGTCAAGCATGGTGGTGGGAATGCCATGGTCTGGGGCTGCATGAGTGCAGCAGGTGTTGGGGAGTTACATTTCATTGAGGGACACATGAACTCCAATATGTACTGTGAAATACTGAAGCAGAGCATGATCCCCTCCCTCCGGAAACTGGGTCGCAGGGCAGTGTTTCAGCATGATAATGACCCCAAACACACCTCTAAGACGACCACTGCTTTATTGAAGAGGCTGAGGGTAAAGGTGATGGACTGGCCAAGCATGTCTCCAGACCTAAACCCAATAGAACATCTTTGGGGCATCCTCAAGCGGAAGGTGGAGGAGCGCAAAGTCTTGAATATCCGCCAGCTCCGTGATGTCGTCATGGAGGAGTGGAAAAGCATTCCAGTGGCAACCTGTGAAGCTGTGGTAAACTCCATGCCCAGGAGAGTTAAGGCAGTTCTGGGAAATAATGGTGGCCACACAAAATATTGACACTTCAGGAACTTTCACTAAGGGGTGTACTCACTTTTGTTGCCGGTGGTTTAGACATTAGTGGCTGTATATTGAGTTATTTTGAGGGAAGAATAAATTTACACTGTTATATAAGCTGCACACAGACTACTTTTCATTGTGTCAAAGTGTCATTTTGTCAGTGTTGTCCCATGAAAAGATATACTTAAATATCTGCAGAAATGTGAGGGGTGTACTCACTTTTGTGATACACTGTATATATATACTGTATATATACTGTATATATATATATATAATCACTGTGACCACTAATGAAGGTTTAGAAGATGACCAACTTAAACAGCAGCAATAGATGAGCAATCGTCTCTGACTTTACATCTACAAGGTGGACAAACTAGGTAGGAGTGTCTAAGTGGACAGTGAGTGGACACAGTATTTAAAAACTCCATCAGGGCTGCTGTGTCTGATCCACTCATACCAGCACAACACACACTAACACACCACCACTATGTCATTGTCACTGCAGTGCTGAGAATGATCCACCACCCAAATAATACCTGCTCTGTTATGATCCTGACCATTGAAGAAGGGTGAAAGCAGGCGTAAGTGGCGCTGATAAAATGGACAGTGAGTGTAGAAACAAGGAGGTGGTTTTAATGTTATGGCTGATCAGTGTGGCTACAGTGATTAACTTTATGGTATGCTATTTTTTAAATAGATATACATCTTCATGGTGCACCATACGTTTTCAAAAGGAGACAGATCTGCACCATGACATACAGTGTATCACAAAAGTGAGTACACCCCTCACATTTCTGCAAATATTTCATTATATCTTTTCATGGGACAACACTATAGACATGAAACTTGTATATAACTTAGAGTAGTCAGTGTACAACTTGTATAGCAGTGTAGATTTACTGTCTTCTGAAAATAACTCAACACACAGCCATTAATGTCTAAATAGCTGGCAACATAAGTGAGTACACCCCACAGTGAACATGTCCAAATTGTGCCCAAATGTGTCGTTGTCCCTCCCTGGTGTCATGTGTCAAGGTCCCAGGTGTAAATGGGGAGCAGGGCTGTTAAATTTGGTGTTTTGGGTACAATTCTCTCATACTGGCCACTGGATATTCAACATGGCACCTCATGGCAAAGAACTCTCTGAGGATGTGAGAAATAGAATTGTTGCTCTCCACAAAGATGGCCTGGGCTATAAGAAGATTGCTAACACCCTGAAACTGAGCTACAGCATGGTGGCCAAGGTCATACAGCGGTTTTCCAGGACAGGTTCCACTCGGAACAGGCTTCGCCAGGGTCGACCAAAGAAGTTGAGTCCACGTGTTCGGCATCATATCCAGAGGTTGGCTTTAAAAAATAGACACATGAGTGCTGCCAGCATTGCTGCAGAGGTTGAAGACGTGGGAGGTCAGCCTGTCAGTGCTCAGACCATACGCCGCACACTGCATCAACTCGGTCTGCATGGTCGTCGTCCCAGAAGGAAGCTGACGCACAAGAAAGCCCGCAAACAGTTTGCTGAAGACAAGCAGTCCAAGAACATGGATTACTGGAATGCCCTGTGGTCTGACGAGACCAAGATAAACTTGTTTGGCTCAGATGGTGTCCAGCATGTGTAGCGGCGCCCTGGTGAGAAGTACCAAGACAACTGTATCTTGCCTACAGTCAAGCATGGTGATGGTAGCATCATGGTCTTAAGCTGCATGAGTGTTGCTGGCACTGGGGAGCTGCGGTTCATTGAGGGAAACATGAATTCCAACATGTACTGTGACATTCTGAAACAGAGCATGATCCCCTCCCTTCGAAAGCTGGGCCTCATGGCAGTTTTCCAACAGGATAACGACCCCAAACACAACCTCCAAGATGACAACTGCCTTGCTGAGGAAGCTGAAGGTAAAGGTGATGGACTAAACCCAATTGAGCACCTGTGGCGCATCCTCAAGTGGAAGGTGGAGGAGTTCAAGGTGTCTAACATCCACCAGCTCCGTGATGTCATCATGGAGGAGTGGAAGAGGATTCCAGTAGCCACCTGTGCAGCTCTGGTGAACTCCATGCCCAGGAGGGTTAAGGCAGTGCTGGATAATAATGGTGGTCACACAAAATATTGACACTTTGGGCACAATTTGGACATGTTCACTGTGGGGTGTACTCACTTATGTTGCCAGCCATTTAGACATTAATGGCTGTGTGTTGAGTTATTTTCAGAAGACAGTAAATCTACACTGCTATACAAGTTGTACACTGACTACTCTAAGTTATATCCAAGTTTTATTTCTATAGTGTTGTCCCATGAAAAGATATAATAAAATATTTGCAGAAATGTGAGGGGTGTACTCACTTTTGTGATACACTGTACATTGGCTTTTGACAGATTGTCACTCATCTTTGGCATAGAGAACTCAATGTCCTTTTTTTTTTTTTCAAAAACAAGCTGAACTGTGGACTTGTTGACCACATCACATGTTTTCACTGTCTTTCGTACCATCTGAGATGAGCTTGGGGCCCAGAGAACTCTGAGTCGCTTGTATAATAGAGGTTTAGGTTGCGTGTCCTGATGCAACGGTAGACTGTGTTAAGTGACAAAGGTTTTCTCCCAAGCCCACGTGGCTGTATTTATCACTGTAGCATGCTATGCTGTCTGAGAGCTCAAAGGTCTTGTACATTCAACAGTGGTTTCTGGCTTTGCCCTACATGGACTGAGATCACTTCAGATTCCCTGAAGCTTTTTATAATGTTATGAATGGTAGATGGTGAAAGACGTAAAAAAAAATGGTCTTTTTGAACTGGTTTACAATCATCTCCTGAAGTTTGAGTATAGTTTTTTTTTTTTTGGCAAAGCCTATACGCAGTGATGATTCCCTCAGCAATTCACTTGCCTATTGTTGAACCTTTCACTCTTATTTTGCTTTTGAAGGTCATCAGTAAAATCCTTGGAAAACTTGAAACTCTTTCTACTATACATACATACACACTTTACAGATATTTAAAAAAATAGAACACCCCATTAAAACCTTTGTCTTTTCAACGATTTAAAATTTAGGAAATCTTTATTTCAACAAAATTGAAAGATGGAGGTAATATAAATAATTTAACTGAAGAAACAACTTTTAAAAATAATTTTTCAAATGTATTTAATAGAAACACAATTTTTTCGTGAGGGAAGAAGTTAGACATCTTCACATTTATTACTGCTTAGAATGCCTAAAATTGGAATTAAGTTCTCCACATTCGCTGCAGTTGATAAGAATATCTTTTATTAGAATATTGACAGAGGATTTTTTATTGTTGAACACTTACTCATCTGGAATGGCAGTAATTGTGGAGGGGACTGTATACCCCGAAAATGTGCATGGCAATGTCTATTTTGTACCAGTTTTAAATGTCATCATCAGCATAAAGAACAGAGCGACTTCAATAAAGGCCAAATTTTTATAGCCAAGCAACTGGGTTGAAGTACCTTCAAAACAACAAGGGATACTTACAGGCAGCACTGCTGAGTACATACTGACAGTGGTCCAAGAAGGGACCAGCCACGATCTGGGTTATTGTTGGTTGACCATGACTCACTGATGCCAGAGGGCATGGAGGCTATGGCATCTGGTACTGACCAACAAAAAGGCTACTGTGATTTAAATGAAAGTTTTTAGAGTACTGCTGATGTGCTGAATGTGTCATAGGACTCTCTTAGTTGTCTTGGCAGATCAGTGTTGTTTTGACAGCATATTAGATGATTGATCCTAACGTTTTAGTTGATCAGTGTACAATAGGTGGTACTTCGAGGTTTTAAATTGATTAGTGGTGTTCCTTAATCTAAATTTATTTGAGAACCATTTAGGGCTGGGCGGTATGACCAAAAATTTGTATCACAGTATTTTTTAAGATTCTGAAGGTTTCATGGTATATCATGGTATGTTTTATTTTTTGTATGACTGGGATTTTTTATGTCTGTGGCTTATTCTACTGTCATAAGTACACATAATATAAAACATTTTCATTTCACCATGTATATAATGAAGGTTTTGAGTACTATAAGCTTTGCTTGGCCCCACAAAATGACACAATATACAGTGGGGCCAAAAAGTATTTAGTCAGCCACTGATTGTGCAAGTTCTCCTACTTGGAAAGATGAGAGAGGTCTGTAATTTTCATCATAGGTACACTTCAACTATGAGAGACAAAATGAGAAAAAAAATCCAGGAAATCACATTGTAGGATTTTTAAAGAATTTATTTGTAAATTATGGTGGAAAATAAGTATTTGGTCACCCACAAACAAGCAAGATTTCTGGCTCTCACAGACCTGTAACTTCTTCTTTAAGAAGCTCTTCTGTCCTCCACTCGTTACCTGTATTAATGGCACCTGTTTGACCTCGTTATCTGTATAAAAGACACCTGTCCACAGCCTCAAACAGTCAGACTCCAAACTCAACCATGGCCAAGACCAAAGAGCTGTCGAAGGACACCAGGAAGAAAATTGTAGACCTGCACCAGGCTGGGAAGAGTGAATCTACAATAGGCAAGCAGGTTGGTGTGAATAAATCAACTGTGGGAGCAATTGTAAGAAAATGGAAGACATACAAGACCATTGATAATCTCCCTCGATCTGGGGCCCCACGCAAGATCTCATCCCGTGGGGTCAAAATGATCATGAGAACGGTGAGCAAAAATCCCAGAACTACACGGAGGGACCTGATGAATGACCTGCAGAGAGCTGGGACCAAAGTAACAAAGGCTACCATCAGTAACACACTACACCGAGAGGGACTCAAATCCTGCAGTGCCAGGCGTGTCCCCCTGCTTAAGCCAGTACATGTCCAGGCCCGTCTAAAGTTTGCCAGAGAGCATATGGATGATCCAGAAGAGGATTGGGAGAATATCATGTGGTCAGATGAAACCAAAATGGAACTTTTTGGTAAAAACTCAACTCGTCGTGTTTGGAGGAAGAAGAATGCTGAGTTGCATCCCAAGAACACCATACCTACTGTGAAGCATGGGGGTGGAAACATCATGCTTTGGGGCTGTTTTTCTGCAAAGGGGACAGGACGACGGATCCTTGTTAAGGGAAGAATGAACGGGGCCATGTATCGTGAGATTTTAAGCCAAAACCTCCTTCCATCAGTGAGAGCATTGAAGATGGAACGTGGCTGGGTCTTCCAGCATGACAATTATCCCAAACACACCGCTCGGGCAACGAAGGAGTGGCGCCGTATAAAGCATTTCAAGGTCCTGGAGTGACCTAGCCAGTCTCCAGACCTCAACCCCATAGAAAATTTGTGGAGGGAGTTGAAAGTCCATGTTGCCCAGCGACAGCCCCAAAACATCACTGCTCTAGAGGAGATCTGCATGGAGGAATGGGCCAAAATATCAGCTACAGTGTGTGCAAACCTGGTGAAGACTTACAGGAAACGTTTGACCTCTGTCATTGCCAACAAAGGTTATGTTACAAAGTATTGAGTTGAACTTTTGTTATTGACCAAATACTTATTTTCTACCATAATTTACAAATAAATTCTTTAAAAATCCTACAATGTGATTTCCTGGATTTTTTTCTCATTTTGTCTTTCATAGTTGAAGTGTACCTATGATGAAAATTACAGACCTCTCTCATCTTTCTAAGTAGGAGAACTTGCACAATCAGTGACTGATTAAATACTTTTTTGCCCCACTGTATGATGGAATCAGTACACATAAAACAGTTGCAATAAATAAAATTTATGTTGTTTATTTAATATTTAAGTATTGTACGATTACCCTTAGCTCTCTCTTACAAATAAAACGACGTTTGCAAACTCCACTGTACAACCTGACTACATGTCTGTTGTAGAAAAGTGGACTACTTTAAATATCTCTGCTTCCAGTTTGCTTATAACGTTGAAATAGTGACTAACATGAAGTATTTTCGCCCAGTAAGACATACCTGAAACTGGTGCATATTCGTCTTCCATCTTTTTTTTTTTTTACCATATTGGGGCAACCTCTCTCATCTGTCATGCTAATGCTAACTGGCTAACTACTTAATCTGCTCAGCACTCCATAGCGTTTTTAGCGGCAAACAATAATATAAAGTTTGCTGCCTTTTGAAGCCTACAGCTGTTAAAATTATCTATGTTACTGTATGACAGTATATGAAAAATCCATACCGTGTGAGGAATAAAAGTTGGTATACCGAATGAACCGTCATACCGCCCAGCCCTAGAACCACTTATAATAGTGAGATTATATTTGAGAACATAGTAGGGCTAGAGCTGGTATTTTTAGATCGTCAGGTTTTTTTTTTATATACACATGCCTGCATTAATTATTTCTTAAAAATTTCTTCTTTCTTTAAATTTGGCATCTACCCTTGTGTTGTATTTTCTGTATTAGTTACAGTAACTAAAGTTCCTGTGGATATGAAAACTCAGTTCAAATACCAACAGAATGATTTTCATCGTGGTTTCAACCCGCTGTTTTACAAAACAGAAGGAAATAGTATATTCCAGCATAATTTACAACACTTGACAGTAAATTTAACCACATATTTTGAATAAACAGGCCTACAGTCAGACTTATTTTGTGTCAGGGAACTACTAAAAAAAATCTGCTTAGCCCTGGGACTAGTTTGCTGGATACCCTAACCCCCACCCCCACAGGATGACAAGCCTGAGTAATTGTTCCAATCACCGTTCAGTCACAGAAAAAGAACAGTTGTAGAAATTATTAATACCCAAAGATGGCAGCTAGACTCGTCATGGGGGCTTATGTGTTTACATAAACAGTGGATGGTGCAATAATACCGTAATTGTGTACCGCAGTGGTGTTTACATTTTGTTTACCAAAGCAATTTACTGCTGTTCTTATTGTAGCAGTGTACATAGCTTCCAGTGCTAATGCTAAAGTAGCACCAGATGGACTCTGTGGAGCTACATGAAGCTGCAGACTGCATTTACTGATGATATTTTCAACCACTTGATTTTAAAGACAGTACTTCTAAATTTGACCTACATGTGGATTATGCCGTTTGTGGGAAAAACAAGTTTGACACTTTTTTTTTTTTTTTTTTTTCATCAACGTTCACACTTTGTATAAGGCTTTGCCCCGCCCCCTCCTGGTCTCCTCTGACCACAGGTCTTTCTGGCACCAGCCTACAGACCACTACTGAGGCGGACAGCGCCAGTTCTGAAGCAAGTGGAAACCTGGCTTGAAGGTGCAATTACCTAAGCACTTTAAGACTGTTTTGAATTTACAGATTAAAAGAATTGTGGGCATCTCTCTGCTTAACATGAAGAACATCTATAAGGGACGCTGCATCTGCAGAGCCACCAGCATTGCGGATGACCTCACTCACAGATATTTTATCATGCTGCCATCTGGTCATAGATACTGGAGCATCCGGGCCAGTGACTGGTGACGCTAAACATGTGTGAGTGGGGAAAAAGGTCACAGAAATAGGAATAATGACTACTGCATGGCCCTTAATATTGAGACTGTCAGATCCTGTTTAACTTTATGACTCAAACTTTGTTTTGTTAGTAAACTATAATTATTATATGAAACAAGGCAATAAATTAGGAGTGAGCATATGCTTACAAAAATAAAAACATTGATAAGATGCTGCTCAGGTGGTGCAGTGGTAAAATACGCTAGCACACCAGAGCTGGGATTTTGCAGACATTGTATCGGATCTCAGCTCTGCCATGTGGCTGGGCTGGGAGGCCACATGAACAACGATTGGCTGTTGTTCAGAGTGGGATAAGCTGGACCAGGGTTCCGCATAACTGGTGCAATTACGACTTCTGCTGGCTGATTGATGAGGAGACGTACTGATTATTCTGATTTGTAGGACTGATCCAGCCCTGCTCACTGCCAAAACGAAAAACAAAAAGCATGATGGATGATAAGTGTAAAATGATTTGTTACTAAGAAATGTGGGACAAATTTATAACATCTGTTGTTGCAATTGAGAAAATTCACCCTGCAAAATACTTCAACAGGAGCATGAACCGACACCTAACACATGTTAATGTATTTCTCCCAGTTGTATGAAAACAGATGAAGCATTCTGTGACATCTTCATGCAATGGCTTGATAGATGGGGCCCTCTGCATTTCTGACTACAACATACAAAATTATGATATGTACAAAAAAAAACTGTTTTTTATCCAAATTTTTGCATTCCTCTATGTTGTTTAACTGTCTATGTTGTTGACAGTTAAAGTGATTAGTGACACTACTCTGCTCTTAATTATCAGGTATCATAGCAGTTAAAAATGGGTATTTCTTTGTTTTAAGAACCTACTAAAGTGGTGCATGTGAAATTTTGCCCAGGGCACTTGGTCGGCACAATCTGGGGCTAAAAAAAAATACAACATTTTGAAATGGTGTTCCTTCTCCAATTACCTTTCATTATAAATCCTGAGAATCTCCAGATCCTCCAGGCACCTAGGTCCTCTCTTGTGGACATACATTTGGAATGGGCAAAATACACTTTTCTGACAGATTAATTACAGTTTTTTTCCGTTATTTCCATACCAGTTGATATGGAAATTTTAGATATTGTAGCCACTGCATGAAGATAATCCTACCTCTAATATAGTTATAAATAAATCAAAAGGGAATTTTTTTGTCATGTTGTATTTGTACATCAGTCAAACAGGATGTAATGAAAAACCAAAAGAATTCTTACAAATTAGAAATGGATTTTGTTACATTTGTTGAAAAGAATTTGTAGGTGTGACAATAATGGTTTTGTTAAAGAAAAGTATTAAACACATCATATCAAGTTTCATATCAACACATCTTTATGCTTTATTCAACGAAAAACAGCATAACATAATAAACGTGTCAGCAATACAGTAAGATAAATATAAACATCATGAGCAGAACCAGTTTAACATTAACAATGTAGGTTTTAAACAGATTCGGTATCGAACAGCTCATTACAAGTGCTAACTAAACATGCTAAGTTGGATAAGCTGGTAAGCCGTGTTCTGTCTTTGTAATGGTATATGATGCAAAATATCCACATCATTTCTGTCCACAGAACACAGACACAGAACAGCTTCCCTTTGTGATTTTAATGCATAATAGTAAAATTATTCCTGATTTAAATAATATAATTGATCTTGATAATAATCTAATTATAATTGATATTATTGATTATAATCATTAATAATAAATTATTTTATTAATATAATTATATTTATATATAATGTCTATCTTGTGTGGAGACATTTGTAGCTTCACTCTTTAAATCAACCATCAGCTGTTGAAAATGAATTGAAATGTTCTTTTTGTTGAGTCTTTAGTTGGTTATTGGTTAACACATTAATTATTGACATCCCTAATATAATTTTTTTCTTTTTATTGCAGGGCACTTCCGACTTTCACCACTAGCCTCCTCAACACAGAACTTTTAATCCTTTGAGAGGCCACAAGCTATATAAGATGGAATAAAATTTTCAGATCTCTATACATTGCCCCCTTTCTCCAGAAGACTGGGTGCTTGTTGCATGCCTAGTCCCCACCGCTCAGAGCAGCATGGCAGGCAATGGCCGAACGGGGAGGTCCATGTTCTCAAAGCTTGCTGTGCTGTTCAAGAGACCACGTCATGAGAGAGTGATCCTAGCACGCAGCGAGAGCGTGCCCAACGAGCATGTGCTGAAGGTCACAATTACAGAGACTACTGTGATTGAGGCTGACTCTGGCATCTTGAACTCTAAATCGCTGGCATATCTCTGCCTGTGGTACTTCTTCAGCTTCTGCACACTCTTTCTCAACAAGTACATCCTTTCCCTTTTGGAGGGAGAGCCAACTTTGCTGGGTAAGCAGCTGGTTCTTCTCTAAGAGCCTGCTCACAGTAATGTGTTCTTGAATATCCTGTCGGTTTTGTCTTAAACTTGCATGACCAGTGAGGACTTCAAGTCAGTGAAGCTTTTTAAATGCCATAAATCTACTGTTTATTAGTCTTGCAAGGCCAGGCTTATCTCAAGCAAGATAGTCTGTACAGTCTTGAGAGAGATTTTGGCTTAAAGGTGGATAACAACCAGAATGCCTTAGAGCAGGAAGAAACTTATTTTGATAGGCTAATCACAGCTGAAGGGAGGAGGTTCAAAATAACAAAAACGGTTGATGTGGCTATGTCTCAAATTGCACACTACTGTACAAAAATGCTTACTTAGTGGTCTGCTAATGGTGTAGTTACATACTAGGTAAAAATACAGTAAAATATCATTTATTTTTCCAAGCATTAGAAGAAACATCTGTCCAAGGATGTTACAGTGAATATCAGTGCATTGGAGCTAAAACTGTGTAACCCATTTGAGAGAACTGTATAAATGGCAAATCTATTTCTAAAACATTTACTTTGGTGTGTTGTGTATTTAACTGTTTCAGTATTGGGGAAAGGTTTTAGAAAACCTGTAGGTGTGGCCGTAGTTAATTTCAGCTCAGTTCATAGCCAAGTTTTCCACTGACCTTTCTGACTTTTCACAAGCCATTTTGATCAAGACAGCATTTGGACCAATAACAGCTAACCCATTAATGGGACCTTCAACCGTTGAAGTACAGATAATATAAGAAAAGACTACTTTTGTGTAACCCTAATTTCTTAATTCCAACCTGCCTCTGGAAGCCACCTTATCATCACGTGTGTTTGATTGGAGCTGTATAGATTTGGGTTTCCCTGGCTGAGTAGCAGCACTCATGCCAAACATTACCACATCACCATTGCACTCAATAATCTGAAGAAGAAATTCTTTTTATCTGTTTGGTCTAACAGTCAATTTTGGATTTTTGAATACCAGAAGAAATTGACTTGCCTAAATTCACAGTGCCAAGAAGGTTGAATGAGGAACTATGGACTGGGACTTTAAGTGAATAAATTGGGATGCTGTCTGCAAGCCAGGTCATATCTCCAATGATTGATCTTGCAAAGGCTCTTGTAGCTGAAAGGGAGCAATGTATGCAGTCCTGCTCCAAAAACTTTTGAAAAGAATAAAGTTTCTTACTGTAACCGGAGACCACACCCAGTGCCCATGAAGCTGAGATGGTGAAGGGCCCCCAATAGTGGCTACATGGCAAAGCTGGGATTCAAACCCACAACATGTTTGTCTTTTAAATGCGATGTTCAGCAAGCTTAAATAGTGATCTGTGATGTTCTGGTGTTTATTTTTAGTTATGTAGGGTGTTTATCCATGTCAGCTGTTCAGCATTCATTTTATTTTGTAGCCCCAGTCAAAAAGTGTGTCCAGTTTTAAAGTGCGACTTCTCAACGATGACTGTCTTTATTTATTTGAGACAGTGGTAGTAGTGGGTAGAGGTTTGGGCTGCCGATCAAAAGGTTGTGGGTTTGAATCCCAGCTCTGAAATGTAGCCATTGTTGGGGCATTGAGCAAGGCCCTTAACCATCTTGGCTTCATGGGCACTGTACAATGGCTGATCTTCCAAAGCTTTCGTACAAGCTGGGATATGTGGAAAAACATTTTAAATGTACTGTAAATGTGTATGTGTATATATGACAAAAGCATTTTATTTGCCCTAGATTATTATTATTATTATTATTATTAATGTTTTTGCAGGTGCTGTTCAGATGCTCTCCACCACTGTGATCGGCTGCATCAAGATGTTCGTGCCCTGCTGCCTGTATCAGCACAAATCCCGATCCGAATACCCACCCAACTTTCTCATGATCATGCTCTTTGTGGGTTTAATGAGGTAATAGAAGCAATAGAAGTTTTAAAGCGCCTATCTTCCTGTATAAAACCTTGACTCTGTGTACACACACCTCACAACAAAGCAACCGACTGTCATTTATTTTCAGTGACAGGATGCAGTGTAAACGTTGGCAACACAAAGTGGGCGGAGAAGTTTAGCAAAGTTCAACTTTGTGCAAATTACAATAGGAATTAAGCATTAAGCAGTACACACTCTATTTCTGCAACAGTAAGGCTATGCACTTCTTTTTTGGTTCCAAGGTAATTGTTCCTACTTGAGATGGAAGAGAAACTTTTGTTCACTGTGTTTTCTTGTCATGTTGACTGCACAGACAGTGATGAGACAGTGAAATTTATAGACAAGCAATTTCCCTCCATCTTTTTTTGGAGGGAACACATCTGATTTGTGGTGAAACCTGAGTGGGAAGGTATCTAATTTGTGTTTGAGTGAGTTTAAGTTTTTTTTCTATATGGTCTGTAGATACCAGCCAGTAAGGTATGCTGTACTGCCATGGCATTTGCTTTTTTTTTTTTTTCTTTTGCTTGGCATCAGTAAAACCATGGTAACCACATGCCCACAGGCAATGATTACGCTGTGGATGTGAACACAGGGCAATGAGTGATCAGCTGTTTGAGTGAAAAAGGCGTACATTTGCTGCTGGTGTGAGCTCAGGATAATACTCATGTGATTAGTGCAAATAGGTGATGCATGTTTACCTGCCATATCTGTCTGGGTTTGTGTGCATAGAGAACATTGGATGAGAACTCTTGAATGACTAATGGAAATAATGTGGTTAAAAGTTACATTTCACCGTCAAGTTACATTTACATGTAACATTATGCCAACTATATAACAGTATTGGACAGCATTGTTGTTAAGCTACAGTTAAGGTTAAGACATTAAGTGTATGTCACGACAGTCTTGGGAATTTAATGATTTCTGCAACTGTTTATTTCCTGTGATTAAATGCTCTGTCTAGTTTATTTATGATTTCATTATTGGACTGTTTCTGAAATACTAATACCTGTAGCAACTTGAGTTTTAGATCTGGGGGTGTAGAAAGTTCTGTAACGTCATTACCCTCTAGCTCAGGCTGCTACCAACCTGAGAGGGTGAAGGCTGGCACCTACCTCCTCTGGGATATTTGAGGCATGAAACAGCCTCTTTCGAACTGCTGCTTATGCAACATCTTTGGGCCTATACATGTACCTAAATGAGATGCTGATTGATTTTGCATCATTGTGGCTCAAACTGCTATCAGGATAAACACTTTACTGTTTGATGAATTGGATGTTTCTGTACTTAGAGTTTTGAATTGTTTATTTAGGTGCGTATTTAAGCAATAGAACACGAGAGGGAGTGTGTTATCGCGAATAACATCACGGCTGTGATTTGTAGATCATCACAGCCGTGATGTTATTCGCGATAACACACGACCTCAAGTGTTCTATTGCTTTTATACAACAGTTTTTACAAAATAAAGAAAGAAAATAAATCAAAGAAGCCCTGAATTTCATAATAAATATGCTTTAATATTGACAATACCTTTCGCCAAAAAGTAGTTCCACAACGAATATAAAGTTTAACACTACAAAGCAGACATCCCAAGTTGCAAAAACTCATTTCAGGGAGGTAAGAACAACAAGAAGAAAAAGTCAAGAACCTCCGAAGAGAAAAAAAAGAAATAAAAAACATCTTGCACACACCAAAGGATATGGGTGATAACAGAACTCTTAGGAGCTGCTAACTGGGCTATTAAGCTAACTGTTTGCGTTACAAACACATTAATGTTCCCTACATAGTGCACTAGATTGTGTATCGGATAACGCATTCATGTTCACTACATAGTGCACTAGACAATATATTAGACAATTGATTTATGTTCCCTACACAGTGCGCTAGATTGTATATCAGATAACGGATTTAAAACGCGATCGGGAAAAAAAGGCTGTGTCGCCTGCGTGCGCGTTTGTGTGCGTGAAGCTTGTCGTTACTGGCAACGCGTCAGCGGAGTAATACCATTGTGGTGTGAAAAGACCGTGCTGTTATCACGAATATCAGCACAGTTAGAACGTTTCTCAACCAATCAGATTGTAAGGTCGGAACTACCTGTTGTATAATTGAAAAAAAACCAATGCACTTAAACAGTAGTACCTTAAAACTCGATGTCAATTGGTTCTGGGACTTGTGTCGAGTTTTAAAGGCGTTGAGTTTCAATTCGCCTTTACTGAACAGAATACGGTATTCCAAGATCAAGCATCTTCACGATTAAGAACGTAAGGTAATAATAAAGAAGTAAAGGTAAATTGCTATTTTTATTGTATTTTTATATTGTTTATTTTAGTGCTTTTATATAGACTTATTGTACTAAAACATCGAGCGAGAAATTTCGTTAGTGGAGTGAACTTATGAGC
Source organism: Trichomycterus rosablanca (assembly GCF_030014385.1). Classification (NCBI taxonomy): domain Eukaryota; kingdom Metazoa; phylum Chordata; class Actinopteri; order Siluriformes; family Trichomycteridae; genus Trichomycterus; species Trichomycterus rosablanca. The sequence goes on along the minus strand of NC_085994.1, from coordinate 25,954,499 downwards.
AGTAATAATTAAGGGAAGTTTAGTGTTCCTTTGTTGTTCTTTTAGTACATTAAGCTTTTCTTTTTTTGTTTTTTTTAAGATAAGCATTTTAAACTTGAAAAAGGTGATTCTCACAATTTCTCAGAACCCCCAGCTATAAGACAGATTCGTCTCATATGCGCACTTAGCTTGAGCGGTGCAGTAATACGTCATCAGAGCGCTAAACAAAGCAAATTAAAGAGTACAACTTCCTCCACGAAGGGCATCGAGTTTCAAATATTTCGAGTTTAGGGGACGTTACAAGGTACCACTGTATAGCCAAATATATGCAGACCTGACTGTGAGCTTGTTGGACAGCCCAGTAAGAGTTAGCCCTATGTTTTGTGCTGATTACAACTATTATTATTACAGCTCCACAAGATTTGTGATTGGGTGGATGTCAGGGCAGGTCACTTTCCTAACAACAAACTTGTCAAACCATCTTTTTTATAACACAGGACACAGTTAAGCTGGAACTGGAATGAAACTTTGTCAAACTGTTTCCACAAAGTGATACCAAGTAATTTAGATGCGTATAATTTATTTTACATACACCTCCTAGCAATTATTGTAGGTAAAGCAATATACTGCAGTAATTAGAGAGGCTGTTCACATACTTTTGGTGGCCTGATGCGTTAACCGCTCTTTGTAGCTTCTGGAAATAAGGTTGTTTTTTAAAATATTTAATTATTTCTCTTCTCTGTCTTGACAGGTTCACGACTGTGGTGTTAGGGCTGGTTAGCCTGAAAAGCATAGCTGTGTCATTTGCAGAGACTGTGAAAAGCTCAGCACCCATCTTCACTGTTATAATGTCCAGACTGATACTCGGTGAATACACAGGTAACATACAGATGTTTAAGCAGCTTTTGTTTATTTTATTTTTGAAAAATGCTGAGTTTTAAGTGAAGCACGTTAACATGCAACCAGCATGGGATGATAACAAGGACTACAAACCGAGTTACAATTCTGCTACTATTCCTTACAATAACAATTAAGTGATGAAATGGTAAAGCATTTTCTGCTTTGGAGCTTAGCGTTGCTTTCCATACAAGATATGGCTCTGTGTGGGAACCCAGCACCAGCAGGTGATAAAAAGTGGCCTCAGATTGGACACATGTTGGACTCGCCGTGACCCTGACCAGGTTGATGAAAATTAAATAAAAAACTAATGTTGGTTCTTTCTGTGCGGAGTTTGCATGTTCTCCCCGTGTCTGCATTAGTTTCCTCCGGGAGCTCCAGTTTCCTCCCACAGTCCAAAAACATGCATTTAGGTTAATTGGAGACACTGAATTGTCATATAGGTGAATGGGTGTGTGTATGTGTGTGTGCGTATGTATGTGCGTCTGCCCTGCAATGGACTGACGCCCCGTCCAGGGTGTTACTTTGTGCCTTGCGCCCACTGAAAAGCTGGGATAGGCTCCAGCACCCCCTCTTGCGACCCCAATTGGATAAGCGGTTGAATTCATGTTGGTGCCTTATGAATGACAGGATCCCTTGTAGAACCTGGTACTAAATTACCTGGTAATTACCTGCTTGTCAGGACCAAGTTTGTCAGGACCTTATTGTTTGCTGTTGCACAATATGCAAACATTTGCCTTATTTACTATATGGCAAAAAGTATGTGCACTCCTCTCCTAATTAAGTTCAGCCACAACCATTGCTAAATGCTGTGAAAATAAATTAACTATATAAAAAAATCACATACTTCCAACTTGTGCACACTGGCACAATTATGATGAGACAGAAAAAGTCATTCCAACAACTGTTGCAACAAAGCTAGATTCATAAAAAGATGTGGTTTGCGGAGTAGAAAAAATGGATGTTGATTGCAAGTCAGAATTTCATGTTTAACATCAGGGCCACAAAGGTGGAACCAATTCCAAGGGATGTCCAACAAGCTCATGGCCAGCTGTCCACATACATTTAGGCCTGGAGTGAATTTTCTGTAATTATACAGTATGTATGTATGTACGTGTGTGTTTATGTATATCCCCTTTTTTCAAACTAGTCATTTCTGAATCTCTGTTGTATGTCCACTGCCTTACTGCCACAGACCATCACCCCTTACCAGTACCACATTCGGCAGGCATACAGTTGTCGTACACTTTTTATCACAGTATTCCCACACAGAGTTGTGCCATGTACAAAGATTGGTTAGACAAATTAATAATTTCATACAGCTGCTTTCTGCCATATCAGTATGAAAGGTCAGTGGTAATGATTAACAAGCTGTTATTCAGCACTATCACACACTCACTGCCCCGGTACACAGAGCTTGTTTTAGAGCTCAATGTGATTTGTTTACAATGATATGCTTCAAAGAACAGACCAGGACCAGAGGCGACTGTATCAGGTTTCCTTAAATGTTAGACTGCTTTCCCTGTTTGTTATTTCCGATACTAATAAAATGCCAGTCATGGATGTGATAATGTGATCCCTAAATCCTTTTAACATTTGTAAGCAAACCATCTACAATGCTGTAGAAAAGTTAATGCACCATTTTTTTTTTAGCCTTTTTGCATTATAGTCACACTAAAACTTTTTCATTTCATTTTCATGTTTTACAACCTCTTCATCATGGTCAGTGTCCCAGTGGGTCTGGCTTACCCAGAATCACTGGGCGCAATACAGCAACACAACCGGAACAGGTTCCCAATCCATCACAGAGCCTTGGCCACTCTCCCTCCAGTCATAGCCAATTATGTTTGGGGATGCCTGACCGGTCTATAGGACCGATGGGGATTGGAACCTTGGATACCTGAGTTATTGAGCTAGCAAAATTAATGCTGTGCCTCCCAGACGCACACATTAAATCAGGGGTTTTCAACCTTTTTGGACATGCGCCCCCCTTCGTGTGCCAACCGTGAACTTGCGCCCCCTCCCCTTCGTCAACCACCGCACAGAAATCATTGAGAAAGCTTCTGACAAGCTAAAAGAACGTAATTAATGTTGTGCACATTATATAATTTTGCTGATTGAAAATATTATTTTAAAAAGATAATACAGTCCGTCCCCATCTGAGCCGATTCTATCAGCACGTTATATAAATTCGTGGTTCACTTTGGTAAATCATAAGCGGTTCTTGCTTTTTGATGAGAGCAGAAAACGTTACTTCACAGAGCATAGACAAAAGTTCATCAATTACTAAGTTGGTTAGTTCGGGATCATCTGCTCTGACTGAAAACGTTTAGCTCCACAGGCAGAACGACTCTGACTCTGTGGTAATATGCAGTATAATTAAGCCTGAGCTTTTTAAGGTAAGCAAGTCACACAAAATGTTCTGTAGTAGTTGGTGTTTATTTACAACCGCAACATTCATTATAACAGTAAACACGGAGAGATGACTGAGAAAAGAAACTTACGCTGCGCTTAAAATGAATTGACTCCCGAGTCACTTATAATCGATACTGTGAACAGAGCGTCTCTCTTAAAGACACAAACACGTCCTATAACAGCGGTCGTTGCTTTTGACACCGGTTATCTTCGCTGTGAGCCCTATTTTGAAGGTTTTTTTCAGACGGAACTGAATAACATTAAACGTGCGTGTGAGCTTGGTCAGTTAGAGTAATGAAATATGTCTCCCGTGGGTGAAAAATGAATTGCTTTAGTTTTAGAAGTAAAGAAATCTCGTAATGCCACGCCCCCCCCCGGTCAGGCACTCGTGCCCCCCCAGACAAGTACTCCACAGGTTGAAAACCCCTGCATTAAATGATCACTTCATTAAATAAAACTTTTAAGTCGCTGATTTTTGCACTACAACCTTTAAGTTCTTGCTCATGTAAAGTTTGCTTGACTGTAAAAAGTAACAGCTGTGTTTTGACAGCCTTTAAGTTTTGGCTTACCTGTTTTGGTAGTTCTTGGATAGCAAACTTCAGGCACATGTCCTCACAGCATAAAGTGACAATTCAAGATGTCTTGCCAACATTAGCAAAAAGTCCATGGTTTCCACTATTGGTTTCCACTACTAATTTATGTCTTTAAACTAGCGCTATTTATAAGAGCATAGAGAAGTCACTGGCTGTAGTCAATTATAATCCCTGAGAGGATTTAGAAGGCCTTGTCACAAAGTTGAATCATGTTAGAGAACCTCCTACACCACTGAATTACATTGATTTATTGTTCTGCTCCCTCCTCCTCTTCAGTTAAGTCCTTTTCAATTCTCTTTTGCATTTGCTTTGCTGAATGCACCACTCCCATGTTGGCTGAGAGAGGCTGCAGGCTAGCACACTCCTGCTCCTCCATAAAACTGGAGGCAAATGGCCGTATTAAGGAGCCCATATAGTTGGTCCATAGTTGGTGTGCTTTTACGCCACTTCAGTTTAGCATCTTAGGCATATAAACAGAGGTTGCATTCAAGATCCTAAGTAAGCACCAGCAGGCACTGACTTCACAAACAGCAGACCTGGATAGAGTGACGGCTGATTATTTTAATGCACGTTAACAATAGGTCTTGCTAAAACAGTCAGATGTACCACTCAGAAGACATACATCTTTTCAAGTTTATGACATTGTCCTAACTTGCTTTTGGATTCATTGTATCGTGCTTGAACATAACCAGTTGAGGTCTGTGTTGGTAAACAGGTATGTGGGTGAACTTGTCGCTGTTTCCTGTAATGGCTGGTCTGGCTCTCTGCACAGCCACTGAAATCAGCTTCAACCTGCTGGGTTTCTCTGCTGCTCTCTCCACAAACATCATGGACTGGTATGTAGCATATCTAAAAGTTCTAATGTTTTTATGGAAATAAAAAAAAGATTCACATTGTACAGACATGTAATTAATATTATTTCTGTTTATGTCAGTTGTATAATTACAGTGGTACATTGTAACTTGACGTCCCCTAAACTCAATTTTTTTTTAAACTCGACGCACTTCAGGGAAAAATTTGTACCCTTAAACTCGACATGTTCAGCCTTAAAAAAACAACAACATTTATTTAGTTTTAAATTAATAATGTTCAGCGATTGAGCAGTGCGGTGAAACATCATCAAAGTGTAAATATGAGACAAATAATAAAATTCACCCTTGTGTTATAGCGAGGGTTTCTGAGAAATTGTGAGAATCAGCTTTTCTGGGTCTTAAACACTTATCGTAAAAAAAAACTTAAGCTTAACGTGGATTAATTTACTAAAAGAATGACACTGGAACACTAAACTTCTCTTATTTATTACTGCTCATACAGTGGGGCCAAAAAGTATTTAGTCAGCCACTGATTGTGCAAGTTCTCCTACTTAGAAAGATGAGAGAGGTCTGTAATTTTCATCATAGGTACACTTCAACTATGAGAGACAAAATGAGAAAAAAAATCCAGGAAATCACATTGTAGGATTTTTAAAGAATTTATTTGTAAATTATGGTGGAAAATAAGTATTTGGTCAATAACAAAAGTTCAACTCAATACTTTGTAACATAACCTTTGTTGGCAATGACAGAGGTCAAACGTTTCCTGTAAGTCTTCACCAGGTTTGCACACACTGTAGCTGGTATTTTGGCCCATTTCTCCATGCAGATCTCCTCTAGAGCAGTGATGTTTTGGGGCTGTCGCTGGGCAACACGGACTTTCAACTCCCTCCACAAATTTTCTATGGGGTTGAGGTCTGGAGACTGGCTAGGCCACTCCAGGACCTTGAAATGCTTTTTACGGAGCCACTCCTTCGTTGCCCGAGCGGTGTGTTTGGGATCATTGTCATGCTGGAAGACCCAGCCACGTTCCATCTTCAATGCTCTCACTGATAGAAGGAGGTTTTGGCTTAAAATCTCACGATACATGGCCCCGTTCATTCTTCCCTTAACACGGATCAGTCGTCCTGTCCCCTTTGCAGAAAAACAGCCCCAAAGCATGTTGTTTCCACCCCCATGCTTCACAGTAGGTATGGTGTTCTTGGGATGCAACTCAGCATTCTTCTTCCTCCAAACACGACGAGTTGAGTTTTTACCAAAAAGTTCCATTTTGGTTTCATCTGACCACATGATATTCTCCCAAACCTCTTCTGGATCATCCATATGCTCTCTGGCAAACTTCAGATGGGCCTGGACATGTACTGGCTTAAGCAGGGGGACACGCCTGGCACTGCAGGATTTGAGTCCCTCTCGGCGTAGTGTGTTACTGATGGTAGCCTTTGTTACTTTGGTCCCAGCTCTCTGCAGGTCATTCATCAGGTCCCTCCGTGTAGTTCTGGGATTTTTGCTCACCGTTCTCATGATCATTTTGACCCCACGGGATGAGATCTTGACCCCAAGGGAGATTATCAATGGTCTTGTATGTCTTCCATTTTCTTACAATTGTTCCCACAGTTGATTTATTCACACCAACCTGCTTGCCTATTGTAGATTCACTCTTCCCAGCCTGGTGCAGGTCTACAATTTTCTTCCTGGTGTCCTTCGACAGCTCTTTGGTCTTGGCCATGGTTGAGTTTGGAGTCTGACTGTTTGAGGCTGTGGACAGGTGTCTTTTATACAGATAACGAGGTCAAACAGGTGCCATTAATACAGGTAACGAGTGGAGGACAGAAGAGCTTCTTAAAGAAGAAGTTACAGGTCTGTGAGAGCCAGAAATCTTGCTTGTTTGTGGGTGACCAAATACTTATTTTCCACCATAATTTACAAATAAATTCTTTAAAAATCCTACAATGTGATTTCCTGGATTTTTTTTTCTCATTTTGTCTCTCATAGTTGAAGTGATGAAAATTACAGACCTCTCTCATCTTTCTAAGTAGGAGAACTTGCACAATCAGTGGCTGACTAAATACTTTTTGGCCCCACTGTAAGTTCTCTCTTCTAATGAAATTCCTCGCTCGTTGTTTTAGTACAATAAGTCTATACAAAAACACTGAAATACAGTTAAAAAATAGTAAAAAATCAATATAAAAATACAATAAAACTTGCACTTTACCTTTACTTCTTGATCTTAAAATACCGTATTCCGTTCAGTAAACACTCAAAAAAAAAATTCGTTGGCTGAACTTAATTGAATTATGGAAAGTATTTCCACACAATTGTATTTATTTCTTTGGACATAAGGCAATTTTGTTTATCCAACACAATTTATTTAAGTAGTCTAAACTTAATTTGATCTGTTAAGTTTAACTCAACTCATTAAGGTAATCTGGACAAGATTTTCTAGTCCAACTTATTTTCCTTAAATTGATGCAACTTATTTCATTTAAGTTGTTCCAAACCCAATGTACCATGTTGATTTAACTTATTTTACTTATGTTGGTTCTACTAATTGTACTAAAATTGATGTAACAATTGAGTTATTTTGTTGATTTAACTTATGATTTTTAAACATTAAGTTATTACACATAAATGGCAAGTTGATTAAACTCTTTTTTTGTTATACCAACTGCTTTTCCCAATAATTCTACTTATCTTGAGCTCAATTAAAAAAAATAGTTTAAAATAGTTTGTTAAATACATTTTAAATATCAATTAGAAATGTTTATTTATAGAAAAACAATCATAAAATTCTTCTCTTTTTTATTTCACTTCAGAAGTATTTACTTAAAATACAACATGTCAAGGAAACATTAAAAACTGTACAGACTGTATGAAAGCACAAACAGCTCTTTACAGTAATCATGAACCTGTACTGTTTCACACGGCAAGCTGATTTCTTAACGTTTGGCTGGCAGCTCTCTAAAACAAAACAAAGAAACAAGAAACAAAAATATTAATATAAACATTAATAGCGTTCATTTAAGGATTACAATAAAACAAGCCAGCAAACTCTTTGCTTCGTATGAAGGCTAGCATGCTAGCATGTAGCCTAAATACAGCAAATAAAGCAGCGCTGTTTGATTATTTATTTAGTGTCAACATTAAGATCATTTATTTTAAACAAAATTGTTAAGTAAAGTACAACACTTACCAACATTAGACTGGAGTTGGGTTAACGGATGAAAGATGAAAAAGCTCCGTCAGACTGGTGTACATGCTACTCAAACACAGCACAGTCGGGGGAATAAAGTCCGTCGACTTAGTTTAACAAAGGTTCTACTTTCCAAAAGATATTCGAGAAAGACAAGTTTACTTTTACAAAAAGCCTTAAATGAAAAGTAAAAAGTAATTTGAACACAAGAAAAAATGGCTACACTAAGACAAGAAAATCAGCTGAAAAGGGGCGGACTTACACGTTTATGGGAGGGGTTTTCTGTTCAATTACTTAACTTTTCAAGTTAATCAAAAGTAATTTTTTTTTTGTTTAATGAACTTAAAACCTCACGAGAGTTTGATAAACTCAATTTATTCTCTTTTGTTTCAGTTGATTGATTTAGGTCAATTTAACAATTAGGATAATTACGTTGTATTAACACAGATATTTTAAGTACATTTTAAAAATGGGTCAAATCAATTAATATCAATTTGATTTGTTTGCTTAACAAGAACGAATGCCAATTCTTTGTTTTTTGAGTGAAGGCGCATTCACATGAGAAGTTTTTCAGTTGTTTTTCAGTGTTTTTATATTATACTTATGTTGTTTTCAGTGTATAAGTGTCAAAAACAACCCCAATATTTTACATAAGCCTAAAATATATGCAGGTCCATGGGACCATGGAATGCATTAACAGGTTTCCCATACATCCTTATGGGAAAAATACCTTAAAACTCAACATATTTTAAACTAAACACCAATTAACAGCAGTTTCAAAGTACCACTGTATTATTGTTTCTAACAAGACGGTTCTTACCAAATTTATCCACATTTAGTTCCTTTTCTGTATCAGTTCTTACATCTGAAGTAACATTTATTAGTACAGTTTTATTCTTGGATTCTGGATTAATTCAAGGTCTAATTCGATTGTTCTGTTCTGGCCAATTTTTTTGAAGGCGGTCATGACAGCACCTCAAAGTAAAATACATTGATTTTAGGGTTTTATGCATAGTTTTAATGCCAGGGTGGGAAAGGGTAAATATTATATATATTCTTAGAAATATTTCTCGTCTTTGTATTGTAGCTTACAGAATGTATTCTCCAAGAAGCTTCTAAGTGGAGACAAATATAAATTCAGGTGAGTGATTATTTTTTTGTTCTCTGTGACAATATTTTCCAAATGTAAAGACATTGGCATCTCTGCCACTACTTTCCTGTCCAACAGGTTTTTAAGCAACAAAGGCTCCTGTCGTCCTAGGCCTCATTTACTAACTTGGAAAAACATGCGCAAACTCAATTGTACTAAAACCAAGCAATCGTATTCCCTAGCAGAGTGTACTTAAGGGAGCAGAGCATCCTTTGAATAAGGGAAAATAAGTTTCTATTTTAGGAAGAAAATACAGGCATAATGCATAAAAAATCTGCTGCAATTGTACAGTTATAGAAGTATGGCCATAAACATTCACCATCTACTTCACATACATTTATTGATTATTTAATAGCTACCATACAGATATACTTTTTACAAAGCAACAGATAGGCTATACTCATTAATTGTGTACCCATAGTTCAATGTTACAACATACGCTAACAGTCTATTGAGGTCCAGGTTTACAGTAAGAAAGTTCAGGACACCAAGCTCAGTAAGAGTACAGGAGATGCATTTCTTTTGATTGGAGCAAAATTTCTGAACAGATGCAAATTTTCCACAGGCATGCAAAGTATGCAGAACAAACAAGGTGTGCTAATTTACAAAGGTTCCAAAAAAAAGATCTTTAATAAAGATAGGACAACAGATGCACTGAAGGTGTAAACAAAGTTTGCAGATGAGGTGTGTGTGTGTTAATTTTGGTATGGGGCATTGATAGCTCAGCAGTTAACTTACTGGCCTAGTAATTGGTTTAAGAAACACCCTCACACAATTAACCCTCACATGCTTGGATAATAGTTTTAATAGTTCCTGCTAAATGCCATAACTGTAAATGGACATGTGGGACACGCCCCTTCCAATCTAAAAGGTAGTAGTTGTAGTAGTTATCATTTACTGTAATCTTAGATGATTGTTTAAATACAGCAAAAGTTTGGGCACCCTTGGTCATTTTACATGTTGACTTTCTGGAGTCACTACCCCCCATGTTACACTTTAGTTGTTCATTAAATTATGCAGAATATATTCTCTGTAAGGTTTGATCACTTATTTTTACTTAGCAAACCAACAAAAATTGGATTTTGACCATATGTCTCTAAAGTAAATTGTAAGTATAAACATTTTATTTTTAGCTTAAAACCCAGCGCAGGTGTCAAATGTTCACAAGTCAGAAAAATACAAGTCACAGGTCTAGGGCTAGGCTACAGTACAAGTCAAGTCGCTCCGCAAGTCTTTAGGCTAGCGTAGGCAAGCTTTGAATGAGTTTGAATCTCAGCTCTGTTACTGGCAGGCTGGGCACCTACACGAACAATTATTGGCTTGTCCGTCATGGTTGGATGTCGAAGGGGATTCCTCATACATGCAATTACGATCTCTGATGGCTGATCGATGGTGCCTGAATTGGAGATGAGAGATAATGGAGATCAGTGTGTGGCTCTCCGTGCTCAAAACTGAGCCCCATATAAACTTGTCTCGCGCAAGTGAAAAAATGCAGTCAGCTACTGCACTCGTGTCTGAGGGGGCGTGTGTTAGTTACGGCTCTCCTCAGTCAGCAATAGAGGTCTGCAGCAATAGAGAGAGTGAAATGCAATCAGGTAATTGAATACGACTAGATTGGGAGGAAAAATTGGGAAAAGTAAAAATATTAAGCCTACAGCATACTGTGATAAAAAAATTAAAAAAAAGTATGTGAATTAACATTAACATTAAAATTTAACTACAGCGCCCAGGTGGTGCAGTGGGATATTCCACTAGCACACCAGTGCCAAGATTCTAAACTTCTCGGTTTGAAACTCGGCGTTGACACACTAGCAGGCATAATTGGCAGTGCCTGTAGCAGACACAGTTCTGCTAGGGCAGGATGACCGGATTATGTGGGTGGGGTCTTCAAACGCTGTGTAAGAACCCTGATTGGCAGATAGATGCATGGGTGAAAAAGGGTTTCGCTAAGGGCTGCACATGGGTTGGAGAAGGCGTGAGCAGCAATAAACCCACCTCGACTGCAATCAGGGATCCCCAGCAGCGGAAGACATTTGACTATGGTAAATTGGGGAGAAAGTGGGAGAAAATGCAGAAATAAAAATTAAATTTAACTACCTCTAGTCTCCAACTGGAAACCTACAACATCTGCAAACATGGTATGTGTTCCTAATGAAGAGGTTTAAACAGCATTTAAAAATCCCAACAACACTGTTGCACTCATACCAGAACAACACACACTACAATGGCATTACCAGGTTAGTGTCATTGCAGTACTGAGAATGGTCCATCGCCTAAACATCATCTGGTTAGTGTAAGTCCTGCAGCCCCTTTCAGTTAATAAATGGCATGAGGGGAGTGACAAATTTTCCAGAGCACAAATGGTCTACAGTGAGTAAATTGTAAATGCACAAATGACCAGATAGGTCTACCTGATAAAGTCATTGGTGAGTGTATAACAAAAGCAGATGTTGGTAAATGTATTTACCCTTACGGGAAATTAACTGATAGAAAAGAAACTTTATTGATCCCAAACAGAAACTGTTTTGTCATAGCAGCAAAAAAGTAATATTAAAAGATAACAAACATAGACATACATACAGTAGTTCTTACAAGGACAAAAAAAAGCATAACCAGGATAACACATAGAAAATGCACAGTGACTTTTAGCTGGCCTGCAATCAGTGGTCTAATTCATCCCAAAGCTGAGTTTCTTCTTACCAAACCAGTTAAACCATTTCTTAAGAGACCTTACTTTGTGTAGATGCGCACAGCCTTGCTGGAACATGAAATGACCTTCTCAAAACTTGGAAGTGTATAATTTTTTTATACAGCTAATTTTATACACCCCTTAGCAATGGGTGTGGCTAAAACACCTGCACCACATGTTTAGGAGGGTTGTCTATTTTACACACACACGTTTGATTTGCTGACTGGTTACATTTTTATTTTGGTAGTGTAGTTGGTTAATGTTTTTTTTTTTTTTTTTTTTTTTTTTTTTTTTCCCTTCATTTCAGCCCTCCAGAACTGCAATTCTTCACCAGCGCAGCTGCTGTCATCATGCTCATTCCAGCCTGGGTCTTCCTTATGGTCAGTCAATGCTGTGGGTGAAAAAGCCTGCATATCCAACACTTTTTCACATAATTGTTGCAACCTGGAATTTGACTAAATATTTGTATTTAAACCAGGTTTGGATTTGTGCTGTTTATATGGTCAAATAAAATTGGCTCAGTTGCAGCCACACCCAAATGTTCATGCTTTTGTTCTGCTCCCTTGGTGCTTATTGAACATAAAACCTGTTGCACTCAGTAATTCTTTTAAAATGTTGGCAGTTACATTGTGTCCCTTTGACAAACATACTAACAAGTTATTTGTCAGATACAATTCAAATGGAAAGGTAGTCTAATATATCCCATCACTGCTAATACCTGAGTTTGAGTTTCAGAGGTGGTCATGTCTAATGGACAAAAGGCAGGATGGGGTATCGCCTCATTGCTACAACAGCAACACATGCTGCCTTGTCAATGTGTCTGCAAGTGTATAGAAAGAATACTATGTATTCTATGTGTATAGAAAGCCTAGAAAGTATTTTTTTTATCTACCTCTGACTAGGGTTGTGCGATATTACTAAAAAAAACTCATGTCTCGATATGCTTTTGAGAAGTGGTGATAAACAATACGATATAATGTAAACTTAAAGTACAATGGCAGGCCACTGCCTGTATTTTAGCTTATATTGTTTATAAGTTATCTTAAAAACACAAAATACTGTAGTTCTGATACATTCTGACAGAATTACAGTGTTTATATTTTGTATTACTACAAGGCTGTATTTGTATTAATACTGACCATATTAATATTACATTTATATTATATATATACAGTATATCGACAATATTAAACAAACCAGCAGAATCGGGTCAAACCTCAAGTTGGAAAGTCTGTTTTGTACTATTATTTTAGAAAATGTTTAAAAAATATAGGCACACTATATGGCCAAAAGTATGTGGACCTCTGACCATAAGCTTGTTAAACATCTCATTTCATTGCTATGTTCTTGGTTCATGATAAACTAGTATTTATGATGTTTAACAAACTCATCAAACCATATGTTTATGGACCTTGCTTTGTGGGACAGTCATTCTGAAACAGGAAAGAGCGTTTTGCAAACTTTTGCCACTGAAGTTAGAAACATATAGTTCATTTTACATAGTTAATTTTATACACTGGGTCACAATGGCTGTGGCTGAAACACCTGACCTCAATATTTAGAGGGGTGTCTTTTGACAATGCTAAATACATTCAAGCCGGATACTGTACACACCCTTAGCCTAATACTTGGTTAATGCACTATGGCAGCAATTACAGCCTCAAGGTGTCTTGGGAAAGAAGCTACGAGCTTGACACACTTGTTTCTGGACATTTTGCTCATTCCTCTTGGCATATCCTTGCAAGCTCCTGCAGGTTGGATGATGAGCGTCGGTACACAGCCATTTTTAGCTCATTCCACAGATATTTGATTGGATTCAGGTCTGGGCTCTGGCTGGGCCACTCAAGGACATTCACAGACTTTCTCCGAAGCCACTCCTTTGTTCTCTTGGCTGTGTGCTTCAGGTTGTATTTATGTTGGGAGGTAAACCTTTGACCCAGTCTGAGGTCCAGAGCGCTCTAGAGCAGGTTTTCTTCAAGGATCTTGGTGTACTTAGCTGCAGTCATCTTTCCCTCTATCAGGCCCGTCTTCCCTGATCGTTCAGTTTGGCCGGGTGGTCAGGTCTAGGAAGATTTTTGGTGGTTCCAAACTTCTTTCATTTATGAATGATGGTGGCCACTGTGCTCTTTAAGACCTGTAAAGCTGCAGCCATTTTTCTGTACCCCTCTCCAGATCTATGCCTTGACACGATCCTGTTTCTGCAGATAATTCCTTTGACCCCATGGCTTGGAGATTGCTCTGATACGCACTGTCAACTCTGGGACCTTATATAGGCAGGTGTTGGCAATCCCCAATGTCCAATCAATTGAATTCACCACAGGTGGACTCCAATTAAATTGTAGAAACATCTCAAGTAGTGTCAGTGAAAACAAAATGCACCTCAGCTCACTTTTGGATGTCATATCAAAGGGTGTGCACACTTGTGTACCTATGATATTTTACATTTTGATTTTTAATATATTAGCACAAATGTCTTAAAACCTGCTTTTACTTTGTCATTGTGGACTATTTTGTGTAGAAATTTGTGACAAAAAAAGAACTCAATCTATTAAAGAATGAGTCTGTAATGTAATAAAACATGGAGAAGGTGAAAGGAGTGTGCAGACTTTCCGGCTTGACTGTATGTCAGAATAGTGTAGCAACCTAGAGTTCGAATCTTAACTGTGCTGTCAACCTGGCCAGGCATCTAAACTGAGAGAAGGTTGACTTGGTTCATCATTGCCATTGCAAACGTGGCCTGTGTACTAGTCTGTGGCTTTTCTCTGTCAGAGCAGGGGTGGAGCAGTTAGTCATTGGAAACAATTAGACAGGAGTACTTAGTGAAATGTAACCCTTGGTCAAACACTGAAATCACTTATCTGATTTTTTTCTGACTTGTTTTGAAAGAGCAAAAAACAACTTAACAAATGCCCCAACATCACAAAAAATAAGTTGCATCGGGTCAAACCTCAAGCTTGAAAGTCTGTTTTGTACTATTATTTCAGAAAATATTTTAAAATATAAGCACACTATATGGCCAAAAGTATGTGGACATCTGACCATAAGCTTGTTAGACATCTCAGATAAAGATAAAACTATAGTGTAGCACCTGTGGTACATGCTAAACTTTTTACTCTTGCTATCGAATGGAACCGGAGACATGATTTGTGCACTGATCAGCTGTTTTGTATCCTCAGGATGTTCCTCAGATTGGGAAGAGTAAAAGTAGTTTCTCCATAAGTCAGGACATTGTGGTGTTGTTGCTGCTCGACGGAGTCCTGTTTCATCTGCAGAGTGTCACGGCCTACGCTCTCATGGGACGCATATCACCTGTCACCTTCAGGTTGGAACCTTACTCATATCTTAGGAATGACCTTTTTTAAACTGTTGAATGTTAAACTGTTAAATGTTAAAAATGAAAAAAATTGCCCTCTTAATAACTAGTTACATCATTTTTACCTGCAACGACTACAATTAAACGCTTTCTTACATTTAATAAAAGTCTTTTACATCACTTTTAAGTCATTTTAGCCCCCACTTATTGCAGAACTGTTTTAATATATAGTGGTTGTTAAGCATGAAATGCTTGTTTTATGTCTTAAGTCAGGACTTGAATAAGACCACTCTAAAACTAAAATTCTGTTTCTTTTCAGATATAAAATATATGTTTTGGCTGATTGTGCATGCATAAACCAGACTTAACAGACTCACATTGATATTACTTTACTTTTTTCTCAAAACGTTTTCTTTCCTTAAAGCAGCAAGTTGGCCAAGTCCTGAGGCAGCACCACAGTTTTTGACTGTTGGTATAACATTCTTACTATAAAATGCAATATTTGCTTTTCAGCAAACATAATAAGACTCTTGTTGAATACAAATGTTAGTTTTTATTCTTATTATACAAAATTACTTGTCCAGTAGAACATAAGGAAAGGAAATCACCAAGGCAGGGCTCTAGACTAACTTTTTGCACTGGTTGCACTGCTGCGCCTAACTTTTTTTCCTAGGTGCACCAGCACAAAAGTTAGGTGCACCCAAATTTTCGACCACATCGCATTTAACACCTCAGTTTTACAGGTTCACTTTTTTTTTTTATCGCTGTTCATATAGGCAATATTGACTATTGGCACCGGTGCAACCTCATATTTTTTTTCAGTCGCACCATTGAGAAATTAGGTCGCATGTGCGACCAAATTGGTCGCACTCTAGAGCCCTGCAAGGTATTTTTCCCTAACTGTTAAATGAGGTGTTTCCCTTTGGTAGTTTCCTAGGGTAGTTTACTTTTGCAATTCCCTCACATGAATGCCATTTTGCTATATCACTTTTATTTTGTGTATTCATGAATCTACACCTTAGCTGAGCCTTTTTTCGGGGATCTTTTGTAACTTCCTGATAAATTGTTAATAAGGCCTTGAACAAATCATTCCTGTGTTTATTAACCACTCATTTGAGTTTCATCAATCTAAAGAGAATTTCTCTCACTGTGGTTTGTTGGAGTCCTGGAGCCTTAGATTCGACTTTCCAGAGACTAGCTTTTCCAGACCAATACAGTTCAACAGCATTTTGCTAAGCTCCTCTTCAGCAACTGCTTGGCTTTTGCAGGGTAAAATAAAAATAAAGCTATTTATTGGATTTTCTTTTCTACCCTTGGCAAAGAAATCACTGTTTCTTGTACTTTGTACTTTTGGACAGTTGTTTGTACAGCTAATTGTGGGACCTAAAGCTGCTTTATGGCTCCTGTAAAATAAACTATGATTTGCTTTCTGAGATTTGTACATAGCTTTGTAGATGTTCCCATTGTAAAGATTGTGGCTCGGTCATTGGATGTAGTCAAACTATCCATATGTATTTGGGCACAGAGTAGTAATCAGTTATAGTCAAACATTATTACTAACAAGTAATAAGAGGACCATATGCCACAAAGTTATATGATATTACAGAACTTTGGACACCAGCAAATCAATTCAAGTTGCTGTGTATGTTTTTATAAACATGTCAAGTCAAATGTATTTATATAGCGCTTTTTACAATAGACATTGTCTCAAAGCAACTTTACAAAATCCAGGACCAACAGATACAAAAACCCCTGTTGAGCAAGCCGAGGGCGACATATATTGTTCTGTCTTAGAAATCCTACAATAAACATTTTACAACTGCTTTATCCTGGTCAGGGTCACGGTGGTAACAATTCTTCTGGAATCCGTTGGCACAATGCAGTAACATGAGGCCTCTACCACCCCTTTCCCCCTGACATAACTAATCATGTATGTATGTTGACGCCTGACCGGCCAATAGCACTGCTGGGGATTTAAATCCTGGATCTCGGCGGTAGTGGGATAGTGTAATAAACTTAAAGCTCTTTTGGATAAAAAGTGTTTTAATTATTCACTCACAAACAGTAGAGTTGGTGAAATGTTTTGACTTCAGTTGTCTAAAGTCATATTGCCCAGTCGTTTTATAAAGCATGAATGTCCCATTTGTTCCATTTTCACCTTCAGTAGGTAAAAATAACAAGTAGATAACTGTTTATACTGTATTAATAGTCACAGTTAATAAAGGAGTTGTTATAATGTAATGTTTCACTAAATGTGTTTTATGTTTATACTAGTTTCTTTTGTCTAAAATTATGTTGTATCAAAATCAGCCACCCACCCCAATTGTTTAAGAGTTTAGGAGTTTAAGAGAGGCTTTATTGTCATTTCAGCTATATACAAGTACATATTGAAATGAAACAACCTTCCTCAGAATGGGCAAACACCATTGACAAGTCTACCATTCTGGGAACTCTGATACATTCGTCCTCTAGGTCCTGGTCTGTACTTGAAAGCATATCATTCTAAACAACTCACATCAAGCTCTAAAACGACAGTTTGTGTACTCTAAGCAGTGTAATGTGTGTGCTGGATAACAGCTTGTTAATCATTACCACTGACCTTTCATAAAAGATATGGCAGAAGGTTGCTGTTTGTATATTTTGAAAAAAACATTTATGTTTTTCACAAGTGTCTGAAAAGCTTAACCTCAACTGTAATTCTAATATCTGTTATGTCTGTTTTTCTTCTCAGTGTGGCGAGCACAGTGAAGCATGCAATGTCCATCTGGTTAAGCATCATTGTGTTCAGTAATCCCATCACATTGCTTTCTGCTGTAGGCACTGTGTTGGTATTTATAGGCGTTATTCTGTACAACAAGGCTAAAAAAGTCCAGAGAAATGCACTGCAGGCACTTGCCCAAGCAGCTGAGTCAGACCAGAGACCCTTGCTTCAGGAGTCCAGTGTTAAAGCAGCAGATTGAATCAGATAATTCCAAAATCTTTGGAAAGTAATGTTTCCATGTTTATTTTTGCTTTTCAAATTGTGAAGAAAAGCATTCTATTACTTCCTCCAGCTCAGCTTTGTTTTGTGACACATTAACGTAATTGCATCACACGAATGGTCACTTGCAGCACAACGGAGGAAGGATCCAACGGCAAGTGGATGGTTTACTTCGATTGTATTTTGGTGGTTGGTGATTTGTCTGGTTGGGTGGCTTGCTGACCAGCTGGTGTGCAGTTTAGTTAGTTTGCTAACTGGTTGGCAGAATATCTAAATAATTTGTATTAACTGACATTTCTAAATAATTGAATTAGTATTCTAAGTAATTGAATAAGTTACAAGGTACACATCTTACATATTGGAAAAGCTGGCAAATTTACATCAGCTTTGCTGTAATTCTGTGTAAATGGACTGTTCTTCATGTTGAAGGACATGCTGACCTTAGCTGGGCACAGTCAGAGAGTTTATATGTTATGTATTAGTGTTTCTTAAAAAATGACTCAGTAAAATGTATTGATGTGATTTACAATCATTTTCAGGCTGGATTAGATTATAAATGTCTTCTACATTTGTGTTTTTTATTGTACACAGATGCCATGCTAGCCAGGCTTGGTTAACAAGGTTAGCCAGCAAGACCGATTGCCAACAACATTTTTTTATTTGGTTTGCCATAATTATTTTTGATTGTTAATTTGCATTCACAAGGCAGGCAAAACGAGAATTGAATTTTTAAATTGCAAGGCAACCATAACTAAAATGCTAAGTCATGGTATAATTATAATTAATAACTGCAGTTATTAACTGACCTACTAGTTTTACTGCGGCTTTAAAAAGCTGTTCTGTTAATCCTCAAGAAACACATAATTCCATAATTTAAAGGTTCTGCTTAATCATATGGAAGTTTGTACATTATATACCTTTGTGAATGTCATTAAGTTGTTTTTTGTGTTTCTAAACACTTTTTTGTTACCAGACAAACCAGACCAATGGCCTTATAGGGAAAGTTGATTCTCCATTTTTTTCCACACATGAGCTAGTGAAGTTTTGGAATGTTGTTCTAGATGGTTACATCTTACAAGAGTCTGTTATGAAATTACCACCCCTAAATTTACATCAGACCAAAATGGTGATGAGCTGCTCTTGAAAGAAAACAAAACTTTATGAGGGAATATTTTCTTCACATGCCTTATTATTTATATATGTATTATTCCAAACTGTGCTACAGCTAGTATAGAGTAAGCAATTAAGTATTTTAGAACAGAAAAAATGCTGTCACATATAATAAATACACTTTTTTAAAGCTTTTTAAATGACATGAACAATATTGCCAGAGGCTCTTGGAATTGGCTCTCCAACAAGGTCATGGTCAGGTTTGTCCATTCAAAAGTGTTATAGTGCTCAATGAACAAGTGGAGCTACCAAAATGTTACTACCTCTTATGATATATTTTCTGTTCTAAGCAAGTTATAACTGACTTGAACTTAAGACTGACTTGAACCTGAAAAAAGCTTATGCCATGAAACTATCAAAAGCATGGTGGAATGGGCGCTCAGGTGGCACAGCGTGATAAGTTGCTAGCACACCAGCTCCGAGATTCTGAACTCTGCTCTGCTACTGGTTGGCTGAGCACCCTCTAGCAGGCATAATTGGCTAATGCCTGCAGCAGACAAATTGGCCTTCAGTCTGCTTGGGTGGGAAATGACCGGATTAAACAGAGGAGTGGGGCTGTGAAAGGAACCTGGTTTCCCAGGGCGCTTGCACTGCGGTGGAAGAGCACAGAGGTCGAGGCTTGGCTGTCCGTGCACGAAGCCGGCCTCACACCCAATTCACTGACGTGTGGGTGGATAAGAAGGGATCAGTAGACTGTGCACACATCGGAGTGTGTGCCCCCCCCGGGCACCACTAGGGGTCCCCAGCAGCAGATTGACTGTGCTAAATTGGGAGAAAATGGGGTAAAATTCAAATTATAGAAAAAAAAGCATGGTGGAATAGCTCAGTGTCCTGGGGACCTGCCAGCAGTTAGAGAAAATCAGGTACTCCAGTGTCCTTCCACCTCCTGTTTGTGTGTGTGTGTGTGTCTCTGTGTGTGTGTGTGTGTTTCCCAGTGATTAATTAGGCACATTCATTTCCGAGATTACCAACCCTTATCTGTTTAAGCAGCTTGCAAGTAACCTTTAATTCTCATCAGTAATAAATAATAATCAACAACAATACCAATAATGAGGAATTGTTTACACATTAAAATTGTGCAGCACTTTGTCATATTAGAAGCTTTTTTCATTGTTCATGCAGGGCAAGATATGGAATACAATAAAGACCCTTGTTTGTCAGAATACACGTATAGTGTAAAGTGTCCAGAATTCAGTTCTGCTATCATTGTTTCAGTGGTTAAATGAGCTTTCTTGTAAGTAGGGGTGTAATGATGCTCATTTAAGTTTTTAAAAAATCAGTGGGGAGAACATGAATCAGCATCACATATCAAAGACATAAAAACAGTGTCCCGATACTTGTTTTTACTTTTTACAGCTAAATTTCTATTTCCACACTGCTTACTTGTCTGTGTGTGCATTGCTATGTTGGGTTACTAGCTTTATGAATCTCTTGTAAATAATCAAACTGATTAACATCAGGTACTTTGATTAACTCACTGTATCTGGATAACTCATTAATACAGTTCATCAAACAGCATTTGTACTGCAGTTCCTTTGTGGCTCCTTGCAGCTTGTCTGTATTGAAAATGTTTATATCATACATTGAAACAAATTGACATGTAGAATTTGTTCATTATACCTCTACTTGAGAGTAACTCAGTATAAAGGTACGGTTGTCTTTTCACCATACACTAAACATGATGAACAATTTTTAGGGGACAGCAATGTGATAGAAAAGGCTTCTGCACAGCAAGCTGGGTCCTTATGAACGGGGTTTGTTTTTAGCCCCTGATGACTGTAAGTAGCTTCACATTGTTCCCACGTCTGCATGTTTTTATCCATCGTAACAACATACAGAAGTTTAATTTGCTGCTTCAAATTGGCCTTATGTGTGAATGGATAAGTCCAAAGTGTATTCCTGCCTTGCACCCAATGTTCCTGGGTGGCATTCGACAGTGGAAAATATAAAACGCTCATTCAAACTAATGGAGTCATTTATGTGGACTCTTATCAAACAATGTTTTACAGAGTCACATAGTGATAATAAAACTACTTTTACTGTGTGAAACTGAGAATAAAAATGTGTGAAGGCCAAAATATTCAGTGACCAATTGATTTCAAGCTCATATGTTTTTAATGTTCTTTAATGTGCCACATATTTTTTTTACTCTATTTTTTGGTTATTGTAAATGACTAGATGTTTGTTCTTTAATCAGATCAATGTCTCAAATCAAATATGATACTGACAATACAGTGTATACATCTAAATTAACGATAATTGCATCTATATTTTTGGTTATTTTTATTTTGTAGATTTTTTTTCTGCATTTTTGCTTCTTTTTTTTTTCACAATCTAGTCATATCCATTCCCTCCACTGCTGTAGACCCCTATCTTGACCAAGTACTTTACACTTGCCTCCTTGCGCGTCTCTTCCTTTTGACCAGCCAGCAGATGCCACAGTTGCAGCAGTAATGAGGAATCCTTTTGACCACTTCTCCCAACAGACAAAGCCTATCATTTCTGTGTAGGCCCCCGGCTAGTTGGACTCTGATCTCCCATCAGTGATGGTCTAGCACATTAGACCGCTGCACCACCCAAGTGCCCATAGTATTTGTATTTTATCAGGTGTTTAACACTTCAAGGACCAGTATGAGTTTCATCTTTGCTTTGTGATGTATTCAATGCAAGTTGTTAATCCCATGCCAAATTTCATGTTAAATTGATAAGAAAGAACCTTTCTGGTATGACATTTTCCCCTGTGCACAAAGTGAGGGTTCTGACCTCAACCCTCAACACTTTAGAAACTAATTAGAGCACAACTGCAAGGCCTTGTCATATAACATCAGTGCCTGCTCTGTAGACGATATGGACACAAATTTCCGTAGACACTCTCCAAATTGTGTTCCCAGAAGAACTGAGCCTGCGTATGTGCAGAGGTTAGGCCAATATGCTAATTTCAGCAAACACATTGTTTGTATCCAGGTGAGAATATGATAACTTTATTTTAACTGAATTAACTAAACATGGAATTTGACTGTGGTGTCAACTGTTGTATAAAACTGTACAAAACAGAATGTGTTTCCTAAACTACTGACCAATGTACATATCCTATTTCATTTTACACTCAGCCATGAGCCTCTGATGCTTCTTCTAGATTAGGAAAATGTTTGGTTTTATACCTGTGGACAGTTGGATATATTTCTAAAACCACATTTTTAATCTTAACCTTACTAAAAGGGAACCGGAAAAATCTTTATCCTTAAGAGCAGGAAAAAAGATCGTGTTTCTATAATGATTAATAATGAGTCATTTTCATACTCTTAATTGTTTTAAGATGATAAAGCTTGGTTTAATCTGTGTATAAAGGTGCTACATTTGCATTAATGAGGTGTATAGTCATACATATTTGTCCCTGTTTTTAAACAAATCTTTAATAAATTTCTATGAAATAAAATATTTGTGTTTATTTCTCTGTAGTTGGTATCCACTTTTTTGTTCATGGGTCCAAACAGCTTTTGGGTGGTTATCTGTGTATTACAAAGTAATTTTCTCCAATGTTGACAGGTTTTATATTTTTTGGAGTAAATAGGACTTAACCCCTCAGCATAAAGTAAACCAAATGTACTTTAAATTGTGTTGGATTACAAAATGTTAATATAAGTCATATTTTTTTTTAAAGTTTAAAGATTTTCTTGCCAGTGTATTATAGCATATTGAGTATTGCATAAAAGCTATGGCTTTTTTTCCAAACTAGATCTTTTATTTGTGTTGTTCAAGCCCTCTTACTATCTTAATACTGCAGTAGCTAATATTAGTAACTTAATCCCATGTAAACAGTTTCATACTACAAAAAACATTTGTTCACAGACTATGAGAAGCTGACACTCATGAAGAAATTTCTGAGATTTACAAGAAAGCTTGACCTTGAACAGACATGAAACCACTGATAAATACCTACATCAGGGACAAATGGCAAACCAAATGGAAGATCACAATAAACAAATCCTGACAGAATAATATTCAAATGCAGCTACACATGCCTTGATCCATGAAAAGCTGTTTAGCTTCCTCTCATGCCTAGCGTAGGTTGTCCAAGTCTCACTACCATAGAGGAGTGTGCTTAACACGCACGCCTGGTAGACACGCAGCTTGGTTTTTACAGTAAGGTTGGAGTTTTGCCACACTCTGTGATTTAGTCTGGCCATAACTGCTGCAGCCTTGGCAATCCTGCGATTTACCTCTGCATCGGCGGAGAGTGAACAGGATATAGTCGAACCGAGGTAGGTAAAGCTCTCCACAATTTCCAGGTTGCATCCATCTATGGCAATGCTGGGAGGATGGTCTGTACCCTGAGCCATGATGTTGGTCTTCTTGAGGCTAATGGTCAGCCCAAACTCCTTGCAGGCGTGGGAGAGGCGACTGACAAGCTGCTGCAAACCTTCCTCCGTATGTGAGATCAAGGCTGCGTCGTCGGCGAAAAGCATCTCGCGTAGAAGTAACTCAACGACTTTGGTCTTGGCGCGAAGGCGGGCGATGTTAAAGGGCTTGCCGTCAGACCTGGTGTGTATGTAGACTCCCTCACTGCAGTCTCTGAAGGCATATTGGAGGAGCATGGAGAAGAAGATACCAAAAAGTGTGGGCGCAAGGACACAACCTTGTTTCACTCCGCTGCTAACTGGAAAAGCGTCAGACGTTGCACCGTTGAAGCAGACTGTGCTGTGCATGTCCTCATGGAATGCAGTGATGACTGCCAAAAGTTGTGGCGGACAGCCGATCTTCTTCAGTAGTTTGAAAAGTCCACTCCGGCTAACCAGGTCAAACGCCTTGGTCAAATCTATGAAGGCAATGAAGAGGGGCATCTGCTGTTCTTGACATTTCTCCTGAAGCTGGCGTAGTGAGAATATCATGTCTATGGTTGACCGGCCAGCTCGGAAGCCACACTGAGACTCTGGGTAGACTCGGGACGCTAGGACCTGCAGGCGTGTCAGGACAACCCGTGCAAACACCTTTCCAATGACGCTCAGTAGGGAGATGCCCCGATAGCTGTTGCAACCGCTGCGGTCCCCTTTGTTTTTATATACTGTGACGATGTTTGCGTCTCGCATGTCATGCGGGATATATCCCTGTTCCCAACACAAGCAGAGGAGTTCGTGCAGGGGCTATAGTAGTGCAGGTTTCCCGCTTTTCAAGATTTCTGCCGGGATGCCATCGCTCCCTGCCATGGAGCCTTCTCGCAGGCGAGGCGGTCTATGGCTGTTCTGAGCTCTTCCATGGTTGGCATTGTGTCTAGCTCCTCCATGGCTGTCAGGTCTGGGATGACATCCAGAGCGGTGTTCGTGACAACATTCTGGGTTGCGTACAACTCGTGGTAATGCTCCACCCAGCGCTGCAGTTTCTTCCCCTGGTCAGTAATGACCTCTCCTGTCTTGGACTTGAGTGGGGCAGTCTTGGTGATACAGGGACTTGTTGCTTTCTTGATGCCTTCGTACATCGCTCTTGCATCCCCAGTATCGGCAGCTGCCTGTATACTGCTGCAGAGGTTCAGCCAGTAGGTGTTTGCGCAGTGGCGGGCAGTCTGCTGGGCATTTTTTCTAGCAACCCTGAGGGCTTCCAATGTGCTGGGGTTTGGCGCAGCCTTGTATGCCAGGAGAGCTTTCCTCTTCGCATTGGTTACAGGTTCCATATCCTCCCAGTGGGCTTCGTACCAGTCGGCACTTTTCTGCTCCTTCTTACCATAGGTGTTAATCGCTGAGTTGTACACAGCTTCATGGATGTGAGACCATTTTGAGTCAATAGTACCATGCGGTGGCTTCTTTGCGAGGGCTTCTTGCAGCATACTGACGTACCGCTGAGATTTTTCTGGATTGTTTGCACAGCAGGTGTTAATGCGAGGGCGACCTTTCTTCTTGGAATGGTGCAGTTTCTTTGGCGATACACGCACCTGGCTGGCCACAAGGGAGTGGTCGGTGTTGCAATCAGCACTGTGATAACTGCGGGTGAGGAGAACGCTTGCAAGGTCCGCACGTCTGGTGATGACTAAATCTAACTGGTGCCAATGGCGGGAGCGTGGGTGCCTCCAAGACACCTTGTGAATCTCCTTACACTTGAAAAATGTGTTTGTAATGCAGAGGCCATGGAAGCAGCACAATTCTAGCAGTCGCTGACCATTTTCGTTGATCTTTCCACATCCGTGAGAACCAAGGCAGATGGGCCAGGCCTCATGGTCAGCTCCTACCCTAGCATTAAAGTCCCCAAGCAGGTAAAGGCTTTCGGTACTGGGTATCCTGGAAATCACTACATGTAAGGCCTCGTAGAACTGGTCCTTCTCATCTGGAGCTGAGCATAGTGTCGGGGCGTACGCGCTGATAATGCTGGCTAGGCCAGCGTTTGTGGACAACCGGAAGGAGAGGATTCTTTCTGTGCCTGATGATGGTGGCTCTATGAAGGGGACGAGCGAATTCTTCACAGCAAAGCCAACGCCATGCTGACGAGATTCGTGCGATGACTTTCCTTGCCAAAAGAACGTGTAATTTGCTTCTCTTATGGTGCCGCTGTCAGCCAGTCGAGTTTCCTGTAGGCAGGCCACATCGACGTTGAGCCTTGAGAGTTCTTTATCAATGACGGCAGTCTGGCGTGCGTCGTCGATATGCTGCAGATTAGCAGTGAGGCCAGGACACATGGTCCTGACGTTCCAGCTTGCAAAGCGAAGAGCTGGAGTCTTCTTGTTTTTTCCTTGCTTGCCTGGTGCACAATTTATGGCCTACTTGTCGAGATGATTCTCTAAGCTTCACGCACCCAAGTGAAGCAGGCAAGCCATGGCGGGACAGCACCTTACTGGCTGGGGGCTGCCCCGTTTTTTTCGCCAATCAAATAAGCTTATAACCGGTAACTGCCGCTTCCCGTGTTGTGTCGGTGCCTTGCGGTGTCGCTGGAGTGTCCTCTCCAGTGGAGCTACAAAAGCCTGGGCAGGATGATATGGAGGATCAGCTGTTGCCCATGCAACAGACCCCCCCTCTCCACGCAGCTGGTGGATCCAAGGGAACGACGAAAGCCGATACAGCTTGGCACCAACAACGTCGCAGGAGTTGCCGGGACAAGACCACATTTGGCCTTAAACCGCCTTTGGGACTCCGACTCCTGATTTTTTATTTGACCTCGAGGTTTACTCCTGAAGCCTTTTCCATGCCTAAGATGGATGTAGCCGCAAGGCAGCGGAGGTTTGAAGTTTTCCTTCTTTCTACATTATTATAACAATCCTAAATAAACATGTTAAACCCTGATCTACACTACATTACTTTAACAATCCTAAATAAACATGTTTAACCCTGATCTACACTATATTACCATAACAATTCTAAATAAACATGTTAAACCCTGATCTACACTACATTACTATAACAAGCCTAAATAAACATGTTAAACCCTGATCTACACTACATTACCATAACAATTCTAAATAAACATGTTAAGCCCTGATCTACACTACATTACTATAACAATTCTAAATAAACATGTTAAACCCTGATCTACACTACATTACTATAACAAGCCTAAATAAACATGTTAAGCCCTGATCTACACTACATTACTATAACAATTCTAAATAAACGTTAAACCCTGATCTACACTACATTACTATAACAATCCTAAATAAACATGTTAAACCCTGATCTACACTACATTACCATAACAATCCTAAATAAACATGTTAAACCCTGATCTACACTACATTACCATAACAAGCCTAAATAAACATGTTAAACCCTGATCTACACTACATTACTATAACAGCCCTAAATAAACATGTTAAACCCTGATCTACACTACATTACCATAACAATTCTAAATAAACATGTTAAGCCCTGATCTACACTACATTACTATAACAATTCTAAATAAACATGTTAAACCCTGATCTACACTACATTACTATAACAAGCCTAAATAAACATGTTAAACCCTGATCTACACTACATTACCATAACAAATCTAAATAAACATGTTAAACCCTGATCTACACTACATTACTATAACAAATCTAAATAAACATGTTAAACCCTGATCTACACTACATTACCATAACAATTCTAAATAAACATGTTAAACCCTGATCTACACTACATTACCATAACAATTCTAAATAAACATGTTAAACCCTGATCTACACTACATTACTATAACAAATCTAAATAAACATGTTAAACCCTGATCTACACTACATTACTATAACAAATCTAAATAAACATTTTAAACCCTGATCTACACAACATTACTAGAACAACC
This sequence comes from Trichomycterus rosablanca, assembly GCF_030014385.1. Classification (NCBI taxonomy): domain Eukaryota; kingdom Metazoa; phylum Chordata; class Actinopteri; order Siluriformes; family Trichomycteridae; genus Trichomycterus; species Trichomycterus rosablanca. Next base: position 25,927,046 of record NC_085994.1, on the reverse strand, counting down.
CTAAATAAATAAACATATTTAACCCTGATCTACACTACATTACTATAACAACCCTAAATAAACATATTTAACCCTGATCTACACTACATTACTATAACAATCCTAAATAAACATGTTAAACCCTGATCTACACTACATTACTATAACAAGCCTAAATAAACATGTTAAACCCTGATCTACATTACATTACCATAACAATTCTAAATAAACATGTTAAGCCCTGATCTACACTACATTACCATAACAATTCTAAATAAACATGTTAAGCCCTGATCTACACTACATTACTATAACAATTCTAAATAAACATGTTAAACCCTGATCTACACTACATTACTATAACAATTCTAAATAAACATGTTAAACCCTGATCTACACTACATTACTATAACAAGCCTAAATAAACATGTTAAACCCTGATCTACACTACATTACCATAACAATCCTAAATAAACATGTTAAACCCTGATCTACACTACATTACCATAACAAGCCTAAATAAACATGTTAAACCTTGATCTACACTACATTACTATAACATCCCTAAATAAACATGTTAAACCCTGATCTACACTACATTACCATAACAATTCTAAATAAACATGTTAAGCCCTGATCTACACTACATTACTATAATAATTCTAAATAAACATGTTAAACCCTGATCTACACTACATTACTATAACAAGCCTAAATAAACATGTTAAACCCTGATCTACACTACATTACCATAACAAATCTAAATAAACATGTTAAACCCTGATCTACACTACATTACTATAACAAGCCTAAATAAACATGTTAAGCCCTGATCTACACTACATTACTATAATATTTCTAAATAAACATGTTAAACCCTGATCTACACTACATTACTATAACAAGCCTAAATAAACATGTTAAACCCTGATCTACACTACATTACCATAACAAATCTAAATAAACATGTTAAACCCTGATCTACACTACATTACCATAACAACCCTAAATAAACATGTTAAACCCTGATCTACACTACATTACTATAACAAGCCTAAATAAACATGTTAAACCCTGATCTACACTACATTACCATAACAAATCTAAATAAACATGTTAAACCCTGATCTACACTACATTACTATAACAAGCCTAAATAAACATGTTAAGCCCTGATCTACACTACATTACTATAATATTTCTAAATAAACATGTTAAACCCTGATCTACACTACATTACTATAACAAGCCTAAATAAACATGTTAAACCCTGATCTACACTACATTACCATAACAAATCTAAATAAACATGTTAAACCCTGGTCTACACTACATTACCATAACAACCCTAAATAAACATGTTAAACCCTGATCTACACTACATTACCATAACAATTCTAAATAAACATGTTAAGCCCTGATCTACACTACATTACTATAACAATCCTAAATAAACATGTTAAACCCTGATCTACACTACATTACCATAACAATCCTAAATAAACATGTTAAACCCTGATCTACACTACATTACCATAACAAGCCTAAATAAACATGTTAAACCCTGATCTACACTACATTACTATAACATCCCTAAATAAACATGTTAAACCCTGATCTACACTACATTACCATAACAATTCTAAATAAACATGTTAAGCCCTGATCTACACTACATTACCATAACAAGCCTAAATAAACATGTTAAACCCTGATCTACACTACATTACCATAACAATTCTAAATAAACATGTTAAACCCTGATCTACACTACATTACTTTAACAATCCTAAATAAACATGTTAAACCCTGATCTACACTACATTACTATAACAATTCTAAAAAAAACATGTTAAACCCTGATCTACACTACATTACTATAACAAATCTAAATAAACATTTTAAACCCTGATCTACACAACATTACTATAACAACCCTAAATAAATAAACATATTTAACCCTGATCTACACTACATTACTATAACAACCCTAAATAAACATATTTAACCCTGATCTACACTACATTACTATAACAATCCTAAATAAACATGTTAAACCCTGATCTACACTACATTACTATAACAAGCCTAAATAAACATGTTAAACCCTGATCTACATTACATTACCATAACAATTCTAAATAAACATGTTAAGCCTTGATCTACACTACATTACTATAACAATTCTAAATAAACATGTTAAACCCTGATCTACACTATATTACCATAACAATTCTAAATAAACATGTTAAACCCTGATCTACACTACATTACTATAACAAGCCTAAATAAACATGTTAAACCCTGATCTACACTACATTACCATAACAATTCTAAATAAACATGTTAAGCCCTGATCTACACTACATTACTATAACAATTCTAAATAAACATGTTAAACCCTGATCTACACTACATTACTATAACAAGCCTAAATAAACATGTTAAACCCTGATCTACACTACATTACTATAACAAGCCTAAATAAACATGTTAAACCCTGATCTACACTACATTACCATAACAATTCTAAATAAACATGTTAAGCCCTGATCTACACTACATTACTATAACAATTCTAAATAAACATGTTAAACCCTGATCTACACTACATTACTATAACAAGCCTAAATAAACATGTTAAGCCCTGATCTACACTACATTACTATAACAATTCTAAATAAACATGTTAAACCCTGATCTACACTACATTACTATAACAATTCTAAATAAACATGTTAAACCCTGATCTACACTACATTACTATAACAATCCTAAATAAACATGTTAAACCCTGATCTACACTACATTACCATAACAATCCTAAATAAACATGTTAAACCCTGATCTACACTACATTACCATAACAAGCCTAAATAAACATGTTAAACCTTGATCTACACTACATTACTATAACATCCCTAAATAAACATGTTAAACCCTGATCTACACTACATTACCATAACAATTCTAAATAAACATGTTAAGCCCTGATCTACACTACATTACTATAATAATTCTAAATAAACATGTTAAACCCTGATCTACACTACATTACTATAACAAGCCTAAATAAACATGTTAAACCCTGATCTACACTACATTACCATAACAAATCTAAATAAACATGTTAAACCCTGATCTACACTACATTACTATAACAAGCCTAAATAAACATGTTAAGCCCTGATCTACACTACATTACTATAATATTTCTAAATAAACATGTTAAACCCTGATCTACACTACATTACTATAACAAGCCTAAATAAACATGTTAAACCCTGATCTACACTACATTACCATAACAAATCTAAATAAACATGTTAAACCCTGATCTACACTACATTACCATAACAACCCTAAATAAACATGTTAAACCCTGATCTACACTACATTACTATAACAAGCCTAAATAAACATGTTAAACCCTGATCTACACTACATTACCATAACAAATCTAAATAAACATGTTAAACCCTGATCTACACTACATTACTATAACAAGCCTAAATAAACATGTTAAGCCCTGATCTACACTACATTACTATAATATTTCTAAAAAAACATGTTAAACCCTGATCTACACTACATTACTATAACAAGCCTAAATAAACATGTTAAACCCTGATCTACACTACATTACTATAACAGCCCTAAATAAACATGTTAAACCCTGATCTACACTACATTACCATAACAATTCTAAATAAACATGTTAAGCCCTGATCTACACTACATTACTATAACAATTCTAAATAAACATGTTAAACCCTGATCTACACTACATTACTATAACAAGCCTAAATAAACATGTTAAACCCTGATCTACACTACATTACCATAACAAATCTAAATAAACATGTTAAACCCTGATCTACACTACATTACTATAACAAATCTAAATAAACATGTTAAACCCTGATCTACACTACATTACCATAACAATTCTAAATAAACATGTTAAACCCTGATCTACACTACATTACCATAACAATTCTAAATAAACATGTTAAACCCTGATCTACACTACATTACTATAACAAATCTAAATAAACATGTTAAACCCTGATCTACACTACATTACTATAACAAATCTAAATAAACATTTTAAACCCTGATCTACACAACATTACTGTAACAACCCTAAATAAATAAACATATTTAACCCTGATCTACACTACATTACTATAACAACCCTAAATAAACATATTTAACCCTGATCTACACTACATTACTATAACAATCCTAAATAAACATGTTAAACCCTGATCTACACTACATTACTATAACAAGCCTAAATAAACATGTTAAACCCTGATCTACATTACATTACCATAACAATTCTAAATAAACATGTTAAGCCCTGATCTACACTACATTACCATAACAATTCTAAATAAACATGTTAAGCCCTGATCTACACTACATTACTATAACAATTCTAAATAAACATGTTAAACCCTGATCTACACTACATTACTATAACAAGCCTAAATAAACATGTTAAACCCTGATCTACATTACATTACCATAACAATTCTAAATAAACATGTTAAGCCCTGATCTACACTACATTACCATAACAATTCTAAATAAACATGTTAAGCCCTGATCTACACTACATTACTATAACAATTCTAAATAAACATGTTAAACCCTGATCTACACTACATTACTATAACAAGCCTAAATAAACATGTTAAGCCCTGATCTACACTACATTACTATAACAATTCTAGATAAACATGTTAAACCCTGATCTACACTACATTACTATAACAATCCTAAATAAACATGTTAAACCCTGATCTACACTACATTACCATAACAATCCTAAATAAACATGTTAAACCCTGATCTACACTACATTACCATAACAAGCCTAAATAAACATGTTAAACCTTGATCTACACTACATTACTATAACATCCCTAAATAAACATGTTAAACCCTGATCTACACTACATTACCATAACAATTCTAAATAAACATGTTAAGCCCTGATCTACACTACATTACTATAATAATTCTAAATAAACATGTTAAACCCTGATCTACACTACATTACTATAACAAGCCTAAATAAACATGTTAAACCCTGATCTACACTACATTACCATAACAAATCTAAATAAACATGTTAAACCCTGATCTACACTACATTACTATAACAAGCCTAAATAAACATGTTAAGCCCTGATCTACACTACATTACTATAATATTTCTAAATAAACATGTTAAACCCTGATCTACACTACATTACTATAACAAGCCTAAATAAACATGTTAAACCCTGATCTACACTACATTACTATAACAATTCTAAAAAAAACATGTTAAACCCTGATCTACACTACATTACCATAACAAATCTAAATAAACATGTTAAACCCTGATCTACACTACATTACCATAACAAATCTAAATAAACATGTTAAACCCTGATCTACACTACATTACTATAACAAATCTAAATAAACATTTTAAACCCTGATCTACACAACATTACTATAACAACCCTAAATAAATAAACATATTTAACCCTGATCTACACTACATTACTATAACAACCCTAAATAAACATATTTAACCCTGATCTACACTACATTACTATAACAATCCTAAATAAACAAGTTAAACCCTGATCTACACTACATTACTATAACAAGCCTAAATAAACATGTTAAACCCTGATCTACATTACATTACCATAACAATTCTAAATAAACATGTTAAGCCTTGATCTACACTACATTACTATAACAATCCTAAATAAACATGTTAAACCCTGATCTACACTACATTACTATAACAAGCCTAAATAAACATGTTAAACCCTGATCTACATTACATTACCATAACAATTCTAAATAAACATGTTAAACCCTGATCTACACTACATTACTATAACAATTCTAAATAAACATGTTAAACCCTGATCTACACTATATTACCATAACAATTCTAAATAAACATGTTAAACCCTGATCTACACTACATTACTATAACAAGCCTAAATAAACATGTTAAACCCTGATCTACACTACATTACCATAACAATTCTAAATAAACATGTTAAGCCCTGATCTACACTACATTACTATAACAATTAATGTAGCCTAAATAAACATGTTAAACCCTGATCTACACTACATTACTATAACAAGCCTAAATAAACATGTTAAACCCTGATCTACACTACATTACCATAACAATTCTAAATAAACATGTTAAGCCCTGATCTACACTACATTACTATAACAATTCTAAATAAACATGTTAAACCCTGATCTACACTACATTACTATAACAAGCCTAAATAAACATGTTAAGCCCTGATCTACACTACATTACTATAACAATTCTAAATAAACATGTTAAACCCTGATCTACACTACATTACTATAACAAGCCTAAATAAACATGTTAAACCCTGATCTACACTACATTACTATAACAAGCCTAAATAAACATGTTAAACCCTGATCTACACTACATTACCATAACAATTCTAAATAAACATGTTAAGCCCTGATCTACACTACATTACTATAACAATTCTAAATAAACATGTTAAACCCTGATCTACACTACATTACTATAACAAGCCTAAATAAACATGTTAAGCCCTGATCTACACTACATTACTATAACAATTCTAAATAAACATGTTAAACCCTGATCTACACTACATTACTATAACAATTCTAAATAAACATGTTAAACCCTGATCTACACTACATTACTATAACAATCCTAAATAAACATGTTAAACCCTGATCTACACTACATTACCATAACAATCCTAAATAAACATGTTAAACCCTGATCTACACTACATTACCATAACAAGCCTAAATAAACATGTTAAACCTTGATCTACACTACATTACTATAACATCCCTAAATAAACATGTTAAACCCTGATCTACACTACATTACCATAACAATTCTAAATAAACATGTTAAGCCCTGATCTACACTACATTACTATAATAATTCTAAATAAACATGTTAAACCCTGATCTACACTACATTACTATAACAAGCCTAAATAAACATGTTAAACCCTGATCTACACTACATTACCATAACAAATCTAAATAAACATGTTAAACCCTGATCTACACTACATTACTATAACAAGCCTAAATAAACATGTTAAGCCCTGATCTACACTACATTACTATAATATTTCTAAATAAACATGTTAAACCCTGATCTACACTACATTACTATAACAAGCCTAAATAAACATGTTAAACCCTGATCTACACTACATTACCATAACAAATCTAAATAAACATGTTAAACCCTGATCTACACTACATTACCATAACAAGCCTAAATAAACATGTTAAACCCTGATCTACACTACATTACTATAACAAGCCTAAATAAACATGTTAAACCCTGATCTACACTACATTACCATAACAATTCTAAATAAACATGTTAAGCCCTGATCTACACTACATTACTATAACAATTAATGTAGCCTAAATAAACATGTTAAACCCTGATCTACACTACATTACTATAACAAGCCTAAATAAACATGTTAAACCCTGATCTACACTACATTACCATAACAATTCTAAATAAACATGTTAAGCCCTGATCTACACTACATTACTATAACAATTCTAAATAAACATGTTAAACCCTGATCTACACTACATTACTATAACAAGCCTAAATAAACATGTTAAGCCCTGATCTACACTACATTACTATAACAATTCTAAATAAACATGTTAAACCCTGATCTACACTACATTACTATAACAAGCCTAAATAAACATGTTAAACCCTAATCTACACTACATTACTATAACAAGCCTAAATAAACATGTTAAACCCTGATCTACACTACATTACCATAACAATTCTAAATAAACATGTTAAGCCCTGATCTACACTACATTACTATAACAATTCTAAATAAACATGTTAAACCCTGATCTACACTACATTACTATAACAAGCCTAAATAAACATGTTAAGCCCTGATCTACACTACATTACTATAACAATTCTAAATAAACATGTTAAACCCTGATCTACACTACATTACTATAACAATTCTAAATAAACATGTTAAACCCTGATCTACACTACATTACTATAACAATCCTAAATAAACATGTTAAACCCTGATCTACACTACATTACCATAACAATCCTAAATAAACATGTTAAACCCTGATCTACACTACATTACCATAACAAGCCTAAATAAACATGTTAAACCTTGATCTACACTACATTACTATAACATCCCTAAATAAACATGTTAAACCCTGATCTACACTACATTACCATAACAATTCTAAATAAACATGTTAAGCCCTGATCTACACTACATTACTATAATAATTCTAAATAAACATGTTAAACCCTGATCTACACTACATTACTATAACAAGCCTAAATAAACATGTTAAACCCTGATCTACACTACATTACCATAACAAATCTAAATAAACATGTTAAACCCTGATCTACACTACATTACTATAACAAGCCTAAATAAACATGTTAAGCCCTGATCTACACTACATTACTATAATATTTCTAAATAAACATGTTAAACCCTGATCTACACTACATTACTATAACAAGCCTAAATAAACATGTTAAACCCTGATCTACACCACATTACCATAACAAATCTAAATAAACATGTTAAACCCTGATCTACACTACATTACCATAACAACCCTAAATAAACATGTTAAACCCTGATCTACACTACATTACTATAACAAGCCTAAATAAACATGTTAAACCCTGATCTACACTACATTACCATAACAAATCTAAATAAACATGTTAAACCCTGATCTACACTACATTACTATAACAAGCCTAAATAAACATGTTAAGCCCTGATCTACACTACATTACTATAATATTTCTAAATAAACATGTTAAACCCTGATCTACACTACATTACTATAACAAGCCTAAATAAACATGTTAAACCCTGATCTACACTACATTACCATAACAAATCTAAATAAACATGTTAAACCCTGGTCTACACTACATTACCATAACAACCCTAAATAAACATGTTAAACCCTGATCTACACTACATTACCATAACAATTCTAAATAAACATGTTAAGCCCTGATCTACACTACATTACTATAACAATTCTAAATAAACATGTTAAACCCTGATCTACACTACATTACCATAACAAATCTAAATAAACATGTTAAACCCTGATCTACACTACATTACTATAACAATCCTAAATAAACATGTTAAACCCTGATCTACACTACATTACCATAACAATCCTAAATAAACATGTTAAACCCTGATCTACACTACATTACCATAACAAGCCTAAATAAACATGTTAAACCCTGATCTACACTACATTACTATAACATCCCTAAATAAACATGTTAAACCCTGATCTACACTACATTACCATAACAATTCTAAATAAACATGTTAAGCCCTGATCTACACTACATTACCATAACAAGCCTAAATAAACATGTTAAACCCTGATCTACACTACATTACCATAACAATTCTAAATAAACATGTTAAACCCTGATCTACACTACATTACTTTAACAATCCTAAATAAACATGTTAAACCCTGATCTACACTACATTACTATACCAATTCTAAAAAAAACATGTTAAACCCTGATCTACACTACATTACCATAACAAATCTAAATAAACATGTTAAACCCTGATCTACACTACATTACCATAACAAATCTAAATAAACATGTTAAACCCTGATCTACACTACATTACTATAACAAATCTAAATAAACATTTTAAACCCTGATCTACACAACATTACTATAACAACCCTAAATAAATAAACATATTTAACCCTGATCTACACTACATTACTATAACAACCCTAAATAAACATATTTAACCCTGATCTACACTACATTACTATAACAATCCTAAATAAACATGTTAAACCCTGATCTACACTACATTACTATAACAAGCCTAAATAAACATGTTAAACCCTGATCTACATTACATTACCATAACAATTCTAAATAAACATGTTAAGCCTTGATCTACACTACATTACTATAACAATTCTAAATAAACATGTTAAACCCTGATCTACACTATATTACCATAACAATTCTAAATAAACATGTTAAACGCTGATCTACACTACATTACTATAACAAGCCTAAATAAACATGTTAAACCCTGATCTACACTACATTACCATAACAATTCTAAATAAACATGTTAAGCCCTGATCTACACTACATTACTATAACAATTCTAAATAAACATGTTAAACCCTGATCTACACTACATTACTATAACAAGCCTAAATAAACATGTTAAACCCTGATCTACACTACATTACTATAACAAGCCTAAATAAACATGTTAAACCCTGATCTACACTACATTACCATAACAATTCTAAATAAACATGTTAAGCCCTGATCTACACTACATTACTATAACAATTCTAAATAAACATGTTAAACCCTGATCTACACTACATTACTATAACAAGCCTAAATAAACATGTTAAGCCCTGATCTACACTACATTACTATAACAATTCTAAATAAACATGTTAAACCCTGATCTACACTACATTACTATAACAAGCCTAAATAAACATGTTAAACCCTGATCTACACTACATTACTATAACAAACCTAAATAAACATGTTAAACCCTGATCTACACAACATTACCATAACAATCCTAAATAAACATGTTAAACCCTGATCTACACTACATTACCATAACAAGCCTAAATAAACATGTTAAACCTTGATCTACACTACATTACTATAACATCCCTAAATAAACATGTCAAACCCTGATCTACACTACATTACCATAACAATTCTAAATAAACATGTTAAGCCCTGATCTACACTACATTACTATAACAAGCCTAAATAAACATGTTAAACCCTGATCTACACTACATTACCATAACAAATCTAAATAAACATGTTAAACCCTGATCTACACTACATTACTATAACAAGCCTAAATAAACATGTTAAACCCTGATCTACACTACATTACCATAACAATTCTAAATAAACGTTAAACCCTGATCTACACTACATTACTATAACAATCCTAAATAAACATGTTAAACCCTGATCTACACTACATTACTATAACAAGCCTAAATAAACATGTTAAGCCCTGATCTACACTACATTACTATAACAATTCTAAACTAGAGAGTGCATTTCCGGAGAAAATGCGAGTGTGATTGCCGTGTGCCGGTCGGGTGGGCGCGCGTAACCCGATGCTTTATCCAACTCGGGGTGTCATCAGTGGGCTTTACGATTTAGAGTTGGAACGGCGTCGATATCTCGAAATATCAAAAAATGAATGGAAGTGAATGGGGACAAAAACCGGGCGTGGCAGGTGGGTGTGGGTTCGAATCCCCAGGCTGTATCTGAGTCGGGGTTACATCAGGGGGCTTTACGATTTAGAATTGGAACGGCGTTGATATCTCGAACTTTCAAAAAATGAATGGAAGTGAATGGGGACAAAAACCGGGCGTGGCAGGTGGGTGTGGGTTCGAATCCCCATGCTGTACCCAAGTCGGGGTTACATCAGGAGGCTTTACAATATAGAGTTGGAACGGCGTTGATATCTCAAACTTTCAAAAAATGAATGGAAGTGAATAGGGCCGAAAAACGGGCGTGGCAGGTGGGTGTGGGTTCGAATCCCCATGCTGTACCTGAGTCGGGGTTACATCAGTGGGCTTTACGATTTAGAGTTGGAACGGCGTTGATATCTCGAACTTTCAAAAAATGAATGGAAGTGAATGGGGACAAAAACCGGGCGTGGCAGGTGGGCGTGGGTTCGAATCCCCATGCTGTATCTGAGTCGGGGTTACATCAGTGGGCTTTACGATATAGAGTTGGAACGGCGTTGATATCTCGAACTTTCAAAAAATGAATGGAAGTGAATGGGGACAAAAACCGGGCGTGGCAGGTGGGCGTGGGTTCGAATCCCTATGCTGTACCTGAGTCGGGGTTACATCAGGGGGCTTTACGATATAGAGTTGGAACGGCGTCGATATCTCAAATAAAAAAAAAATGAATGGAAGTGAATGGGGCTGAAAACCGGGCGTGGCAGGTGGGCATGGGTTCGAATCCCCATGCTGTACCTGAGTCGGGGTTACATCAGTGGGCTTTACAATTTAGAGCTGGAACGGCGTTGATATCTCAAATTAAAAAAAAATGAATGGAAGTGAATGGGGCTGAAAACCGGGCGTGGCAGGTGGGCATGGGTTCGAATCCCCATGCTGTACCTGAGTCGGGGTTACATCAGTGGGCTTTACAATTTAGAGCTGGAACGGCGTTGATATCTCAAACTTTCAAAAAATGAATGGAAGTGAATGGAGCCGAAAACCGGGCGTGGCAGGTGGGTTTGGGTTCGAATCCCCATGCTGTATCTGAGTCGGGGTTACATCAGGGGGCTTTACAATTTATAGTTGGAACGGCGTTGATATCTCGAACTTTCAAAAAATGAATGGAAGTGAATGGAGCCGAAAACCGGGCGTGGCAGGTGGGTGTGGGTTCGAATCCCCATGCTGTATCTGAGTCGGGGTTACATCAGTGAGCTTTACGATATAGAGTTGGAACGGCGTCGATATCTCGAACTTTTAAAAAATGAATGGAAGTGAATGGGGACAAAAACCGGGCGTGGCAGGTGGGTGTGGGTTCGAATCCCCATGCTGTATCTGAGTCGGGGTTACATCAGGGGGCTTTACAATTTAGAGTTGGAACGGCGTTGATATCTCGAACTTTCAAAAAATGAATGGAAGTGAATGGAGCCGAAAAACGGGCGTGGCAGGTGGGTGTGGGTTCGAATCCCCATGCTGTATGTCAGTGGGGTTACATCAGTGGGAAGTGAGCGTATCTAAATGCTGTATAGAAGAGCTGCAGTGTGTGTGTTTGGGGGGGTGAAGACTCACACAGGCGACTCTGTCTAAATCCTAGCTCTCGATTTGAGCCGAAGGAATGGAAGTCAATGGGACTCATTGGTTACATAAAGGTTGTAGAAATAACCATTCAATTCAAATCACCAGATGCATAGTGCACTCAGACTTCGGTCCCTCTTTTAGCATTTAGCAATTCCCATTGATTTCAATGCATCCGTTAGCCTTGAAGCTAACGGATAGAAATATCTTTTTTTCTGTTGCAACGCGATCGATTTGACGCTCACTGCTAAGTGTAACTGCACTATAATTTCATTCTGTGCAGCATTTTTACTTTAAAAATCACTAATACTTTAGTTACAGACCAAAATAAGTTCGTTTTCAAATCGGCAGCCATGTTGCTTTTTCGGAACAGTCCGAGGTGGTTGCCTACGTCATCACGTTGACGTGTTATGGAAGGCCAAAGGTGTAAAAACTTTTCTCTCAAAATTCGGGCAAAAACGGGCATAAATGCCACACAAATGGGCGTATCCAGATGATTTTTTGGATTTGGGCGCTAATTAATGACCCGGTCCATCAAGAGTTGGAACGGCATTTATAGCTCGAAATTTTTTTCAAAAAGAATGGGAGTCAATGGGGCAAAACGGGCACCTTAAAACGGGCACTGTGCCCACAGTGTTGGTTCGATCCAAAAGCTGTATACAAGCAGTCCATTCCCGTATGGGCCGGACGATTTGGCACTGGAACGGGGTAGATATCTCGAAAATTGCGGACGAAGAAAGGGAGACAAAAAACGGGCGGAATGGCAATAATATATTGAAAACGAAAATAACAATAACAATAGTGTGCTTGCATTCTGCAATCACACTAATAATAATAACTAGAGATGTGCATTTCCGGAGAAAATGCGAGTGTGATTGCCGTGTGCCGGTCGGGCGGGCGCGCGTAACCCAATGCTTTATCTGAGTCGGGGTTACATCAGTGGGCTTTACGATTTAAAATTGGAACGGCGTCGATATCTCAAACTTTCAAAAAATGAATGGAAGTGAATAGGGACAAAAACCGGGCGTGGCAGGTGGGCATGGGTTCGAATCCCCATGCTGTACCTGAGTCGGGGTTACATCAGTGAGCTTTACGATATAGAGTTGGAACGGCGTTGATATCTCGAACTTTCAAAAAATGAATGGAAGTGAATGGAGACCAAAACCGGGCGTGGCAGATGGGCATGGGTTCGAATCCCCATGCTGTACCTGAATCGGGGTTACATCAGTGGGCTTTACGATTAATAGTTGGAACGGCGTTTATATCTCGAACTTTCAAAAAATGAATGGAAGTGAATGGGACCAAAAACCGGGCGTGGCAGGTGGGCGTGGGTTCGAATCCCCATGCTGTATCTGAGTCGGGGTTACATCAGTGGGCTTTACGATTTATAGTTGGAACGGCGTTTATATCTCGAACTTTCAAAAAATGAATGGAAGTGAATGGGACCAAAAACCGGGCGAGGCAGGTGGGCGTGGGTTCGAATCCCCATGCTGTTCCTAACTCGGGGTTACATCAGTGGGCTTTACGATTTAGAGTTGGAACGGCGTCGATATCTCAAACTTTCAAAAAATGAATGGAAGTGAATGGGGCTAAAAACCGGGCGTGGCAGGTGGGTGTGGGTTCGAATCCCCATGCTGTACCTGAGTCGGGGTTACATCAGTGGGCTTTACGATTTAGAGTTGGAACGGCGTCGATATCTCAAACTTTCAAAAAATGAATGGAAGTAAATGGGAACAAAAACCGGGCGTGGCAGGTGGGCGTGGGTTCGAGTCCCCATGCTGTGTCTGAGTCGGGGTTACATCAGTGAGCTTTACGATTTAGAGTTGGAACGGCGTTGATATCTCAAATTTAAAAAAAATGAATGGAAGTGAATGGGGCTGAAAACCGGGCGTGGCAGGTGGGCATGTGTTCGAATCCCCATGCTGTATCTGAGTCGGGTTACATCAGTGGGATTTACAATTTGGAGTTGGAACGGCGTTGATATCTCGAACTTTCAAAAAATGAATGGAAGTGAATGGAGCCGAAAACCGGGCGTGGCAGGTGGGTGTGGGTTCGAATCCCCATGCTGTACCTGAGTCGGGGTTACATCAGTGGGCTTTACAATTTAGAGTTGGAACGGCGTCGATATCTCAAATTTAAAAAAAATGAATGGAAGTGAATGGGGCTGAAAACCGGGCGTGGCAGGTGGGCATGGGTTCGAATCCCCATGCTGTACCTGAGTCGGGGTTACATCAGTGGGCTTTACAATTTAGAGTTGGAACGGCGTTGATATCTCGAACTTTCAAAAAATGAATGGAAGTGAATAGGGCCGAAAACCGGGCGTGGCAGGTGGGTGTGGGTTCGAATCCCCATGCTGTATCTGAGTCGGGGTAACATCAGTGAGCTTTACGATATAGAGTTGGAACGGCGTTGATATCTCGAACTTTCAAAAAATGAATGGAAGTGAATGGGGAAAAAAACCGGGCGTGGCAGGTGGGTGTGGGTTCGAATCCCCATGCTGTATCTGAGTCGGGGTTACATCAGTGAGCTTTACGATTTAGAGTTGGAACGGCGTCGATATCTCGAACTTTCAAAAAATGAATGGAAGTGAATTGGGCTCTTATAGGTTAAATAAAGGTTGTAGAAATAACCATTCAACAACCATTCAGAAAAAATGAATGGAAGTCAATAGGACCAAAAAACGGTAAAAAAGAGGGCGTGGCAGGTGAACGGGCGGGCGGATCGAAAAGCAAAAAACAAGAAGTTATTTCAAAAACGGGCCGGACGATATAGAGTTGGAACGGCGTCGATATCTCAAAATTTTTTCAAAAATGAATTGAAGTCTATGGGACAAAATTTCCAGAAAAACGGGCGTGGCGGGTGAAGGGGCGGGCAGATCGAAAACCTGTATACAAGCAGTTGATTCCCGTATGGGCCGGACGATTTGGCGCTGGAACGGGGTCGATATCTCGAAAACTGCGGACGAAGATAGGGAGACAAAAAACGGGTGGAATAATAATAATAACTAGAGAGTGCATTTCCGGAGAAAATGCGAGTGTGATTGCCGTGTGCCGGTCGGCGGGCGTGCGCAGGTCGGGGGCGCGCATGCGTTTAGAAGTGGTGCGGTGCGTGGGGTGTGAATACTTTCTCCCAGACAGGCCACTGTATCTGTGCACAAGCTGTGGTGTGAGCACAAGTTCACTCTGGGTGTGTTTGAAAAGCCAAACCTGTAAAAAAATGCATTTCTGCACGTTTGTACTGCTTACAAATCAGTACTCATTCATTTACATGTGATTATCACTGCAGGGGCCATGGTATTGCGCAATCTATGATCGGCTGTGTGTCATTTACAGCTTTCAGGCATAGTGCACTCAGACTTCGGTCCCTCTTTTAGCATTTAGCAATTCCCATTGATTTTAATGCATCCGTTAGCCTTGAAGCTAACGGATATAAATATCTTTTTTTCTGTTGCAACGCGAATGATATGACGCTCCCTGCTAAGTGTAACTGCAGTATAATTTCATTCTGTGCAGCGTTTTCATCTTAAAAATCACTAATACCTTAGTTACAGACCAAAATAAGTCAGCTTTTTTGGCGGCCGCCATTTTCTATTCTCAGAACGGGCTGAAGATGCCGCCTACGTCATCACGTTGACGTTCTGTGGAAAGCCAAAGGTGTCAAGATTTTTGTCCAAAAATTCGGGCAAAAACGGGCATAAATGCCACACGGATGGGCGTATCCGGATGATTTTTTGGATTTGGGCGCTAATTAATGACCCGGTCGATCAAGGGTTGGAACGGCGTTGATAGCTCGAAATTTTTTTCAAAATGAATGGGAGTCAATGGGGCAAAACGGGCACCTTAAAACGGGCACTGTGCCCACAGTGTTGGTTCGATCCAAAAGCTGTATACAAGCAGTCCATTCCCGTATGGGCCGGACGATTTGGCACTGGAACGGGGTCGATATCTCGAAAATTGCGGACGAAGAAAGGGAGACAAAAAACGGGCGGAATGGCAATAATATATTGAAAACGAAAATAACAATAACAATAGTGTGCTTGCATTCTGCAATCACACTAATAACTAGAGAGTGCATTTCCGGAGAAAATGCGAGTGTGATTGCCGTGTGCCGGTCGGCGTGCGTGCGCGCTTATCCGAACGCCGTATCGAAGCTGGGAGCAGCGTCGACGGGCCGGACGGCTCAGAGTCGGAACAGCGTCGACGTCCGGACGTCTCAGAAACGGGCGTGGCAGACGGGCGGGGCTGCGTATGACCATGCTGTATCCAAGTCGGGGTGTCATCAGTGGGCTAAACAAATTAGAGTTGGAACGGCGCTGATATCTCGAAATATAAAAAAAGTGGGCGTGGCAGGCGGGCGGGGCTGCGTATGACCATGCTGTATCCAGGTTGGGGTGTCATTAACTGCCCGGATGATTTACAGTTGGAACGGCGTTGATATCTTGAAATTTCAAAAAAATGAATGGAAGTGAATGGGGCTGAAAACCGGGCGTGGCAGGTGGGCGTGGGTTCGAATCCCCATGCTGTATCTGAGTCGGGGTTACATCAGTGGGCTGTACAATTTAGAGTTGGAACGGCGTTGATATCTCGAACTTTCAAAAAACTGAATGGAAGTAAATGGGGCTCTTATAGGTTAAATAAAGGTTATAGAAATAACCATTAAATAACCATTCAAAAAAAATGAATGGAAGTCAATGGTATTGCGCAATCTATGATCGGCTGTGTCTCATTTACAGCTTTCATTCATAGTGCACTTACACAGTGCTCACACTTCGGTCCCTCCTTTAGCATGTAGCCATTGCCATTGATTTGAATGCATTTGTTAGCCTTGAAGCTAACGGATATAAATATCTTCTTTTCTGTTGCAACGCGAACGATATGACGCTCACTGCTAAGTGTTACTGGCTTATAATTTCATTCTGTGCAGCGTTTTCACCTTAAAAATCACTAATACTTTAGTTACAGACCAAAATAAGTCAGATTTTTTGGCGGCGGCCATTTTCTGTTCTCAGAACGGACTGAAGATGCCGCCTACGTCATCACGTTGACGTTCTGTGGAAAGCCAAAGGTGTCAAGATTTTAGTCCAAAAATTCGGGCAAATACGGGCATAAATGCCACACGGATGGGCGTATCCGGATGATTTTTTGGATTTGGGCGCTAATTAATGACCCGGTCGATCAAGGGTTGGAACGGCGTTGATAGCTCGACATTTTTTTCAAAATGAATGGGAGTCAATGGGGCAAAACGGGCACCTTAAAACGGGCACTGTGCCCACAGTGTTGGTTCGATCCAAAAGCTGTATACAAGCAGTCCATTCCCGTATGGGCCGGATGATTTGGCACTGGAACGGGGTCGATATCTCGAAAATTGCGGACGAAGAAAGGGAGACAAAAAACGGGCGGAATGGCAATAATATATTGAAAACGAAAATAACAACTAGAGATGTGCATTTCCGGAGAAAATGCGAGTGTGATTGCCGTGTGCCGGTCGGCGGGCGTGTGCAGGTCGGGGGCGCGCATGCGTTTAGAAGTGGTGCGGTGCATGGGGTGTGAATACTTTCTCCCAGACAGGCCACTGTATCTGTGCACAAGCTGTGGTGTGAGCACAAGTTCACTCTGGGTGTGTTTGAAAAGCCAAACCTGTAAAAAAATGCATTTCTGCACGTTTGTACTGCTTACAAATCAGTACTCATTCATTTACATATGATTATCACTGCAGGGGCCATGGTATTGCGCAATCTATGATCGGCTGTGTCTCATTTACAGCTTTCAAGCATAGTGCACTCAGACTTCGGTCCCTCTTTTAGCATTTAGCAATTCCCATTGATTTTAATGCATCCGTTAGCCTTGAAGCTAACGGATATAAATATCTTTTTTTCTGTTGCAACGCGAACGATATGACGCTCACTGCTAAGTCTAACTGCACTATAATTTCATTCTGTGCAGCGTTTTCATCTTAAAAATCACTAATACTTTAGTTACAGACCAAAATAAGTCAGATTTTTTGGCGGCCGCCATTTTCTATTCTCAGAACGGCCTGAAGATGCCGCCTACGTCATCACGTTGACGTTCTGTGGAAAGCCAAAGGTGTCAAGATTTTTGTCCAAAAATTCGGGCGAAAACGGGCATAAATGCCACACGGATGGGCGTATCCAGATGATTTTTTGGATTTGGGCGCTAATTAATGACCCGGTCGATCAAGGGTTGGAACGGCGTTGATAGCTCGAAATTTTTTTCAAAATGAATGGGAGTCAATGGGGCAAAACGGGCACCTTAAAACGGGCACTGTGCCCACAGTGTTGGTTCGATCCAAAAGCTGTATACAAGCAGTCCATTCCCGTATGGGCCGGACGATTTGGCACTGGAACGGGGTCGATATCTCAAAAATTGCGGACGAAGAAAGGGAGACAAAAAACGGGCGGAATGGCAATAATATATTGAAAACGAAAATAACAATAACAATAGTGTGCTTGCATTCTGCAATCACACTAATAACAATAGTGTGCTTGCATTCTGCAATCACACTAACTAGAGATGTGCATTTCCTGCAGAAAATGCGAGTGTGATTGCCGTGTGCCGATCGGGCGGGCGCGCGTAACCCAATGCTTTATCCAAGTTGGGGTGTCATCAGTGGGATTTACGATTTAAAATTGAAACGGCATCGATATCTCGAACTTTAAAAAAATGAATGGAAGTGAATGAGGACAAAAACCGGGCGTGGCAGGTCGGCGTGGGTTCGAATCCCCATGCTGTATCTGAGTCGGGGTTACATCAGTGGGTTTTACGATATAGAGTTGGAACGGCGTTGATATCTCGAACTTTCAAAAAATGAATGGAAGTGAATGGGGACAAAAACTGGGCGTGGCAAGTGGGTGTGGGTTCAAATCCCCATGCTGTACCTTAGTCGGGGTTACATCAGTGGGCTTTACGATATAGAGTTGGAACGGCGTTGATATCTCGAACTTTCAAAAAATGAATGGAAGTGAATGAGGACAAAAACCGGGCGTGGCAGGTGGGTGTGGGTTCGAATCCCCATGCTGTACCTGAGTCGGGGTTACATCAGGTAGCTTTACGATATAGAGTTGGAACGGCGTTGATATCTCGAACTTTCAAAAAATTAATGGAAGTGAATTGGGACAAAAACCGGGCGTGGCAGGTGGGTGTGGGTTCGAATCCCCATGCTGTATCTGAGTCGGGGTTACATCAGGTAGCTTTACGATATAGAGTTGGAACGGCGTTGATATCTCGAACTTTTAAAAAATGAATGGAAGTGAATGGGGACAAAAACCGGGCGTGGCAGGTGGGCATGGGTTTGAATCCCCATGCTGTATCTGAGTCGGGGTTACATCAGTGAGCTTTACGATATAGAGTTGGAATGGCAATGATATCTCAAACTTTCAAAAAATGAATGGAAGTGAATGGGGACAAAAACCGGGCGTGGCAGGTGGGTGTGGGTTCGAATCCCCATGCTGTACCTGAGTCGGGGTTACATCAGGGGGCTTTACGATATAGAGTTGGAACGGCGTTGATATCTCGAACTTTCAAAAAATGAATGGAAGTGAATGGGACCAAAAACCGGGCGTGGCAGGTGGGCGTGGGTTCGAATCCTCATGCTGTATCTGATTCGGGGTTACATCAGTGGGCTTTACGATTTAGAGTTGGAACGCCGTTGATATCTCGAACTTTCAAAAAATGAATGGAAGTAAATGGAGCTGAAAAATGGGCGTGGCAGGTGGGCATGGGTTCGAATCCCCATGTTGTACCCATGTTGGGGTGTCATCAGTGGGCTTTACGATTTAGAGTTGGAACGGTTTTGATATCTCAAACTTTCAAAAAATGAATGGAAGTGAATGGGGACAAAAACCGGGCGTGGCAGGTGGGCGTGGGTTCGAATCCCCATGCTGTATCTGAGTCGGGGTTACATCAGTGAGCTTCACGATATAGAGTTGGAACGGCGTCGATATCTCAAACTTTCAAAAAATGAATGGAAGTGAATGGGGACAAAAACCGGGCGTGGCAGGTGGGCGTGGGGTCGAATCCCCATGCTGTATTTGAGTCGGGGTTACATCAGTGAGCTTTACGATAAAGAGTTGGAACGGCGTCGATATTTCGAACTTTCAAAAAATGAATGGAAGTGAATGGTGACAAAAACCGGGCGTGGCAGATGGGCGTGGGTTCGAATCCCCATGCTGTACCTGAGTCTTGGTTACATCAGGGGGCTTTATGATATAGAGTTGGAACGGCGTTGATATCTCAAACTTTCAAAAAATGAATGGAAGTGAATGGAGCCGGAAAATGGGCGTGGCAGGTGGGTGTGGGTTCGAATCCCCATGCTGTATCTGAGTCGGGGTTACATCAGTGGGCTTTACGATATAGAGTTGTAACGGCGTTGATATATCGAACTTTCAAAAAATGAATAGAAGTGAATGGGACCAAAAACCGGGCGTGGCAGGTGGGTGTGGGTTCGAATCCCCATGCTGTACCCAAGTTGGGGTTACATCAGTGGGTTTTCCGATTTAGAGTTGGAACGGCGTTGATATCTCGAACTTTCAAAAAATGAATGGAAGTGAATGGAGCCGAAAATCGGGCGTGGCAGGTGGGTGTGGGTTCGAATCCCCATGCTGTACCCGAGTCGGGGTTACATCAGTGAGCTTTACAATTTAGAGTTGGAACGGCGTTGATATCTCGAACTTTCAAAAAATGAATGGAAGTGAATGGGACCAAAAACCGGGCGTGGCAGGTGGGTGTGGGTTCGAATCCCCATGCTGTACCTATGTCGGGGTTACATCAGGGGGCTTTACAATTTAGAGTTGGAACGGCGTCGATATCTCGAACTTTCAAAAAATGAATGGAAGTGAATGGGGCCGAAAAACGGGCGTGGCAGGTGGGTGTGAGTTCGAATGCCCATGCTCAGTGGGAAGTGAGCGTATCTAAATGTTGTATGTGAGTGGGGTTACATCAGTGGGAAGTGAGCGTATCTAAATGCTGTATAGAAGAGCTACAGTGTGTGTTTGGTGGATGGGGGGGTAAATACTTTATCTTTAAATCCTAGCTCTCGATTTGAGTCGAGGGCGGGTATAGGAAAATCCCATTCTAAAAAAATGAATGGAAGTCAATGGGACCAAAAAACGCGACAAAAGCGGGCGTGGCTGGCGAACGGGCGGGCGGATCGAAAACGTGTATACAAGCGCTCGATTCCCGTATGGGCCGGACGATTTGGCGCTGGAACGGGGTCGATATCTCGAAAACTGCGGACTATGAAACGCGGACAAAAAACGGGTGGAATAATAATAATAACTAGAGAGTGCATTTCCGGAGAAAATGCGAGTGTGATTGCCGTGTGCCGGTCGGCGTGCGTGCGTATCCCAATGCTTTATCCAACTCGGGGTGTCATCAGTGGGCTTTACAATTTATAGTTGAAACGGCGTTGATATCTCAAACTTTCAAAAAATGAATGGAAGTGAATGGGACCAAAAACCGGGCGTGGCAGGTGGGCGTGGGTTCGAATCCCCATGCTGTATCTGAGTCGGGGTTATATCAGTGGGCTTTACGATATAGAGTTGGAACGGTGTCGATATCTCAAACTTTCAAAAAATGAATGGAAGTGAATGGGACCAAAAACCGGGTGTGGCAGGTGGGCGTAGGTTCGAATCCCCATGCTGTATCTGAGTCGGAGTAACATCAGTGGGCTTCACGATATAGAGTTGGAACGGTGTCGATATCTCGAACTTTCAAAAAATGAATGGAAGTGAATGGGACCAAAAACCTGGCGTGGCAGGTGGGCGTGGGTTCGAATCCCCATGCTGTACCCATGTCGGGGTTACATCAGTGAGCTTTACGATATAGAATTGGAACGGCGTTGATATCTCAAACTTTCAAAAAATGAATGGAAGTGAATGGGGTCGAAAACCGGGCGTGGCAGGTGGGCATGGGTTCGAATCCCCATGCTGTACCTGAGTCGGGGTTACATCAGTGGGCTTTACGATTTAGAGTTGGAACGGCGATGATATCTCGAACTTTCAAAAAATGAATGGAAGTGAATGGAACCAAAAACTGGGCGTGGCAGGTGGGCATGGGTTCGAATCCCCATGCTGTACCTGAGTCGGGGTTACATCAGTGGGCTTTACAATTTAGAGCTGGAACGGCGTTGATATCTCGAACTTTCAAAAAATGAATGGAAGTGAATGGAGCCGAAAACCGGGCGTGGCAGGTGGGTGTGGGTTCGAATCCCCATGCTGTACCCGAGACGGGGTTACATCAGTGGCCTTTACGATTTAGAGTTGGAACGGCGTTGATATCTCGAACTTTCAAAAAATGAATGGAAGTGAATGGGACCAAAAACCGGGCGTGGCAGGTGGGTGTGGGTTCGAATCCCCATGCTGTACCTGAGTCGGGGTTACATCAGTGGGCTTTACAATTTAGAGTTGGAACGGCGTTGATATCTCAAACTTTCAAAAAATGAATGGAAGTGAATGGGGACAAAAACCGGGCGTGGCAGGTGGGTGTGGGTTCGAATCCCCATGCTGTACCCAAGTCGGGGTTACATCAGGGGGCTTTACAATTTAGAGTTGGAACGGCGTTGATATCTCAAACTTTCAAAAAATGAATGGAAGTGAATGGGGACAAAAACCGGGCGTGGCAGGTGGGCGTGGGTTCGAATCCCCATGCTGTACCCAAGTCGGGGTTACATCAGGGGGCTTTACAATTTAGAGTTGGAACGGCGTTGATATCTCGAACGTTCAAAAAATGAATGGAAGTGAATGGGACCAAAAACCGGGCGTGGCAGGTGGGCGTGGGTTCGAATCCCCATGCTGTACCCAAGTCGGGGTTACATCAGTGGGCTTTACGATATAGAGTTGGAACGGTGTTGATATCTCGAACTTTCAAAAAATGAATGGAAGTGAATGGGGACAAAAACCGGGCGTGGCAGGTGGGCGTGGGTTCGAATCCCCATGCTGTATCTGAGTCGGGGTTACATCAGTGGGCTTTACAATTTAGAGTTGGAACGGCGTCGATATCTCAAACTTTCAAAAAATGAATGGAAGTGAATGGAGCTGAAAAATGGGCGTGGCAGGTGGGTGTGGGTTCGAATCCCCATGCTCAGGGGGAAGTGAGCGTATCTAAATGTTGTATGTGAGTGGGGTTACATCAGTGGGAAGTGAGCGTATCTAAATGCTGTATAGAAGAGGTACAGTGTGTGTTTGGTGGATGGGGGGGTAAATACTTTATCTTTAAATCCTAGCTCTCGATTTGAGTCGAGAGAGGGTATAGGAAAATCCCATTCTAAAAAATGAATGGAAGTCAATGGGACCAAAAAACGCTACAAAAGCGGGCGTGGCTGGCGAACGGGCGGGCGGATCGAAAACCTGTATACAAGCAGTTGATTCCCGTATGGGCCGGACGATTTGGCGCTGGAACGGGGTCGATATCTCGAAAACTGCGGACGAAGAAAGGGAGACAAAAAACGGGTGGAATAATAATAATAATAACTAGAGATGTGCATTTCCGGAGAAAATGCGAGTGTGATTGCCGTGTGCCGGTCGGGCGGGCGCGCGTAACCCAATGCTTTATCCAAGTTGGGGTGTCATCAGTGGGCTTTACGATTTAAAATTGGAACGGCGTCGATATCTCGAACTTTCAAAAAATGAATGGAAGTGAATGGAGCCGGAAACCGGGCGTGGCAGGTGGGCGTGGGTTCGAATCCCCATGCTGTACCCATGTTGGGGCGTCATCAGTGGGCTTTACGATATAGAGTTGGAACGGCGTTGATATCTCGAACTTTCAAAAAATGAATGGAAGTGAATGGGACCAAAAACCGGGCGTGGCAGGTGGGCGTGGGTTCGAATCCCCATGCTGTACCCATGTTGGGGCGTCATCAGTGGGCTTTACGATATAGAGTTGGAGCGGCGTTGATATCTCAAACTTTCAAAAAATGAATGGAAGTGAATGGAGCCGAAAACCGGGCGTGGCAGGTGGGCATGGGTTCGAATCCCCATGCTGTACCTGAGTCGGGGTTACATCAGGGGGCTTTACAATTTAGAGTTGGAACGGCGTTGATATCTCGAACTTTCAAAAAATGAATGGAAGTGAATGGGGACAAAAACCGGGCGTGGCAGGTGGGCGTGGGTTCGAATCCCCATGCTGTACCCAGGTAGGGGTTACATCAGGGGGCTTTACAATTTAGAGTTGGAACGGCGTTGATATCTCAAACTTTCAAAAAATGAATGGAAGTGAATAGGGACAAAAACCGGGCGTGGCAGGTGGGCATGGGATCAAATCCCCATGCTGTATCTGAGTCGGGGTTACATCAGGGGGCTTTACAATTTAGAGTTGGAATGGCGTTGATATCTCGAACTTTCAAAAAATGAATGGAAGTGAATGGGGCTGAAAACCGGGCGTGGCAGGTGGGTGTGGGTTCGAATCCCCAGGTTGTACCTAAGTCGGGGTTACATCAGGGGGCTTTACGATTTAGAGTTGGAACGGCGTTGATATCTCGAACTTTCAAAAAATGAATGGAAATGAATGGGACCAAAAACCGGGCGTGGCAGGTGGGTGTGGGTTCGAATCCCCATGCTGTACCTGAGTCGGGGTTACATCAGGGGGCTTTACAATTTAGAGTTGGAACGGCGTCGATATCTCAAACTTTCAAAAAATGAATGGAAGTGAATGGGACCAAAAACCGGGCGTGGCAGGTGGGCGTGGTTTCGAATCCCCATGCTGTACCTGAGTCGGGGTAACATCAGTGAGCTTTACGATTTAGAGTTGGAACGGCGTCGATATCTCAAACTTTCAAAAAATGAATGGAAGTGAATGGGACCAAAAACTGGGCGTGGCAGGTGGGTGTGGGTTCGAATCCCCATGCTGTTTTTAAGTCGGGGTTACATCAGTGAGCTTTACGATATAGAGTTGGAACGGCGTCGATATCTCGAACTTTCAAAAAATGAATGGAAGTGAATAGGGACAAAAACCGGGCGTGGCAGGTGGGTGTGGGTTCGAATCCCCATGCTGTATCTGAGTCGGGGTTACATCAGTGAGCTTTACGATATAGAGTTGGAACGGCGTCGATATCTCGAACTTTCAAAAAATGAATGGAAGTGAATGGGGACAAAAACTGGGCGTGGCGGGTGGGTGTGGGTTCGAATCCCCATGCTGTATCTGAGTCGGAGTTACATCAGTGAGCTTTACGATATAGAGTTGGAACGGCGTCGATATCTCAAACTTTCAAAAAATGAATGGAAGTGAATGGGGACAAAAACTGGGCGTGGCGGGTGGGTGTGGGTTCGAATCCCCATGCTGTATCTGAGTCGGAGTTACATCAGTGAGCTTTACGATATAGAGTTGGAACGGCGTCGATATCTCGAACTTTCAAAAAATGAATGGAAGTGAATGGGGACAAAAACCGGGCGTGGCGGGTGGGCGTGGGTTCGAATCCCCATGCTGTATCCAAGTTGGGGTTACATCAGTGGGCTTTACGATTTAGAGTTGGAACGGCGTCGATATCTCAAATTTTCAAAAAATGAATGGAAGTGAATGGGGACAAAAACCGGGCGTGGCAGGTGGGTGTGGGTTCGAATCCCCATGCTGTATCTGAGTCGGGGTTACATCAGTGAGCTTTATGATATAGAGTTGGAACGGCGTCGATATCTCGAACTTTCAAAAAATGAATGGAAGTGAATGGGGACAAAAACCGGGCGTGGCAGGTGGGCGTGGGTTCGAATCCCCAAGCTGTATGTTAGTGGGGTTACATCAGTGGGAAGTGAGCGTGTCTAAATGCTGTATAGAAGAGCTGTAATGTGGGGTGTCGGGTGGGTGAAGACTCACAGGCGTCTCTATCTGAATCCTAGCTCTCGATTTGAGCCGAAGGCCGGTATAGGAACATGCCATTCTAAAAATGAATGGAAGTCAATGGGACCAAAAAACGCTACAAAAGCGGGCGTGGCACGTGAACGGGCGAGCGGATCGAAAACCTGTATACAAGCAGTCCATTCCCGTATGGGCCGGACGATTTGGCGCTGGAACGGGGTCGATATCTCGAAAACTGCGGACGAAGAAAGGGAGACAAAAAACGGGTGGAATAATAATAATAATAACTAGAGATGTGCATTTCCGGAGAAAATGCGAGTGTGATTGCCGTGTGCCGGTCGGGCGGGCGCGCGTAACCCAATGCTTTATCCAAGTTGGGGTGTCATCAGTGGGCTTTACGATATAGAGTTGGAACGGCGTCGATATCTCAAACTTTCAAAAAATGAATGGAAGAGAATGGAGCCGAAAACCGGGCGTGGCAGGTGGGTGTGGGTTCGAATCCCCATGCCGTACCCAAGTCAGGGTTACATCAGTGGGCTTTACAATTTAGAGTTGGAACGGCGTTGATATCTCGAACTTTCAAAAAATGAATGGAAGTGAATGGGACCAAAAACCGGACGTGGCAGGTGGGTGTGGGTTCGAATCCCCATGCTGTATCTGAGTCGGGGTTACATCAGTGGGCTTTACGATATAGAGTTGGAACGGCGTCGATATCTCAAACTTTTAAAAAATGAATGGAAGTGAATGGGGACAAAAACCGGGCGTGGCAGGTGGGTGTGGGTTCGAATCACCATGCTGTATCTGAGTCGGGGTTACATCAGTGAGCTTTACGATATAGAGTTGGAACGGCGTTGATATCTCAAACTTTCAAAAAATGAATGGAAGTAAATGGGACCAAAAACCGGGCGTGGCAGGTGGGCGTGGGTTCGAATCCCCATGCTGTATCTGAGTCGGGGTTACATCAGTGAGCTTTACGATATAGAGTTGGAACGGTGTCGATATCTCAAACTTTCAAAAAATGAATGGAAGTGAATGGTGACAAAAACCGGGCGTGGCAGGTGGGTGTGGGATCGAATCCCCATGCTGTATCTGAGTCGGGGTTACATCAGTGAGCTTTACGACATAGAGTTGGAACGGCGTTGATATCTCAAACTTTCAAAAAATGAATGGAAGTGAATGGGGACAAAAACCGGGCGTGGCAGATGGGCGTGGGTTCGAATCCCCATGCTGTACCCATGTCGGGGTTACATCAGTGAGCTTTACGATATAGAGTTGGAACGGCGTTGATATCTCAAACTTTCAAAAAATGAATGGAAGTAAATGGGACCAAAAACCGGGCGTGGCAGGTGGGCGTGGGCTCGAATCCCCATGCTGTACCTGAGTCGGGGTTACATCAGTGAGCTTTACGATTTAGAGTTGGAACGGCGTTGATATCTCGAACTTTCAAAAAATGAATGGAAGTGAATGGGACTCAAAGGTTAAATAAAGGTTGTAGAAATAACCATTCAACAACCATTCAAACGGTAAAAAAGCGGGCGTGGCGGGTGAACGGACGGGCGGTTCGAAAAGCAAAAAACAAGAAGTGACGTCAATAACGGGCCGGATGATTGAGAGTTGGAACGGCGTCGATATCTCAACATTTTTTCGAAAATGAATGGAAGTCTATGGGAAAAAAATCTCGGAAAAACGGGCGTGGCGGGTGAACGGGCGGGCGGATCGAAAACCTGTATACAAGCGATCTATTCCCGTATGGGCCGGACGATTTGGCGCTGGAACGGGGTCGATATCTCGAAAACTGCGGACGAAGAAACGCGGACAAAAACGGGCAGAATAATAAAAATAACTAGAGAGTGCATTTCCGGAGAAAATGCGAGTGTGATTGCCGTGTGCCGGTCGGCGGGCGTGTGCAGGTCGGGGGTGCGCATGTGTTTAGAAGTGGTGCGGTGCGTGGGGTGTGAATACTTTCTCCCAGACAGGCCACTGTATCTGTGCACAAGCTGTGGTGTGAGCACAAGTTCACTCTGGGTGTGTTTGAAAAGCCAAACCTGTAAAAAAATGCATTTCTGCACTTTTGTACTGATTAAAAATCTCTTCTCATTCATTTACATGTGATTATCTCTGTAGGGGCCATGGTATTGCGCAATCTATGATCGGCTGTGTCTCATTTACAGCTTTCAGGCATAGTGCACTCAGACTTCGGTCCCTCTTTTAGCATTTAGCAATTCCCATTGATTTCAATGCATCCGTTAGCCTTGAAGCTAACGGATATAAATATCTTCTTTTCTGTTGCAACGCGAACGATATGACGCTCACTGCTAAGTGTAACTGCACTATAATTTCATTCTGTGCAGCGTTTTCATCTTAAAAATCACTAATACTTTAGTTACAGACCAAAATAAGTCAGATATTTTGTCGGCGGCCATTTTCTGTTCTCCAGAACGGCCTGAAGATCTCGCCTACGTCATCACGTTGCCGTGATATGGAAAGCCAAAGGCGTCAAAAAATTTGTCCAAAAATTCTGGCATAAACGGGCATAAATGCCACACGGATGGCCGTATCCGGATGATTTTTTGGATTTGGGCGCTAATTAATGACCCGGTCGATCAAGGGTTGGAACGGCGTTGATAGCTCGAAATTTTTTTCAAAATGAATGGGAGTCAATGGGGCAAAACGGGCACCTTAAAACTGGCACTGTGGGCACAGTGTTGGTTCGATCCAAAAGCTGTATACAAGCGCTCTATTCCCGTATGGGCCGGACGATTTGGCGCCGGAACGGGGTCGATATCTCGAAAACTGCGGGAGAAGAAGCACGGACAAAAAACCGGCAGAATAAGAATAATATATTGAAAACGAAAATAACAATAACAATAGTGTGCTTGCATTCTGCAATCACACTAATAACTAGAGAGTGCATTTCCGGAGAAAATGCGAGTGTGATTGCCGTGTGCCGGTCGGCGGGCGTGCGCAGGTCGGGGGCGCGCATGCGTTTAGAAGTGGTGCGGTGCGTGGGGTGTGAATACTTTCTCCCAGACAGGCCACTGTATCTGTGCACAAGCTGTGGTGTGAGCACAAGTTCACTCTGGGTGTGTTTGAAAAGCCAAACCTGTAAAAAAATGCATTTCTGCACGTTTGTACTGCTTACAAATCAGTACTCATTCATTTACATGTGATTATCACTGCAGGGGCCATGGTATTGCGCAATCTATGATCGGCTGTGTCTCATTTACAGCTTTCAGGCATAGTGCACTCAGACTTCGGTCCCTCTTTTAGCATTTAGCAATTCCCATTGATTTCAATGCATCCGTTAGCCTTGAAGCTAACGGATATAAATATCTTTGTTTCTGTTGCAGCGCGAACGATATGACGCTCACTGCAAAGTCTAACTGCACTATAATTTCATTCTGTGCAGCGTTTTCATCTTAAAAATCACTAATACTTTAGTTACAGACCAAAATAAGTCAGATTTTTTGGCGGCCGCCATTTTCTATTCTCAGAACGGCCTGAAGATGCCGTCTACGTCATCACGTTGACGTTCTGTGGAAAGCCAAAGGTGTCAAGATTTTTGTCCAAAAATTCGGGCAAAAACGGGCATAAATGCCACACGGATGGGCGTATCCGGATGATTTTTTGGATTTGGGCGCTAATTAATGACCCGGTCGATCAAGGGTTGGAACGGCGTTGATAGCTCGAAATTCATTTCAAAATGAATGGGAGTCAATGGGGAAAAACGGGCACCTTAAAACGGGCACTGTGCCCACAGTGTTGGTTCGATCAAAAAGTTGTAT
Source organism: Trichomycterus rosablanca (assembly GCF_030014385.1). Classification (NCBI taxonomy): domain Eukaryota; kingdom Metazoa; phylum Chordata; class Actinopteri; order Siluriformes; family Trichomycteridae; genus Trichomycterus; species Trichomycterus rosablanca. The sequence goes on along the minus strand of NC_085994.1, from coordinate 25,896,487 downwards.
ACAAGCGCTCTATTCCCGTATGGGCCGGACGATTTGGCGCTGGAACGGGGTCGATATCTCGAAAACTGCGGGAGAAGAAGCACGGACAAAAAACGGGCAGAATAATAATAATATATTGAAAACGAAAATAACAATAACAATAGTGTGCTTGCATTCTGCAATCACACTAATAATAATATGACTTTCGGATAACAATAGTGTGCTTGCCTACAGCAATCACACTAATAACTAGAGAGTGCATTTCCGGAGAAAATGCGAGTGTGATTGCCGTGTGCCGGTCGGCGGGCGTGCGCAGGTCGGGGGCGCGCATGCGTTTAGAAGTGGTGCGGTGCGTGGGGTGTGAATACTTTCTCCCAGACAGGCCACTGTATCTGTGCACAAGCTGTGGTGTGAGCACAAGTTCACTCTGTGTGTTTGAAAAGCTAAAAATGTCAATAAATGCATTTGTGCACGTTTTTACTGCATACAAATCACTGCTCATTCAATTACATGTGAAAATAAGTGCAGTGGACATTGTTTTTGAGCACAATCTGAGCGGGGGGGTGTCATTTACAATTTTACAGGCAGAAATGCACTAATTCTGGTGCACTTCCACATAAAATAGTTCAGGTTTCGGTCCCTGCGTTAGCGGTTAGCCCGTTACCATTGGTTTTAATGCAATCGTTAGCATTGAAGCTAACGAAAGTAAATATCTTATTTTTGGAAGCAACGCGATCGATTTAACTTTCAATCCCAAGTGTAAGTTCCCTATAATTTACTTCTGTGTAGGGTTTTCCCCTTAAAATTCAGTAATATTTGAGTTACAGACCAAAATAAGTCTGTTATTTAAGCGGCGGCCATTTTAAGTTATGTGATCGGCTGTGTCTTATTTCACTGGGTTTCCAGACACAAGTTCACTCGTTGTAGTGCACTTCCACCCGAATCGGACGCGTCCACCCTCCCTACGCTATAGCTTTAGCGATTCGCCATTGATTTCAATGCATTAGTTAGCGTCGGAGCTAACGAAAACAACATATCTTTTGTTTTGATGCAACGCGAACGAATTTACGCTCACTGCCAAATCTAACTGGCTTATAATTTCATTCTGTGTAAAGTTTTCAGCTTAAAAATCAGTATTATTTGAGTTACAGACCAAAATAAGTCCGAAATGTGGTCGGCGGCCATTTAAATTTTTCTGAACGGGTCGAATTCATCCGGAAACGTCATCACTACGTGTGTTATATGGTCCCCCAAAAGTGTCAAAAATTAGGTCCAAAAATTCGGACTAAAATGGGCATTACCGCCACACGGATGGGCATATCGGACTGATTTTTTGGGTTTGGGCGCTAATTAATGACCCGGTCCATTGAGAGTTGGAACGGCGTTGATAGCTCGAAATTTTTTAAAAATGAATGGAAGTCTATGGGAAAATTTGCCCGGAAAAACTGGCACTGTTGGCACACCGATGGGCGCATCCAAAAGCTGTATACAAGCGATCTATTCCCGTATGGGCCGGACGATTTGGCGTTGGAACGGGGTCAATATCTCGAAAACTGCGGACGAAGAAACGCGGACAAAAACGGGCAGAATAATAAAAATAATAATAATAATATGACTTTCGGATAACAATAGTGTGCTTGCATTCTGCAATCACACTAATAATAATAATAATAATAATAATATGACTTTCGGATAACAATAGTGTGCTTGCCTACTGCAATCACACTAACTAGAGATGTGCATTTCCTGCAGAAAATGCGAGTGTGATTGCCGTGTGCCGATCGGGCGGGCGCGCGTAACCCAATGCTTTATCCAAGTTGGGGTGTCATCAGTGGGATTTACTCATCAAAATTGAAACGGCATCGATATCTCGAACTTTAAAAAAATGAATGGAAGTGAATGAGGACAAAAACCGGGCGTGGCAGGTCGGCGTGGGTTCGAATCCCCATGCTGTATCTGAGTCGGGGTTACATCAGTGGGTTTTACGATATAGAGTTGGAACGGCGTTGATATCTCGAACTTTCAAAAAATGAATGGAAGTGAATGGGGACAAAAACTGGGCGTGGCAAGTGGGTGTGGGTTCAAATCCCCATGCTGTACCTTAGTCGGGGTTACATCAGTGGGCTTTACGATATAGAGTTGGAACGGCGTTGATATCTCGAACTTTCAAAAAATGAATGGAAGTGAATGAGGACAAAAACCGGGCGTGGCAGGTGGGTGTGGGTTCGAATCCCCATGCTGTACCTGAGTCGGGGTTACATCAGGTAGCTTTACGATATAGAGTTGGAACGGCGTTGATATCTCGAACTTTCAAAAAATTAATGGAAGTGAATTGGGACAAAAACCGGGCGTGGCAGGTGGGTGTGGGTTCGAATCCCCATGCTGTATCTGAGTCGGGGTTACATCAGGTAGCTTTACGATATAGAGTTGGAACGGCGTTGATATCTCGAACTTTTAAAAAATGAATGGAAGTGAATGGGGACAAAAACCGGGCGTGGCAGGTGGGCATGGGTTTGAATCCCCATGCTGTATCTGAGTCGGGGTTACATCAGTGAGCTTTACGATATAGAGTTGGAATGGCAATGATATCTCAAACTTTCAAAAAATGAATGGAAGTGAATGGGGACAAAAACCGGGCGTGGCAGGTGGGTGTGGGTTCGAATCCCCATGCTGTACCTGAGTCGGGGTTACATCAGGGGGCTTTACGATATAGAGTTGGAACGGCGTTGATATCTCGAACTTTCAAAAAATGAATGGAAGTGAATGGGACCAAAAACCGGGCGTGGCAGGTGGGCGTGGGTTCGAATCCTCATGCTGTATCTGATTCGGGGTTACATCAGTGGGCTTTACGATTTAGAGTTGGAACGCCGTTGATATCTCGAACTTTCAAAAAATGAATGGAAGTAAATGGAGCTGAAAAATGGGCGTGGCAGGTGGGCATGGGTTCGAATCCCCATGTTGTACCCATGTTGGGGTGTCATCAGTGGGCTTTACGATTTAGAGTTGGAACGGTTTTGATATCTCAAACTTTCAAAAAATGAATGGAAGTGAATGGGGACAAAAACCGGGCGTGGCAGGTGGGCGTGGGTTCGAATCCCCATGCTGTATCTGAGTCGGGGTTACATCAGTGAGCTTCACGATATAGAGTTGGAACGGCGTCGATATCTCAAACTTTCAAAAAATGAATGGAAGTGAATGGGGACAAAAACCGGGCGTGGCAGGTGGGCGTGGGGTCGAATCCCCATGCTGTATTTGAGTCGGGGTTACATCAGTGAGCTTTACGATAAAGAGTTGGAACGGCGTCGATATTTCGAACTTTCAAAAAATGAATGGAAGTGAATGGTGACAAAAACCGGGCGTGGCAGGTGGGCGTGGGTTCGAATCCCCATGCTGTACCTGAGTCTTGGTTACATCAGGGGGCTTTATGATATAGAGTTGGAACGGCGTTGATATCTCAAACTTTCAAAAAATGAATGGAAGTGAATGGAGCCGGAAAATGGGCGTGGCAGGTGGGTGTGGGTTCGAATCCCCATGCTGTATCTGAGTCGGGGTTACATCAGTGGGCTTTACGATATAGAGTTGTAACGGCGTTGATATATCGAACTTTCAAAAAATGAATAGAAGTGAATGGGACCAAAAACCGGGCGTGGCAGGTGGGTGTGGGTTCGAATCCCCATGCTGTACCCAAGTTGGGGTTACATCAGTGGGTTTTCCGATTTAGAGTTGGAACGGCGTTGATATCTCGAACTTTCAAAAAATGAATGGAAGTGAATGGGACCAAAAACCGGGCGTGGCAGGTGGGTGTGGGTTCGAATCCCCATGCTGTACCTATGTCGGGGTTACATCAGGGGGCTTTACAATTTAGAGTTGGAACGGCGTCGATATCTCGAACTTTCAAAAAATGAATGGAAGTGAATGGGGCCGAAAAACGGGCGTGGCAGGTGGGTGTGAGTTCGAATGCCCATGCTCAGTGGGAAGTGAGCGTATCTAAATGTTGTATGTGAGTGGGGTTACATCAGTGGGAAGTGAGCGTATCTAAATGCTGTATAGAAGAGCTACAGTGTGTGTTTGGTGGATGGGGGGGTAAATACTTTATCTTTAAATCCTAGCTCTCGATTTGAGTCGAGGGCGGGTATAGGAAAATCCCATTCTAAAAAAATGAATGGAAGTCAATGGGACCAAAAAACGCGACAAAAGCGGGCGTGGCTGGCGAACGGGCGGGCGGATCGAAAACGTGTATACAAGCGCTCGATTCCCGTATGGGCCGGACGATTTGGCGCTGGAACGGGGTCGATATCTCGAAAACTGCGGACGAAGAAACGCGGACAAAAAACGGGTGGAATAATAATAATAATAATATGACTTTCGGATAACAATAGTATGATTGCCTTTAGGCAATCACACTAACTAGAGATGTGCATTTCCGGAGAAAATGCGAGTGTGATTGCCGTGTGCCGGTCGGCGGGCGTGTGCAGGTCGGGGGCGCGCATGCGTTTAGAAGTGGTGCGGTGCATGGGGTGTGAATACTTTCTCCCAGACAGGCCACTGTATCTGTGCACAAGCTGTGGTGTGAGCACTAGTTCACTCTGGGTGTGTTTGAAAAGCCAAACCTGTAAAAAAATGCATTTCTGCACGTTTGTACTGCTTACAAATCAGTACTCATTCATTTACATATGATTATCACTGCAGGGGCCATGGTATTGCGCAATCTATGATCGGCTGTGTCTCATTTACAGCTTTCAAGCATAGTGCACTCAGACTTCGGTCCCTCTTTTAGCATTTAGCAATTCCCATTGATTTTATAGCATCCGTTAGCCTTGAAGCTAACGGATATAAATATCTTTTTTTCTGTTGCAACGCGAACGATATGACGCTCACTGCTAAGTGTAACTGCAGTATAATTTCATTCTGTGCAGCGTTTTCATCTTAAAAATCACTAATACTTTAGTTACAGACCAAAATAAGTCAGATTTTTTGGCGGCCGCCATTTTCTATTCTCAGAACGGCCTGAAGATGCCGCCTACGTCATCACGTTGACGTTCTGTGGAAAGCCAAAGGTGGCAAGATTTTTGTCCAAAAATTCGGGCAAAAACGGGCATAAATGCCACACGGATGAGCGTATCCGGATGATTTTTTGGATTTGGGCGCTAATTAATGACCCGGTCGATCAAGGGTTGGAACGGCGTTGATAGGTCGAAATTTTTTTCAAAATGAATGGGAGTCAATGGGGCAAAACGGGCACCTTAAAACGGGCACTGTGCCCACAGTGTTGGTTCGATCCAAAAGCTGTATACAAGCAGTCCATTCCCGTATGGGCCGGACGATTTGGCACTGGAACGGGGTCGATATCTCGAAAATTGCGGACGAAGAAAGGGAGACAAAAAACGGGCGGAATGGTAATAATATATTGAAAACGAAAATAACAATAACAATAGTGTGCTTGCATTCTGCAATCACACTAACTAGAGAGTGCATTTCCGGAGAAAATGCGAGTGTGATTGCCGTGTGGCGGTCGGCGGGCGTGCGCAGGTTGGGGGTGTGCATGTGTTTAGAAGTGGTGCGGTGCGTGGGGTGTGAATACTTTCTCCCAGACAGGCCACTGTATCTGTGCACAAGCTGTGGTGTGAGCACAAGTTCACTCTGGGTGTGTTTGAAAAGCCAAACCTGTAAAAAAATGCATTTCTGCACGTTTGTACTGCTTACAAATCAGTACTCATTCATTTACATGTGATTATCACTGCAGGGGCCATGGTATTGCGCAATCTATGATCGGCTGTGTCTCATTTACAGCTTTCAGGCATAGTGCACTCAGACTTCGGTCCCTCTTTTAGCATTTAGCAATGCCCATTGATTTCAATACATCCGTTAGCCTTGAAGCTAACGGATAGAAATATCTTTTTTTCTGTTGCAACGCGATCGATTTGACGCTCACTGCCAAATCTAACTGAAGTATAATTTCATTCTGTGCAGCATTTTTACTTTAAAAATCACTAATACTTTAGTTACAGACCAAAATAAGTTCGTTTTCAAATCGGCAGCCATGTTGCTTTTTCGGAACAGTCCGAGGTGGTTGGCTACGTCATCACGTTGACGTGTTATGGAAGGCCAAAGGTGTCAAAATTTTTCTCTCAAAATTCGGGCAAAAACGGGCATAAATGCCACACAAATGGGCGTATCCAGATGATTTTTTGGATTTGGGCGCTAATTAATGACCCGGTCCATCAAGAGTTGGAACGGCATTTATAGCTCGAAATTTTTTTCAAAATGAATGGGAGTCAATGGGGCAAAACGGGCACCTTAAAACGGGCACTGTGCCCACAGTGTTGGTTCGATCCAAAAGCTGTATACAAGCAGTCCATTCCCGTATGGACCGGACGATTTGGCACTGGAACGGGGTCGATATCTCGAAAATTGCGGACGAAGAAAGGGAGACAAAAAACAGGCGGAATGGCAATAATATATTGAAAACGAAAATAACAATAACAATAGTGTGCTTGCATTCTGCAATCACACTAATAATAATAATATGACTTTCGGATAACAATAGTGTGCTTGCCTACAGCAATCACACTAATAATAATAATAATATGACTTTCGGATAACAATAGTGTGCTTGCCTACAGCAATCACACTAATAACTAGAGAGTGCATTTCCGGAGAAAATGCGAGTGTGATTGCCGTGTGCCGGTCGGGCGGGCACGCGTAACCCAATGCTTTATCCAAGTTGGGGTGTCATCAGTGGGATTTACGATTTAAAATTGAAACGGCGTCGATATCTCGAACTTTAAAAAAATGAATGGAAGTGAATGAGGACAAAAACCGGGCGTGGCAGGTGGGCGTGGGTTCGAATCCCCATGCTGTATCTGAGTCGGGGTTACATCAGTGGGTTTTACGATATAGAGTTGGAACGGCGTTGATATCTCGAACTTTCAAAAAATGAATGGAAGTGAATGGGGACAAAAACTGGGCGTGGCAAGTGGGTGTGGGTTCGAATCCCCATGCTGTACCTTAGTCGGGGTTACATCAGGGGGCTTTACGATATAGAGTTGGAACGGCGTTGATATCTCAAACTTTCAAAAAATGAATGGAAGTGAATGGGACTGAAAACCGGGCGTGGCAGGTGGGCGTGGGTTCGAATCCCCATGCTGTATCTGAGTCGGGGTTACATCAGTGGGCTTTACGATTTAGAGTTGGAACGGTGATGATATCTCGAACTTGCAAAAAATGAATGGAAGTAAATAGGGACAAAAACCGGGCATGGCAGGTGGGTGTGGGTTCGAATCCCCATGCTGTATCTGAGTCGGGGTTACATCAGTGGGTTTTACGATTTAGAGTTGGAACGGCGTTGATATCTCGAACTGTCAAAAAATGAATGGAAGTGAATGGAGCTGGAAAATGGGCGTGGCAGGTGGGCATGGGTTCCAATCCCCATGTTGTACCCATGTTGGGGTGTCATCAGTGGGCTTTACGATTTAGAGTTGGAACGGCGTTGATATCTTGAACTTCCAAAAAATGAATGGAAGTGAATGGGGACAAAAACCGGGCGTGGCAGGTGGGTGTGGGTTCGAATCCCCATGCTGTATGTGAGTCGGGGTTACATCAGTGAGCTTTACGATATAGAGTTGGAACGGCGTCGATATCTCAAACTTTCAAAAAATGAATGAAAGTGAATGGGGACAAAAACCGGGCGTGGCAGGTGGGTGTGGGTTCGAATCCCCATGCTGTATCTGAGTCGGGGTTACATCAGTGAGCTTTACGATATAGAGTTGGAACGGCGTCGATATCTCGAACTTTCAAAAAATGAATGGAAGTGAATGGGGACAAAAACCGGGCGTGGCAGGTGGGCGTGGGTTCGAATCCCCATGCTGTATCTGAGTCGGGGTTACATCAGTGAGCTTTACGATATAGAGTTGGAACGGCGTCGATATCTCGAACTTTCAAAAAATTAATGGAAGTGAATGGGGACAAAAACCGGGCGTGGCAGGTGGGCGTGGGTTCGAATCCCCATGCTGTATCTGAGTCGGGGTTACATCAGTGAGCTTTACGATATAGAGTTGGAACGGCGTCGATATCTCGAACTTTCAAAAAATGAATGGAAGTGAACGGGGACAAAAACCGGGCGTGGCAGGTGGACGTGGGTTCGAATCCCCATGCTGTACCCAAATTGGGGTTACATCAGTGAGCTTTACGATTTAGAGTTGGAACGGCGTCGATATCTCAAATTTTCAAAAAATGAATGGAGGTGAATGGGGACTAAAACCGGGCGTGGCAGGTGGGTGTGGGTTCGAATCCCCATGCTGTATCTGAGTCGGGGTTACATCAGTGAGCTTTACGATAAAGAGTTGGAACGGCGTTGATATCTCGAACTTTCAAAAAATGAATGGAAGTGAATGGGGACAAAAACCGGGCGTGGCAGGTGGGTGTGGGCTCGAATCCCCATGCTGTACCCAAATTGGGGTTACATCAGTGAGCTTTACGATTTAGAGTTGGAACGGCGTCGATATCTCAAATTTTCAAAAAATGAATGGAGGTGAATGGGGACTAAAACCGGGCGTGGCAGGTGGGTGTGGGTTCGAATCCCCATGCTGTACCTAAGTCGGGGTTACATCAGTGAGCTTTACGATTTAGAGTTGGAACGGCGTCGATATCTCAAATTTTTTAAAAATGAATGGAAGTGAATGGGGACAAAAACCGGGCGTGGCAGGTGGGCGTGGGTTCGAATCCCCATGCTGTATCTGAGTCGGGGTTACATCAGGGGGCTTTACGATTTAGAGTTGGAACGGTGTCGATATCTCGAACTTTCAAAAAATGAATGGAAATGAATGGAGCCGAAAAATGGGCGTGGCAGGTGGGTGTGGGTTCGAATCCCCATGCTGTACCCAAGTCGGGGTTACATCAGTGAGCTTTACGATTTAGAGTTGGAACGGCGTTGATATCTCGAACTTTTAAAAAATGAATGGAAGTGAATGGGACTCTTATAGGTTAAATAAAGGTTGTAGAAATAACCATTCAACAACCATTCAGAAAAAATGAATGGAAGTCAATGGGACCAAAAAACTGTAAAAAAGAGGGCGTGGCGGGTGAACGGGCGAGCGGATCGAAAAGCAAAAAACAAGAAGTGACGTCAAAAACGGGCCGGACGATTTAGAGTTGGAACGGCGTCGATATCTCAACATTTTTTCAAAAATGAATGGGAGTCTATGGGAAAAAATTTCCGGAAAAACGGGCGTGGCTGGCGACCGGCCAGGCGAATCGAAAAGCTGTATACAAGCAGTCCATTCCCGTATGGGCCGGACGATTTGGCGCTGGAACGGGGTCGATATCTCGAAAACTGCGGACGAAGAAAGGGAGACAAAAAACGGGTGGAATAATAATAATAACTAGAGAGTGCATTTCCGGAGAAAATGCGAGTGTGATTGCCGTGTGCCGGTCGGCGGGCGTGCGCAGGTCGGGGGTGCGCATGCGTTTAGAAGTGGTGCGGTGCGTGGGGTGTGAATACTTTCTCCCAGACAGGCCACTGTATCTGTGCACAAGCTGTGGTGTGAGCACAAGTTCACTCTGGGTGTGTTTGAAAGGCCAAACCTGTAAAAAAATGCATTTCGGCACGTTTCTACTGCTTACAAATCAGTACTCATTCATTTACATGTGATTATCACTGCAGGGGCCATGGTATTGCGCAATCTATGATCGGCTGTGTCTCATTTACAGCTTTCAGGCATAGTGCACTCAGACTTCGGTCCCTCTTTTAGCATTTAGCAATTCCCATTGATTTCAATGCATCCGTTAGCCTTGAAGCTAACGGATATAAATATCTTTTTTTCTGTTGCAACGCGAACGATATGACGCTCACTGCTAAGTGTAACTGCAGTATAATTTCATTCTGTGCAGCGTTTTCATCTTAAAAATCACTAATACTTTAGTTACAGACCAAAATAAGTCAGATTTTTTGGCGGCCGCCATTTTCTATTCTCAGAACGGCCTGAAGATGCCGCCTACGTCATCACGTTGACGTTCTGTGGAAAGCCAAAGGTGGCAAGATTTTTGTCCAAAAATTCGGGCAAAAACGGGCATAAATGCCACACGGATGAGCGTATCCGGATGATTTTTTGGATTTGGGCGCTAATTAATGACCCGGTCGATCAAGGGTTGGAACGGCGTTGATAGGTCGAAATTTTTTTCAAAATGAATGGGAGTCAATGGGGCAAAACGGGCACCTTAAAACGGGCACTGTGCCCACAGTGTTGGTTCGATCCAAAAGCTGTATACAAGCAGTCCATTCCCGTATGGGCCGGACGATTTGGCACTGGAACGGGGTCGATATCTCGAAAATTGCGGACGAAGAAAGGGAGACAAAAAACGGGCGGAATGGTAATAATATATTGAAAACGAAAATAACAACTAGAGATGTGCATTTCCGGAGAAAATGCGAGTGTGATTGCCGTGTGCCGGTCGGCGGGCGTGCGCAGGTCGGGGGCGCGCATGCGTTTAGAAGTGGTGCGGTGCGTGGGGTGTGAATACTTTCTCTCAGACAGGCCACTGTATCTGTGCACAAGCTGTGGTGTGAGCACAAGGGTGTGTTTGAAAAGCCAAACCTGTAAAAAAATGCATTTCTGCACGTTTGTACTGCTTACAAATCAGTACTCATTCATTTACATGTGATTATCACTGCAGGGGCCATGGTATTGCGCAATCTATGATCGGCTGTGTCTCATTTACAGCTTTCAGGCATAGTGCACTCAGACTTCGGTCCCTCTTTTAGCATTTAGCAATTCCCATTGATTTTAATGCATCCGTTAGCCTTGAAGCTAACGGATATAAATATCTTTTTTTCTGTTGCAACGCGAATGATATGACGCTCCCTGCTAAGTGTAACTGCAGTATAATTTCATTCTGTGCAGCGTTTTCATCTTAAAAATCACTAATACTTTAGTTACAGACCAAAATAAGTCAGCTTTTTTGGCGGCCGCCATTTTTTATTCTCAGAACGGCCTGAAGATGCCGCCTACGTCATCACGTTGACGTTCTGTGGAAAGCCAAAGGTGTCAAGATTTTTGTCCAAAAATTCGGGCAAAAACGGGCATAAATGCCACACGGATGGGCGTATCCGGATGATTTTTTGGATTTGGGCGCTAATTAATGACCCGGTCGATCAAGGGTTGGAACGGCGTTGATAGCTCGAAATTTTTTTCAAAATGAATGGGAGTCAATGGGGCAAAACGGGCACCTTAAAACGGGCACTGTGCCCACAGTGTTGGTTCGATCCAAAAGCTGTATACAAGCAGTCCATTCCCGTATGGGCCGGACGATTTGGCACTGGAACGGGGTCGATATCTCGAAAATTGCGGACGAAGAAAGGGAGACAAAAAACGGGCGGAATGGCAATAATATATTGAAAACGAAAATAACAATAACAATAGTGTGCTTGCATTCTGCAATCACACTAATAACAATAGTGTGCTTGCATTCTGCAATCACACTAACTAGAGAGTGCATTTCCGGAGAAAATGCGAGTGTGATTGCCGTGTCGCGGTCGGCAAGCGTGCGCAGGTTGGGGGTGCGCATGTGTTTAGAAGTGGTGCGGTGCGTGGGGTGTGAATACTTTCTCCCAGACAGGCCACTGTATCTGTGCACAAGCTGTGGTGTGAGCACAAGTTCACTCTGGGTGTGTTTGAAAAGCCAAACCTGTAAAAAAATGCATTTCTGCACGTTTGTACTGCTTACAAATCAGTACTCATTCATTTACATGTGATTATCACTGCAGGGGCCATGGTATTGCGCAATCTATGATCGGCTGTGTCTCATTTACAGCTTTCAGGCATAGTGCACTCAGACTTCGGTCCCTCTTTTAGCATTTAGCAATTCCTATTGATTTCAATGCATCCGTTAGCCTTGAAGCTAACGGATAGAAATATCTTTTTTTCTGTTGCAACGCGATCGATTTGACGCTCACTGCCAAGTCTAACTGAAGTATAATTTCATTCTGTGCAGCATTTTTACTTTAAAAATCACTAATACTTTAGTTACAGACCAAAATAAGTTCGTTTTCAAATCGGCAGCCATGTTGCTTTTTCGGAACAGTCCGAGGTGGTTGCCTACGTCATCACGTTGACGTGTTATGGAAGGCCAAAGGTGTCAAAATGTTTCTCTCAAAATTCGGGCAAAAACGGGCATAAATGCCACACAAATGGGCGTATCCAGATGATTTTTTGGATTTGGGCGCTAATTAATGACCCGGTCCATCAAGAGTTGGAACGGCATTTATAGCTCGAAATTTTTTTCAAAATGAATGGGAGTCAATGGGGCAAAACGGGCACCTTAAAACGGGCACTGTGCCCACAGTGTTGGTTCGATCCAAAAGCTGTATACAAGCAGTCCATTCCCGTATGGGCCGGACGATTTGGCACTGGAACGGGGTCGATATCTCGAAAATTGCGGACGAAGAAAGGGAGACAAAAAACGGGCGGAATGGCAATAATATATTGAAAACGAAAATAACAATAACAATAGTGTGCTTGCATTCTGCAATCACACTAATAATATGACTTTCGGATAACAATAGTGTGCTTGCCTACTGCAATCACACTAACTAGAGATGTGCATTTCCGGAGAAAATGCGAGTGTGATTGCCGTGTGCCGGTCGGGCGGGCGCACGTAACCCAATGCTTTATCCAAGTTGGGGTGTCATCAGTGGGCTTTACGATTTAAAATTGGAACGGCGTCGATATCTCGAACTTTCAAAAAATGAATGGAAGTGAATGAGACCAAAACCGGGCGTGGCAGATGGGCATGGGTTCGAATCCCCATGCTGTACCTGAGTCGGGGTTACATCAGTGGGCTTTACGATTTATAGTTGGAACGGCGTTTATATCTCGAACTTTCAAAAAATGAATGGAAGTGAATGGAACCAAAAACCGGGCGTGGCAGGTGGGCGTGGGTTCGAATCCCCATGCTGTTCCTGACTCGGGGTTACATCAGTGGGCTTTACGATTTAGAGTTGGAACGGCGTTGATATCTCGAACTTTCAAAAAATGAATGGAAGTGAATGGAGCCGAAAACCGGGCGTGGCAGGTGGGCGTGGGTTCGAATCCCCATGCTGTACCTGAGTCGGGGTTACATCAGTGGGCTTTACGATTTATAGTTGGAACGGCGTTGATATCTCGAACTTTCAAAAAATGAATGGAAGTGAATGGGACCAAAAACCGGGCGTGGCAGGTGGGCGTGGGTTCGAATCCCCATGCTGTTCCTGACTCGGGGTTACATCAGTGGGCTTTACCATTTAGAGTTGGAACGGCGTTGATATCTCAAACTTTCAAAAAATGAATGGAAGTGAATGGAGCCAAAAACCGGGCATGGCAGGTGGGTGTGGGTTTGAATCCCCATGCTGTATCTGAGTCGGGGTTACATCAGTGGGCTTTACCATTTAGAGTTGGAATGGCGTTGATATCTCGAACTTTCAAAAAATGAATGGAAGTGAATTGGGACAAAAACCGGGCGTGGCAGGTGGGCGTGGTTTCGAATCCCCATGCTGTACCTGAGTCGGGGTTACATCAGTGGGCTTCACGATATAGAGTTGGAACGGCGTTGATATCTCAAACTTTCAAAAAATGAATGGAAGTGAATTGGGACAAAAACCGGGCGTGGCAAGTGGGCGTGGGTTCGAATCCCCATGCTGTACCTGAGTCGGGGTTACATCAGTGGGCTTCACGATATAGAGTTGGAACGGCGTTGATATCTCAAACTTTCAAAAAATGAATGCAAGTGAATGGGGACAAAAACCGGGCGTGGCAGGTGGGCGTGGGTTCGAATCCCCATGCTGTACATGAGTCGGGGTTACATCAGTGGGCTTTACGATATAGAGTTGGAACGGCGTCGATATCTCAAACTTTAAAAAAATGAATGGAAGTGAATGGGGACAAAAACCTGCGTGGCAGGTGGGTGTGGGTTCGAATCTCCATGCTGTACCTCAGTCGGGGTTACATCAGGGGGCTTTACGATTTAGAGTTGGAACGGCGTCGATATCTCAAACTTTCAAAAAATGAATGGAAGTGAATGGGGACAAAAACCGGGCGTGGCAGGTGGGTGTGGGTTCGAATCCCCATGCTGTATCTGAGTCGGGGTTACATCAGTGGGCTTTACAATTTAGAGTTGGAACGGCGTTGATATCTCGAACTTTCAAAAAATGAATGGAAGTGAATGGGGACAAAAACCGGGCGTGGCAGGTGGGTGTGGGTTCGAATCCCCATGCTGTACCCAAGTCGGGGTTACATCAGGGGGCTTTACAATTTAGAGTTGGAACGGCGTTGATATCTCGAACTTTCAAAAAATGAATGGAAGTGAATGGGGACAAAAACCGGGCGTGGCAGGTGGGTGTGGGTTCGAATCCCCATGCTGTATCTGAGTCGGGGTTACATCAGTGGGCTTTATGATATAGAGTTGGAACGGCGTTGATATCTCGAACTTTCTAAAAATGAATGGAAGTGAATGGGACTCAAAGGTTAAATAAAGGTTGTAGAAATAACCATTTAACAACCATTTAAACGGTAAAAAAGCGGGCGTGGCGGGTGAACGGGCGGGCGGATCAAAAAGCAAAAAACAAGAAGTTATTTCAATAACGGGCCGGATGATTTAGAGTTGGAACGGCGTCGATATCTCAACATTTTTTCAAAAATGAATGGAAGTCAATGGGAAAAAATTTCCGGAAAAACGGGCGTGGCGGGCGACCGGGCGGGCGGATCGAAAACCTGTATACAAGCAGTTGATTCCCGTATGGGCCGGACGATTTGGCGCTGGAACGGGGTCGATATCTCGAAAACTGCGGACGAAGATAGGGAGACAAAAAACGGGTGGAATAATAATAATAACTAGAGAGTGCATTTCCGGAGAAAATGCGAGTGTGATTGCCGTGTGCCGGTCGGGCGGGAGCGTATCCTAATGCTTTATCCAACTCGGGGTTACATCAGTGAGCTTTACGATATAGAGTTGGAACGGCGTTGATATCTCGAACTTTTAAAAAATGAATGGAAGTGAATAGGCACAAAACCGGGCGTGGCAGTTGGGCGTGAGTTCGAATTCCCATGCTGTATCTGAGTCGGGGTTACATCAGTGGGCTTTACCATATAGAGTTGGAACGGCGTCGATATCTCGAACTTTCAAAAAATGAATGGAAGTGAATGGGGACAAAAACCGGGCGTGGCAGGTGGGCGTGGGGTCGAATCCCCATGCTGTATCTGAGTCTGGGTTACATCAGTGAGCTTTACGATATAGAGTTGGAACGGCGTCGATATCTCGAACTTTCAAAAAATGAATGGAAGTGAATAGGGACAAAAACCGGGCGTGGCGAGTGGGTGTGGGTTCGAATCCCCATGCTTTATCTGAGTCGGGGTTACATCAGTGAGCTTTACGATATAGAGTTGGAACGGCGTCGATATCTCGAACTTTCAAAAAATTAATGGAAGTGAATGGGGACAAAAACCGGGCGTGGCAGGTGGGTGTGAGTTCGAATCCCCATGCTGTATCTGAGTCGGGGTTACATCAGTGGGCTTTACGATTTAGAGTTGGAACGGCGTTGATATCTCGAACTTTCAAAAAATGAATGGAATTGCTTAGGGCCGAAAACCGGGCGTGGCAGGTGGGCATGGGTTCGAATCCCCATGCTTTACCCAAGTCGGGGTTACATCAGTGGGCTTTACGATTTAGAGTTGAAACGGTGTTGATATCTCAAACTTTCAAAAAATGAATGGAAGTAAATGGAGCTGAAAACCGGGCGTGGCAGGTGGGTGTGGGTTCGAATCCCCATGCTCAGGGGGAAGTGAGCGTATCTAAATGTTGTATGTGAGTGGGGTTACATCAGTGGGAAGTGAGCGTATCTAAATGCTGTATAGAAGAGGTACAGTGTGTGTTTGGTGGATGGGGGGGTAAATACTTTATCTTTAAATCCTAGCTCTCGATTTGAGTCGAGGGCGGGTATAGGAAAATCCCATTCTAAAAAAATGAATGGAAGTCAATGGGACCAAAAAACGCTACAAAAGCGGGCGTGGCTGGCGAACGGGCGGGCGGATCGAAAACGTGTATACAAGCGCTCGATTCCCGTATGGGCCGGACGATTTGGCGCTGGAACGGGGTCGATATCTCGAAAACTGCGGACGAAGAAACGCGGACAAAAAACGGGTGGAATAATAATAATAACTAGAGAGTGCATTTCCGGAGAAAATGCGAGTGTGATTGCCGTGTGCCGGTCGGCGGGCGTGCGCAGGTCGGGGGCGCGCATGCGTTTAGAAGTGGTGCGGTGCGTGGGGTGTGAATACTTTCTCCCAGACAGGCCACTGTATCTGTGCACAAGCTGTGGTGTGAGCACAAGTTCACTCTGGGTGTGTTTGAAAAGCCAAACCTGTAAAAAAATGCATTTCTGCACGTTTGTACTGCTTACAAATCAGTACTCATTCATTTACATGTGATTATCACTGCAGGGGCCATGGTATTGCGCAATCTATGATCGGCTGTGTCTCATTTACAGATTTCAGGCATAGTGCACTCAGACTTCGGTCCCTCTTTTAGCATTTAGCAATTCCCATTGATTTCAATGCATCCGTTAGCCTTGAAGCTAACGGATATAAATATCTTTGTTTCTGTTGCAGCGCGAACGATATGACGCTCACTGCAAAGTCTAACTGCACTATAATTTCATTCTGTGCAGCGTTTTCATCTTAAAAATCACTAATACTTTAGTTACAGACCAAAATAAGTCAGATTTTTTGGCGGCCGCCATTTTCTATTCTCAGAACGGCCTGAAGATGCCGTCTACGTCATCACGTTGACGTTCTGTGGAAAGCCAAAGGTGTCAAGATTTTTGTCCAAAAATTCGGGCAAAAACGGGCATAAATGCCACACGGATGGGCGTATCCGGATGATTTTTTGGATTTGGGCGCTAATTAATGACCCGGTCGATCAAGGGTTGGAACGGCGTTGATAGCTCGAAATTCATTTCAAAATGAATGGGAGTCAATGGGGAAAAACGGGCACCTTAAAACGGGCACTGTGCCCACAGTGTTGGTTCGATCAAAAAGTTGTATACAAGCGCTCTATTCCCGTATGGGCCGGACGATTTGGCGCTGGAACGGGGTCGATATCTCGAAAACTGCGGGAGAAGAAGCACGGACAAAAAACGGGCAGAATAATAATAATATATTGAAAACGAAAATAACAATAACAATAGTGTGCTTGCATTCTGCAATCACACTAATAACTAGAG
Organism: Trichomycterus rosablanca; assembly: GCF_030014385.1. Classification (NCBI taxonomy): domain Eukaryota; kingdom Metazoa; phylum Chordata; class Actinopteri; order Siluriformes; family Trichomycteridae; genus Trichomycterus; species Trichomycterus rosablanca. The sequence continues at coordinate 25,879,260 of NC_085994.1, read as the reverse complement.
ATGTGCATTTCCGGAGAAAATGCGAGTGTGATTGCCGTGTGCCGGTCGGGCGGGCGCGCGTAACCCAATGCTTTATCCAAGTTGGGGTGTCATCAGTGGGCTTTACGATATAGAGTTGGAACGGCGTCGATATCTCAAACTTTCAAAAAATGAATGGAAGAGAATGGAGCCGAAAACCGGGCGTGGCAGGTGGGTGTGGGTTCGAATCCCCATGCCGTACCCAAGTCAGGGTTACATCAGTGGGCTTTACAATTTAGAGTTGGAACGGCGTTGATATCTCGAACTTTCAAAAAATGAATGGAAGTGAATGGGACCAAAAACCGGACGTGGCAGGTGGGTGTGGGTTCGAATCCCCATGCTGTATCTGAGTCGGGGTTACATCAGTGGGCTTTACGATATAGAGTTGGAACGGCGTTGATATCTCAAACTTTTAAAAAATGAATGGAAGTGAATGGGGACAAAAACCGGGCGTGGCAGGTGGGCGTGGGTTCGAATCCCCATGCTGTATCTGAGTCGGGGTTACATCAGTGAGCTTTACGATATAGAGTTGGAACGGCGTTGATATCTCAAACTTTCAAAAAATGAATGTAAGTGAATGGGGACAAAAACCGGGCGTGGCAGGTGGGTGTGGGTTCGAATCACCATGCTGTATCTGAGTCGGGGTTACATCAGTGAGCTTTACGATATAGAGTTGGAACGGCGTTGATATCTCAAACTTTCAAAAAATGAATGTAAGTGAATGGGGACAAAAACCGGGCGTGGCAGGTGGGCGTGGGTTCGAATCCCCATGCTGTATCTGAGTCAGGGTTACATCAGTGGGCTTTACGATATAGAGTTGGAACGGCGTTGATATCTCAAACTTTCAAAAAATGAATGGAAGTGAATGGGGACAAAAACCGGGCGTGGCAGGTGGGTGTGGGTTCGAATCCCCATGCTGTATCTGAGTCGGGGTTACATCAGTGAGCTTTACGACATAGAGTTGGAACGGCGTTGATATCTCAAACTTTCAAAAAATGAATGGAAGTGAATGGGGACAAAAACCGGGCGTGGCAGATGGGCGTGGGTTCGAATCCCCATGCTGTACCCATGTCGGGGTTACATCAGTGAGCTTTACGATATAGAGTTGGAACGGCGTTGATATCTCAAACTTTCAAAAAATGAATGGAAGTAAATGGGACCAAAAACCGGGCGTGGCAGGTGGGCGTGGGTTCGAATCCCCATGCTGTATCTGAGTCGGGGTTATATCAGTGGGCTTTACGATATAGAGTTGGAACGGTGTCGATATCTCAAACTTTCAAAAAATGAATGGAAGTGAATGGGACCAAAAACCGGGTGTGGCAGGTGGGCGTAGGTTCGAATCCCCATGCTGTATCTGAGTCGGGGTTACATCAGTGGGCTTCACGATATAGAGTTGGAACGGTGTCGATATCTCGAACTTTCAAAAAATTAATGGAAGTGAATGGGACCAAAAACCGGGCGTGGCAGGTGGGCGTGTTTCGAATCCCCATGCTGTACCTATGTCGGGGTTACATCAGTGAGCTTTACGATATAGAATTGGAACGGCGTTGATATCTCAAACTTTCAAAAAATGAATGGAAGTGAATGGAGCCGAAAATCGGGCGTGGCAGGTGGGTGTGGGTTCGAATCCCCATGCCGTACCCAAGTCGGGGTTACATCAGGGGGCTTTACAATTTAGAGTTGGAACGGCGTTGATATCTCGAACTTTCAAAAAATGAATGGAAGTGAATGGGACCAAAAACCGGGCGTGGCAGGTGGGTGTGGGTTCGAATCCCCAGGCTGTACCTGAGTCGGGGTTACATCAGTGGGCTTTACAATTTAGAGTTGGAACGGCGTTGATATCTCGAACTTTCAAAAAATGAATGGAAGTGAATGGGACCAAAAACCGGGCGTGGCAGGTGGGCGTGGTTTCGAATCCCCATGCTGTATCTGAGTCGGGGTTACATCAATGAGATTTACGATTTAGAGTTGGAACGGCGTCGATATCTCAAACTTTCAAAAAATGAATGGAAGTGAATGGGACCAAAAATCGGGCGTGGCAGGTGGGTGTGGGTTCAAATCCCCATGCTGTATCTGAGTCGGGGTTACATCAGGGGGCTTTACAATTTAGAGTTGGAACGGCGTCGATATCTCGAACTTTCAAAAAATGAATGGAAGTGAATAGGACCAAAAACCGGGCGTGGCAGGTGGGCATGGGTTCGAATCCCCATGCTGTACCCAAGTCGGGGTTACATCAGGGGGCTTTACGATTTAGAGTTGGATTGGCGTTGATTTCTCGAACTTTCAAAAAATGAATGGAAGTGAATGGGACCAAAAACCGGGCGTGGCAGGTGGGTGTGGGTTCGAATCCCCATGCTGTACCCAAGTCGGGGTTACATCAGTGGGCTTTACCATTTAGAGTTGGAACGGCGTTGATATCTCAAACTTTCAAAAAATGAATGGAAGTGAATGGGGACAAAAACCGGGCGTGGCAGGTGGGTGTGGGTTCGTATCCCCATGCTGTACCTGAGTCGGGGTTACATCAGGGGGCTTTACAATTTAGAGTTGGAACGGCGTTGATATCTCGAACTTTCAAAAAATGAATGGAAGTGAATGGGACCAAAAACCGGGCGTGGCAGGTGGGTGTGGGTTCGAATCCCCATGCTGTATCTGAGTCGGGGTTACATCAGTGGGCTTTACGATATAGGGTTGGAACGGTGTCGATATCTCCAACTTTCAAAAAATGAATGGAAGTGAATGGGACCAAAAACCGGGCGTGGCAGGTGGGTGTGGGTTCGAATCCCCATGCTGTACCCAAATCGGGGTTACATCAGTGAGCTTCACGATATAGAGTTGGAACGGCGTCGATATCTCGAACTTTCAAAAAATGAATGGAAGTGAATGGGGACAAAAACCGGGCGTGGCAGGTGGGTGTGGGTTCGTATCCCCATGCTGTACCCATGTTGGGGTGTCATCAGTGGGCTTTACGGTATAGAGTTGGAACGGCGTTGATATCTCGAACGTTCAAAAAATGAATGGAAGTGAATGGAGCCGAAAAACGGGCGTGGCAGGTGGGCGTGGGTTCGAATCCCCATGCTGTACCTGAGTCGGGGTTACATCAGTGGGCTTTACAATTTAGAGTTGGAACGACGTTGATATCTCAAACTTTCAAAAAATGAATGGAAGTGAATAGGGCCGAAAAACGGGCGTGGCAGATGGGTGTGGGTTCGAATCCCCATGCTGTATCTGAGTCGGGGTTACATCAGGGGGCTTTACGATTTAGAGTTGGAACGACGTTGATATCTCGAACGTTCAAAAAATGAATGGAAGTGAATGGAGCCGAAAAACAGGCGTGGCAGGTGGGCGTGGGTTCGAATCCCCATGCTGTACCTGAGTCGGGGTTACATCAGTGGGCTTTACAATTTAGAGTTGGAACGACGTTGATATCTCAAACTTTCAAAAAATGAATGGAAGTGAATGGGGACAAAAACCGGGCGTGGCAGGTGGGTGTGGGTTCGAATCCCCATGCTGTACCTGAGTCGGGGTTACATCAGTGAGCTTTACGATTTAGAGTTGGAACGGCGTCGATATCTCGAACTTTCAAAAAATGAATGGAAGTGAATGGGACTGAAAACCGGGCGTGGCAGGTGGGCATGGGTTCGAATCCCCATGCTGTATCTGAGTCGGGGTTACATCAGTGGGCTTTATGATATAGAGTTGGAACGGCGTTGATATCTCGAACTTTCAAAAAATGAATGGAAGTGAATGGGACTCAAAGGTTAAATAAAGGTTGTAGAAATAACCATTCAACAACCATTCAAACGGTAAAAAAGCGGGCGTGGCGGGTGAACGGACGGGCGGTTCGAAAAGCAAAAAACAAGAAGTGACGTCAATAACGGGCCGGATGATTGAGAGTTGGAACGGCGTCGATATCTCAACATTTTTTCGAAAATGAATGGAAGTCTATGGGAAAAAAATCTCGGAAAAACGGGCGTGGCGGGTGAACGGGCGGGCGGATCGAAAACCTGTATACAAGCGATCTATTCCCGTATGGGCCGGACGATTTGGCGTTGGAACGGGGTCGATATCTCGAAAACTGCGGACGAAGAAACGCGGACAAAAACGGGCAGAATAATAAAAATAATAATAACTAGAGATGTGCATTTCCGGAGAAAATGCGAGTGTGATTGCCGTGTGCTGGTTGGGCGGGAGCGCGTAACCCAATGCTTTATCCAAGTTGGGGTGTCATCAGGGGGCTTTACGATTTAAAATTGGAACGGCGTCGATATCTCGAACTTTCAAAAAATGAATGGAAGTGAATGGAGCCGGAAACCGGGAGTGGCAGGTGGGCGTGGGTTCGAATCCCCATGCTGTACCCATGTTGGGGCGTCATCAGTGGGCTTTACGATATAGAGTTGGAACGGCGTTGATATCTCGAACTTTCAAAAAATGAATGGAAGTGAATGGGACCAAAAACCGGGCGTGGCAGGTGGGCGTGGGTTCGAATCCCCATGCTGTACCCATGTTGGGGCGTCATCAGTGGGCTTTACGATATAGAGTTGGAACGGCGTTGATATCTCAAACTTTCAAAAAATGAATGGAAGTGAATGGAGCCGAAAACCGGGCGTGGCAGGTGGGCATGGGTTCGAATCCCCATGCTGTACCTGAGTCGGGGTTACATCAGGGGGCTTTACAATTTAGAGTTGGAACGGCGTTGATATCTCGAACTTTCAAAAAATGAATGGAAGTGAATGGGACCAAAAACCGGGCGTGGCAGGTGGGCGTGGGTTCGAATCCCCATGCTGTACCCAGGTAGGGGTTACATCAGGGGGCTTTACAATTTAGAGTTGGAACGGCGTTGATATCTCAAACTTTCAAAAAATGAATGGAAGTGAATGGGGACAAAAACCGGGCGTGGCAGGTGGGCGTGGGTTCGAATCCCCATGCTGTACCTGAGTCGGGGTTACATCAGGGGGCTTTACGATATAGAGTTGGAACGGCGTTGATATCTCGAACTTTCAAAAAATGAATGGAAGTGAATGGGGACAAAAACCGGGCGTGGCAGGTGGGTGTGGGTTCGAATCCCCATGCTGTACCTGAGTCGGGGTTACATCAGTGAGCTTTACGATTTAGAGTTGGAACGGCGTCGATATCTCAAATTTTCAAAAAATGAATGGAAGTGAATGGGGACAAAAACCGGGCGTGGCAGGTGGGTGTGGGTTCGAATCCCCATGCTGTATCTGAGTCGGGGTAACATCAGTGAGCTTTATGATATAGAGTTGGAACGGCATCGATATCTCGAACTTTCAAAAAATGAATGGAAGTGAATGGGGACAAAAACCGGGCGTGGCAGGTGGGTGTGGGTTCGAATCCCCATGCTGTATCTGAGTCGGGGTTACATCAGTGAGCTTTATGATATAGAGTTGGAACGGCATCGATATCTCGAACTTTCAAAAAATGAATGGAAGTGAATGGGGACAAAAACCGGGCGTGGCAGGTGGGTGTGGGTTCGAATCCCCATGCTGTATCTGAGTCGGGGTTATATCAGTGGGCTTTACGATATAGAGTTGGAACGGCGTTGATATCTCGAACTTTCAAAAAATTAATGGAAGTGAATTGGGACAAAAACCGGGCGTGGCAGGTGGGTGTGGGTTCGAATCCCCATGCTGTATCTGAGTCGGGGTTACATCAGGTAGCTTTACGATATAGAGTTGGAACGGCGTTGATATCTCGAACTTTTAAAAAATGAATGGAAGTGAATGGGGACAAAAACCGGGCGTGGCAGGTGGGCATGGGTTTGAATCCCCATGCTGTATCTGAGTCGGGGTTACATCAGTGAGCTTTACGATATAGAGTTGGAATGGCAATGATATGTCAAACTTTTAAAAAATGAATGGAAGTGAATGGGGACAAAAACCGGGCGTGGCAGGTGGGTGTGGGTTCGAATCCCCATGCTGTACCTGAGTCGGGGTTACATCAGGGGGCTTTACGATATAGAGTTGGAACGGCGTTGATATCTCGAACTTTCAAAAAATGAATGGAAGTGAATGGGACCAAAAACCGGGCGTGGCAGGTGGGCGTGGGTTCGAATCCTCATGCTGTATCTGATTCGGGGTTACATCAGTGGGCTTTACGATTTAGAGTTGGAACGCCGTTGATATCTCGAACTTTCAAAAAATGAATGGAAGTAAATGGAGCTGAAAAATGGGCGTGGCAGGTGGGCATGGGTTCGAATCCCCATGTTGTACCCATGTTGGGGTGTCATCAGTGGGCTTTACGATTTAGAGTTGGAACGGTTTTGATATCTCAAACTTTCAAAAAATGAATGGAAGTGAATGGGGACAAAAACCGGGCGTGGCAGGTGGGCGTGGGTTCGAATCCCCATGCTGTATCTGAGTCGGGGTTACATCAGTGAGCTTCACGATATAGAGTTGGAACGGCGTCGATATCTCAAACTTTCAAAAAATGAATGGAAGTGAATGGGGACAAAAACCGGGCGTGGCAGGTGGGCGTGGGGTCGAATCCCCATGCTGTATTTGAGTCGGGGTTACATCAGTGAGCTTTACGATAAAGAGTTGGAACGGCGTCGATATTTCGAACTTTCAAAAAATGAATGGAAGTGAATGGTGACAAAAACCGGGCGTGGCAGGTGGGCGTGGGTTCGAATCCCCATGCTGTACCTGAGTCTTGGTTACATCAGGGGGCTTTATGATATAGAGTTGGAACGGCGTTGATATCTCAAACTTTCAAAAAATGAATGGAAGTGAATGGAGCCGGAAAATGGGCGTGGCAGGTGGGTGTGGGTTCGAATCCCCATGCTGTATCTGAGTCGGGGTTACATCAGTGGGCTTTACGATATAGAGTTGTAACGGCGTTGATATATCGAACTTTCAAAAAATGAATAGAAGTGAATGGGACCAAAAACCGGGCGTGGCAGGTGGGTGTGGGTTCGAATCCCCATGCTGTACCCAAGTTGGGGTTACATCAGTGGGTTTTCCGAATATAGAGTTGGAACGGTGTTGATATCTCGAACTTTCAAAAAATGAATGGAAGTGAATGGAGCCGAAAATCGGGCGTGGCAGGTGGGTGTGGGTTCGAATCCCCATGCTGTACCCGAGTCGGGGTTACATCAGTGAGCTTTACAATTTAGAGTTGGAACGGCGTTGATATCTCGAACTTTCAAAAAATGAATGGAAGTGAATGGGACCAAAAACCGGGCGTGGCAGGTGGGTGTGGGTTCGAATCCCCATGCTGTACCTATGTCGGGGTTACATCAGGGGGCTTTACAATTTAGAGTTGGAACGGCGTCGATATCTCGAACTTTCAAAAAATGAATGGAAGTGAATGGGGCCGAAAAACGGGCGTGGCAGGTGGGTGTGAGTTCGAATGCCCATGCTCAGTGGGAAGTGAGCGTATCTAAATGTTGTATGTGAGTGGGGTTACATCAGTGGGAAGTGAGCGTATCTAAATGCTGTATAGAAGAGCTACAGTGTGTGTTTGGTGGATGGGGGGGTAAATACTTTATCTTTAAATCCTAGCTCTCGATTTGAGTCGAGGGCGGGTATAGGAAAATCCCATTCTAAAAAAATGAATGGAAGTCAATGGGACCAAAAAACGCTACAAAAGCGGGCGTGGCTGGCGAACGGGCGGGCGGATCGAAAACGTGTATACAAGCGCTCGATTCCCGTATGGGCCGGACGATTTGGCGCTGGAACGGGGTCGATATCTCGAAAACTGCGGACGAAGAAACGCGGACAAAAAACGGGTGGAATAATAATAATAATAACTAGAGATGTGCATTTCCGGAGAAAATGCGAGTGTGATTGCCGTGTGCCGGTCGGGCGGGCGCGCGTAACCCAATGCTTTATCCAAGTTGGGGTGTCATCAGTGGGCTTTACGATATAGAGTTGGAACGGCGTCGATATCTCAAATTTTCAAAAAATGAATGGAAGTGAATGGGGACAAAAACCGGGCGTGGCAGGTGGGTGTGGGTTCGAATCCCCATGCTGTATCTGAGTCGGGGTTATATCAGTGGGCTTTACGATATAGAGTTGGAACGGCGTTGATATCTCGAACTTTCAAAAAATTAATGGAAGTGAATTGGGACAAAAACCGGGCGTGGCAGGTGGGTGTGGGTTCGAATCCCCATGCTGTATCTGAGTCGGGGTTACATCAGGTAGCTTTACGATATAGAGTTGGAACGGCGTTGATATCTCGAACTTTTAAAAAATGAATGGAAGTGAATGGGGACAAAAACCGGGCGTGGCAGGTGGGCATGGGTTTGAATCCCCATGCTGTATCTGAGTCGGGGTTACATCAGTGAGCTTTACGATATAGAGTTGGAATGGCAATGATATCTCAAACTTTCAAAAAATGAATGGAAGTGAATGGGGACAAAAACCGGGCGTGGCAGGTGGGTGTGGGTTCGAATCCCCATGCTGTACCTGAGTCGGGGTTACATCAGGGGGCTTTACGATATAGAGTTGGAACGGCGTTGATATCTCGAACTTTCAAAAAATGAATGGAAGTGAATGGGACCAAAAACCGGGCGTGGCAGGTGGGCGTGGGTTCGAATCCTCATGCTGTATCTGATTCGGGGTTACATCAGTGGGCTTTACGATTTAGAGTTGGAACGCCGTTGATATCTCGAACTTTCAAAAAATGAATGGAAGTAAATGGAGCTGAAAAATGGGCGTGGCAGGTGGGCATGGGTTCGAATCCCCATGTTGTACCCATGTTGGGGTGTCATCAGTGGGCTTTACGATTTAGAGTTGGAACGGTTTTGATATCTCAAACTTTCAAAAAATGAATGGAAGTGAATGGGGACAAAAACCGGGCGTGGCAGGTGGGCGTGGGTTCGAATCCCCATGCTGTATCTGAGTCGGGGTTACATCAGTGAGCTTCACGATATAGAGTTGGAACGGCGTCGATATCTCAAACTTTCAAAAAATGAATGGAAGTGAATGGGGACAAAAACCGGGCGTGGCAGGTGGGCGTGGGGTCGAATCCCCATGCTGTATTTGAGTCGGGGTTACATCAGTGAGCTTTACGATAAAGAGTTGGAACGGCGTCGATATTTCGAACTTTCAAAAAATGAATGGAAGTGAATGGTGACAAAAACCGGGCGTGGCAGGTGGGCGTGGGTTCGAATCCCCATGCTGTACCTGAGTCTTGGTTACATCAGGGGGCTTTATGATATAGAGTTGGAACGGCGTTGATATCTCAAACTTTCAAAAAATGAATGGAAGTGAATGGAGCCGGAAAATGGGCGTGGCAGGTGGGTGTGGGTTCGAATCCCCATGCTGTATCTGAGTCGGGGTTACATCAGTGGGCTTTACGATATAGAGTTGTAACGGCGTTGATATATCGAACTTTCAAAAAATGAATAGAAGTGAATGGGACCAAAAACCGGGCGTGGCAGGTGGGTGTGGGTTCGAATCCCCATGCTGTACCCAAGTTGGGGTTACATCAGTGGGTTTTCCGATTTAGAGTTGGAACGGCGTTGATATCTCGAACTTTCAAAAAATGAATGGAAGTGAATGGAGCCGAAAATCGGGCGTGGCAGGTGGGTGTGGGTTCGAATCCCCATGCTGTACCCGAGTCGGGGTTACATCAGTGAGCTTTACAATTTAGAGTTGGAACGGCGTTGATATCTCGAACTTTCAAAAAATGAATGGAAGTGAATGGGACCAAAAACCGGGCGTGGCAGGTGGGTGTGGGTTCGAATCCCCATGCTGTACCTATGTCGGGGTTACATCAGGGGGCTTTACAATTTAGAGTTGGAACGGCGTCGATATCTCGAACTTTCAAAAAATGAATGGAAGTGAATGGGGCCGAAAAACGGGCGTGGCAGGTGGGTGTGAGTTCGAATGCCCATGCTCAGTGGGAAGTGAGCGTATCTAAATGTTGTATGTGAGTGGGGTTACATCAGTGGGAAGTGAGCGTATCTAAATGCTGTATAGAAGAGCTACAGTGTGTGTTTGGTGGATGGGGGGGTAAATACTTTATCTTTAAATCCTAGCTCTCGATTTGAGTCGAGGGCGGGTATAGGAAAATCCCATTCTAAAAAAATGAATGGAAGTCAATGGGACCAAAAAACGCTACAAAAGCGGGCGTGGCTGGCGAACGGGCGGGCGGATCGAAAACGTGTATACAAGCGCTCGATTCCCGTATGGGCCGGACGATTTGGCGCTGGAACGGGGTCGATATCTCGAAAACTGCGGACGAAGAAACGCGGACAAAAAACGGGTGGAATAATAATAATAATAACTAGAGAGTGCATTTCCGGAGAAAATGCGAGTGTGATTGCCGTGTGCCGGTCGGCGGGCGTGCGCAGGTCGGGGGCGCGCATGCGTTTAGAAGTGGTGCGGTGCGTGGGGTGTGAATACTTTCTCCCAGACAGGCCACTGTATCTGTGCACAAGCTGTGGTGTGAGCACAAGTTCACTCTGGGTGTGTTTGAAAAGCCAAACCTGTAAAAAAATGCATTTCTGCACGTTTGTACTGCTTACAAATCAGTACTCATTCATTTACATGTGATTATCACTGCAGGGGCCATGGTATTGCGCAATCTATGATCGGCTGTGTCTCATTTACAGATTTCAGGCATAGTGCACTCAGACTTCGGTCCCTCTTTTAGCATTTAGCAATTCCCATTGATTTCAATGCATCCGTTAGCCTTGAAGCTAACGGATATAAATATCTTTGTTTCTGTTGCAGCGCGAACGATATGACGCTCACTGCAAAGTCTAACTGCACTATAATTTCATTCTGTGCAGCGTTTTCATCTTAAAAATCACTAATACTTTAGTTACAGACCAAAATAAGTCAGATTTTTTGGCGGCCGCCATTTTCTATTCTCAGAACGGCCTGAAGATGCCGTCTACGTCATCACGTTGACGTTCTGTGGAAAGCCAAAGGTGTCAAGATTTTTGTCCAAAAATTCGGGCAAAAACGGGCATAAATGCCACACGGATGGGCGTATCCGGATGATTTTTTGGATTTGGGCGCTAATTAATGACCCGGTCGATGAAGGGTTGGAACGGCGTTGATAGCTCGAAATTCATTTCAAAATGAATGGGAGTCAATGGGGAAAAACGGGCACCTTAAAACGGGCACTGTGCCCACAGTGTTGGTTCGATCCAAAAGTTGTATACAAGCGCTCTATTCCCGTATGGGCCGGACGATTTGGCGCTGGAACGGGGTCGATATCTCGAAAACTGCGGGAGAAGAAGCACGGACAAAAAACGGGCAGAATAATAATAATATATTGAAAACGAAAATAACAATAACAATAGTGTGCTTGCATTCTGCAATCACACTAACTAGAGAGTGCATTTCCGGAGAAAATGCGAGTGTGATTGCCGTGTGCCGGTCGGCGGGCGTAACCCAATGCTTTATCCAAGTTTGGTGTGTCATCAGTGGGCTTTACGATTTAAAATTGGAACGGCGTCGATATCTCAAACTTTCAAAAAATGAATGGAAGTGAAAGGAGCCGAAAACCGGGCGTGGCAGCTGGGCATGGGTTCGAATCCCCATGCTGTATCTGAGTCGGGGTTACATCAGTGGGCTTTACGATTTATAGTTGAAACGGCGATTATATCTCAAACTTTCAAAAAATGAATGGAAGTGAATGGGGACAAAAACCGGGTGTCACAGGTGGGCGTGGGTTCGAATCCCCATGCTGTATCTGAGTCGGGGTTACATCAGTGAGCTTTACGATTTAGAGTTGGAACGGCGTTAATATCTCAAACTTTTAAAAAATGAATGGAAGTGAATGAAGCTGAAAAATGGGCGTGGCAGGTGGGCATGGGTTCGAATCCCCATGCTGTATCTGAGTCTGGGTTACATCAGTGAGGTTTATGATATAGAGTTGGAACGGCGTTAATATCTCGAACTTTCAAAAAATGAATGGAAGTGAATGGGGCTGAAAACCGGGCGTGGCAGGTGGGCGTGGGTTCGAATCCCCATGCTGTACCCAAGTCGGGGTTACATCAGTGGGCTTTATGATTTAGAGTTGGAACGGCGTTGATATCTCGAACTTTCAAAAAATGAATAGAAGTGAATGGGGAAAAAAACCGGGCGTGGCAGGTGGGCGTGGGTTCGAATCCCCATGCTGTACATGAGTCAGGGTTACATCAGGGGGCTTTACGATATAGAGTTGGAACGGCGTCGATATCTCGAACTTTCAAAAAATGAATGCAAGTGAATGGGGACAAAAACCGGGCGTGGCAGGTGGGCGTGGGTTCGAATCCCCATGCTGTACATGAGTCGGGGTTACATCAGTGGGCTTTACGATTTAGAGTTGGAACGGCGTTGATATCTCGAACTTTCAAAAAATGAATGGAAGTGAATGGGACCAAAAACCGGGCGTGGCAGGTGGGTGTTGGTTCGAATCCCCATGCTGTACCCAAGTCAGGGTGTCATCAGTGGGCTTTACGATTTAGAGTTGGAACGGCGTTGATATCTCGAACTTTCAAAAAATGAATGGAAGTGAATGGGACCAAAAACCGGGCGTGGCAGGTGGGCGTGGTTTCGAATCCCCATGCTGTACCTGAGTCGGGGTAACATCAGTGAGCTTTACGATATAGAGTTGGAACGGCGTTGATATCTCAAACTTTCAAAAATTGAATGGAAGTGAATAGGGCCGAAAACCGGGCGTGGCAGGTGGGTGTGGGTTCGAATCCCCATGCTGTATCTGAGTCGGGGTAACATCAGTGAGCTTTACGATATAGAGTTGGAACGGCGTTGATATCTCGAACTTTCAAAAAATGAATGGAAGTGAATGGGGACAAAAACCGGGCGTGGCAGGTGGGTGTGGGTTCGAATCCCCATGCTGTACCTGAGTCGGGGTTACATCAGTGAGCTTTACGATATAGAGTTGGAACGGCGTTGATATCTCGAACTTTCAAAAAATGAATGGAAGTGAATGGGGACAAAAACCGGGCGTGGCAGGTGGGCGTGGGTTCGAATCCCCATGCTGTATCTGAGTCGGGGTTACATCAGTGAGCTTTACGATATAGAGTTGGAACGGCGTTGATATCTCGAACTTTCAAAAAATGAATGGAAGTTAATGGGGAAAAAAACCGGGCGTGGCAGGTGGGTGTGGGTTCGAATCCCCATGCTGTACCTGAGTCGGGGTTACATCAGTGAGCTTTACGATATAGAGTTGGAACGGCGTTGATATCTCGAACTTTCAAAAAATGAATGGAAGTGAATGGGGAAAAAAACCGGGCGTGGCAGGTGGGCGTGGGTTCGAATCCCCATGCTGTATCTGAGTCGGGGTTACATCAGTGAGCTTTACGATATAGAGTTGGAACGGCGTTGATATCTCGAACTTTCAAAAAATGAATGGAAGTGAATGGGGACAAAAACCGGGCGTGGCGGGTGGGTGTGGGTTCGAATCCCCAAGCTGTATCTGAGTCGGGGTTACATCAGTGAGCTTTACGATATAGAGTTGGAACGGCGTTGATATCTCGAACTTTCAAAAAATGAATGGAAGTGAATGGGGACAAAAACCGGGCGTGGCAGGTGGGCGTGGGTTCGAATCCCCATGCTGTATCTGAGTCGGGGTTACATCAGTGAGCTTTACGATTTAGAGTTGGAACGGCGTCGATATCTCAAACTTTCAAAAAATGAATGGAAGTGAATGGGGCTCTTATAGGTTAAATAAAGGTTGTAGAAATGACCATTCAACAACCATTCAGAAAAAATGAATGGAAGTCAATAGGACCAAAAAACGGTAAAAAAGAGGGCGTGGCAGGTGAACGGGCGGGCGGATCGAAAAGCAAAAAACAAGAAGTTATTTCAATAACGTGCCGGACGATATAGAGTTGGAACGGCGTCGATATCTCAAAATTTTTTCAAAAATGAATTGAAGTCTATGGGACAAAATTTCCGGAAAAACGGGCGTGGCGGGTGAAGGGGCGGGCAGATCGAAAACCTGTATACAAGCAGTTGATTCCCGTATGGGCCGGACGATTTGGCGCTGGAACGGGGTCGATATCTCGAAAACTGCGGACGAAGATAGGGAGACAAAAAACGGGTGGAATAATAATAATAACTAGAGAGTGCATTTCCGGAGAAAATGCGAGTGTGATTGCCGTGTGCCGGTCGGCGGGCGTGCGCAGGTCGGGGGCGCGCATGCGTTTAGAAGTGGTGCGGTGCGTGGGGTGTGAATACTTTCTCCCAGACAGGCCACTGTATCTGTGCACAAGCTGTGGTGTGAGCACAAGTTCACTCTGGGTGTGTTTGAAAAGCCAAACCTGTAAAAAAATGCATTTCTGCACGTTTGTACTGCTTACAAATCAGTACTCATTCATTTACATGTGATTATCACTGCAGGGGCCATGGTATTGCGCAATCTATGATCGGCTGTGTCTCATTTACAGATTTCAGGCATAGTGCACTCAGACTTCGGTCCCTCTTTTAGCATTTAGCAATTCCCATTGATTTCAATGCATCCGTTAGCCTTGAAGCTAACGGATATAAATATCTTTGTTTCTGTTGCAGCGCGAACGATATGACGCTCACTGCAAAGTCTAACTGCACTATAATTTCATTCTGTGCAGCGTTTTCATCTTAAAAATCACTAATACTTTAGTTACAGACCAAAATAAGTCAGATTTTTTGGCGGCCGCCATTTTCTATTCTCAGAACGGCCTGAAGATGCCGCCTACGTCATCACGTTGACGTTCTGTGGAAAGCCAAAGGTGTCAAGATTTTTGTCCAAAAATTCGGGCAAAAACGGGCATAAATGCCACACGGATGGGCGTATCCGGATGATTTTTTGGATTTGGGCGCTAATTAATGACCCGGTCGATCAAGGGTTGGAACGGCGTTGATAGCTCGAAATTCATTTCAAAATGAATGGGAGTCAATGGGGAAAAACGGGCACCTTAAAACGGGCACTGTGCCCACAGTGTTGGTTCGATCAAAAAGTTGTATACAAGCGCTCTATTCCCGTATGGGCCGGACGATTTGGCGCTGGAACGGGGTCGATATCTCGAAAACTGCGGGAGAAGAAGCACGGACAAAAAACGGGCAGAATAATAATAATATATTGAAAACGAAAATAACAATAACAATAGTGTGCTTGCATTCTGCAATCACACTAACTAGAGATGTGCATTTCCGGAGAAAATGCGAGTGTGATTGCCGTGTGCCGGTCGGGCGGGCGCGCGTAACCCAATGCTTTATCCAAGTTGGGGTGTCATCAGTGGGCTTTACGATATAGAGTTGGAACGGCGTCGATATCTCAAACTTTCAAAAAATGAATGGAAGAGAATGGAGCCGAAAACCGGGCGTGGCAGGTGGGTGTGGGTTCGAATCCCCATGCCGTACCCAAGTCAGGGTTACATCAGTGGGCTTTACAATTTAGAGTTGGAACGGCGTTGATATCTCGAACTTTCAAAAAATGAATGGAAGTGAATGGGACCAAAAACCGGACGTGGCAGGTGGGTGTGGGTTCGAATCCCCATGCTGTATCTGAGTCGGGGTTACATCAGTGGGCTTTACGATATAGAGTTGGAACGGCGTTGATATCTCAAACTTTTAAAAAATGAATGGAAGTGAATGGGGACAAAAACCGGGCGTGGCAGGTGGGCGTGGGTTCGAATCCCCATGCTGTATCTGAGTCGGGGTTACATCAGTGAGCTTTACGATATAGAGTTGGAACGGCGTTGATATCTCAAACTTTCAAAAAATGAATGTAAGTGAATGGGGACAAAAACCGGGCGTGGCAGGTGGGTGTGGGTTCGAATCACCATGCTGTATCTGAGTCGGGGTTACATCAGTGAGCTTTACGATATAGAGTTGGAACGGCGTTGATATCTCAAACTTTCAAAAAATGAATGTAAGTGAATGGGGACAAAAACCGGGCGTGGCAGGTGGGCGTGGGTTCGAATCCCCATGCTGTATCTGAGTCAGGGTTACATCAGTGGGCTTTACGATATAGAGTTGGAACGGCGTTGATATCTCAAACTTTCAAAAAATGAATGGAAGTGAATGGGGACAAAAACCGGGCGTGGCAGGTGGGTGTGGGTTCGAATCCCCATGCTGTATCTGAGTCGGGGTTACATCAGTGAGCTTTACGACATAGAGTTGGAACGGCGTTGATATCTCAAACTTTCAAAAAATGAATGGAAGTGAATGGGGACAAAAACCGGGCGTGGCAGATGGGCGTGGGTTCGAATCCCCATGCTGTACCCATGTCGGGGTTACATCAGTGAGCTTTACGATATAGAGTTGGAACGGCGTTGATATCTCGAACTTTCAAAAAATGAATGGAAGTAAATGGGACCAAAAACCGGGCGTGGCAGGTGGGCGTGGGTTCGAATCCCCATGCTGTATCTGAGTCGGGGTTATATCAGTGGGCTTTACGATATAGAGTTGGAACGGTGTCGATATCTCAAACTTTCAAAAAATGAATGGAAGTGAATGGGACCAAAAACCGGGTGTGGCAGGTGGGCGTAGGTTCGAATCCCCATGCTGTATCTGAGTCGGGGTTACATCAGTGGGCTTCACGATATAGAGTTGGAACGGTGTCGATATCTCGAACTTTCAAAAAATTAATGGAAGTGAATGGGACCAAAAACCGGGCGTGGCAGGTGGGCGTGTTTCGAATCCCCATGCTGTACCTATGTCGGGGTTACATCAGTGAGCTTTACGATATAGAATTGGAACGGCGTTGATATCTCAAACTTTCAAAAAATGAATGGAAGTGAATGGAGCCGAAAATCGGGCGTGGCAGGTGGGTGTGGGTTCGAATCCCCATGCCGTACCCAAGTCGGGGTTACATCAGGGGGCTTTACAATTTAGAGTTGGAACGGCGTTGATATCTCGAACTTTCAAAAAATGAATGGAAGTGAATGGGACCAAAAACCGGGCGTGGCAGGTGGGTGTGGGTTCGAATCCCCAGGCTGTACCTGAGTCGGGGTTACATCAGTGGGCTTTACAATTTAGAGTTGGAACGGCGTTGATATCTCGAACTTTCAAAAAATGAATGGAAGTGAATGGGACCAAAAACCGGGCGTGGCAGGTGGGCGTGGTTTCGAATCCCCATGCTGTATCTGAGTCGGGGTTACATCAATGAGATTTACGATTTAGAGTTGGAACGGCGTCGATATCTCAAACTTTCAAAAAATGAATGGAAGTGAATGGGACCAAAAATCGGGCGTGGCAGGTGGGTGTGGGTTCAAATCCCCATGCTGTATCTGAGTCGGGGTTACATCAGGGGGCTTTACAATTTAGAGTTGGAACGGCGTCGATATCTCAAACTTTCAAAAAATGAATGGAAGTGAATAGGACCAAAAACCGGGCGTGGCAGGTGGGCATGGGTTCGAATCCCCATGCTGTACCCAAGTCGGGGTTACATCAGGGGGCTTTACGATTTAGAGTTGGATTGGCGTTGATTTCTCGAACTTTCAAAAAATGAATGGAAGTGAATGGGACCAAAAACCGGGCGTGGCAGGTGGGTGTGGGTTCGAATCCCCATGCTGTACCCAAGTCGGGGTTACATCAGTGGGCTTTACCATTTAGAGTTGGAACGGCGTTGATATCTCAAACTTTCAAAAAATGAATGGAAGTGAATGGGGACAAAAACCGGGCGTGGCAGGTGGGTGTGGGTTCGTATCCCCATGCTGTACCTGAGTCGGGGTTACATCAGGGGGCTTTACAATTTAGAGTTGGAACGGCGTTGATATCTCGAACTTTCAAAAAATGAATGGAAGTGAATGGGACCAAAAACCGGGCGTGGCAGGTGGGTGTGGGTTCGAATCCCCATGCTGTATCTGAGTCGGGGTTACATCAGTGGGCTTTACGATATAGGGTTGGAACGGTGTCGATATCTCCAACTTTCAAAAAATGAATGGAAGTGAATGGGACCAAAAACCGGGCGTGGCAGGTGGGTGTGGGTTCGAATCCCCATGCTGTACCCAAATCGGGGTTACATCAGTGAGCTTCACGATATAGAGTTGGAACGGCGTCGATATCTCGAACTTTCAAAAAATGAATGGAAGTGAATGGGGACAAAAACCGGGCGTGGCAGGTGGGTGTGGGTTCGTATCCCCATGCTGTACCCATGTTGGGGTGTCATCAGTGGGCTTTACGGTATAGAGTTGGAACGGCGTTGATATCTCGAACGTTCAAAAAATGAATGGAAGTGAATGGAGCCGAAAAACGGGCGTGGCAGGTGGGCGTGGGTTCGAATCCCCATGCTGTACCTGAGTCGGGGTTACATCAGTGGGCTTTACAATTTAGAGTTGGAACGACGTTGATATCTCAAACTTTCAAAAAATGAATGGAAGTGAATAGGGCCGAAAAACGGGCGTGGCAGATGGGTGTGGGTTCCAATCCCCATGCTGTATCTGAGTCGGGGTTACATCAGGGGGCTTTACGATTTAGAGTTGGAACGACGTTGATATCTCGAACGTTCAAAAAATGAATGGAAGTGAATGGAGCCGAAAAACAGGCGTGGCAGGTGGGCGTGGGTTCGAATCCCCATGCTGTACCTGAGTCGGGGTTACATCAGTGGGCTTTACAATTTAGAGTTGGAACGACGTTGATATCTCAAACTTTCAAAAAATGAATGGAAGTGAATGGGGACAAAAACCGGGCGTGGCAGGTGGGTGTGGGTTCGAATCCCCATGCTGTACCTGAGTCGGGGTTACATCAGTGAGCTTTACGATTTAGAGTTGGAACGGCGTCGATATCTCGAACTTTCAAAAAATGAATGGAAGTGAATGGGACTGAAAACCGGGCGTGGCAGGTGGGCATGGGTTCGAATCCCCATGCTGTATCTGAGTCGGGGTTACATCAGTGGGCTTTATGATATAGAGTTGGAACGGCGTTGATATCTCGAACTTTCAAAAAATGAATGGAAGTGAATGGGACTCAAAGGTTAAATAAAGGTTGTAGAAATAACCATTCAACAACCATTCAAACGGTAAAAAAGCGGGCGTGGCGGGTGAACGGACGGGCGGTTCGAAAAGCAAAAAACAAGAAGTGACGTCAATAACGGGCCGGATGATTGAGAGTTGGAACGGCGTCGATATCTCAACATTTTTTCGAAAATGAATGGAAGTCTATGGGAAAAAAATCTCGGAAAAACGGGCGTGGCGGGTGAACGGGCGGGCGGATCGAAAACCTGTATACAAGCGATCTATTCCCGTATGGGCCGGACGATTTGGCGTTGGAACGGGGTCGATATCTCGAAAACTGCGGACGAAGAAACGCGGACAAAAACGGGCAGAATAATAAAAATAATAATAACTAGAGATGTGCATTTCCGGAGAAAATGCGAGTGTGATTGCCGTGTGCTGGTTGGGCGGGAGCGCGTAACCCAATGCTTTATCCAAGTTGGGGTGTCATCAGGGGGCTTTACGATTTAAAATTGGAACGGCGTCGATATCTCGAACTTTCAAAAAATGAATGGAAGTGAATGGAGCCGGAAACCGGGCGTGGCAGGTGGGCGTGGGTTCGAATCCCCATGCTGTACCCATGTTGGGGCGTCATCAGTGGGCTTTACGATATAGAGTTGGAACGGCGTTGATATCTCGAACTTTCAAAAAATGAATGGAAGTGAATGGAGCCGAAAACCGGGCGTGGCAGGTGGGCATGGGTTCGAATCCCCATGCTGTATCTGAGTCGGGGTTACATCAGGGGGCTTTACAATTTAGAGTTGGAACGGCGTTGATATCTCGAACTTTCAAAAAATGAATGGAAGTGAATGGGACCAAAAACCGGGCGTGGCAGGTGGGCGTGGGTTCGAATCCCCATGCTGTACCCAGGTAGGGGTTACATCAGGGGGCTTTACAATTTAGAGTTGGAACGGCGTTGATATCTCAAACTTTCAAAAAATGAATGGAAGTGAATGGGGACAAAAACCGGGCGTGGCAGGTGGGCGTGGGTTCGAATCCCCATGCTGTACCCAGGTAGGGGTTACATCAGGGGGCTTTACAATTTAGAGTTGGAACGGCGTTGATATCTCGAACTTTCAAAAAATGAATGGAAGTGTATGGGGACAAAAACCGGGCGTGGCAGGTGGGCGTGGGTTCGAATCCCCATGCTGTACCTGAGTCGGGGTTACATCAGGGGGCTTTACGATATAGAGTTGGAACGGCGTTGATATCTCGAACTTTCAAAAAATGAATGGAAGTGAATGGGGACAAAAACCGGGCGTGGCAGGTGGGTGTGGGTTCGAATCCCCATGCTGTACCTGAGTCGGGGTTACATCAGTGAGCTTTACGATTTAGAGTTGGAACGGCGTCGATATCTCAAATTTTCAAAAAATGAATGGAAGTGAATGGTGACAAAAACCGGGCGTGGCAGGTGGGTGTGGGTTCGAATCCCCATGCTGTATCTGAGTCGGGGTAACATCAGTGAGCTTTATGATATAGAGTTGGAACGGCATCGATATCTCGAACTTTCAAAAAATGAATGGAAGTGAATGGGGACAAAAACCGGGCGTGGCAGGTGGGTGTGGGTTCGAATCCCCATGCTGTATCTGAGTCGGGGTTACATCAGTGAGCTTTATGATATAGAGTTGGAACGGCATCGATATCTCGAACTTTCAAAAAATGAATGGAAGTGAATGGGGACAAAAACCGGGCGTGGCAGGTGGGTGTGGGTTCGAATCCCCATGCTGTATCTGAGTCGGGGTTACATCAGTGAGCTTTACGATATAGAGTTGGAACGGCGTCGATATCTCGAACTTTCAAAAAATGAATGGAAGTGAATGGGGACAAAAACCGGGCGTGGCAGGTGGGTGTGGGTTCGAATCCCCATGCTGTATCTGAGTCGGGGTTACATCAGTGAGCTTTACGATATAGAGTTGGAACGGCGTCGATATCTCGAACTTTCAAAAAATGAATGGAAGTGAATGGGGACAAAAACCGGGCGTGGCAGATGGGTGTGGGTTCGAATCCCCATGCTGTATCTGAGTCGGGGTTACATCAGTGAGCTTTACGATATAGAGTTGGAACGGCGTCGATATCTCGAACTTTCAAAAAATGAATGGAAGTGAATGGGGACAAAAACCGGGCGTGGCAGATGGGTGTGGGTTCGAATCCCCATGCTGTATCTGAGTCGGGGTTACATCAGTGAGCTTTATGATATAGAGTTGGAACGGCGTCGATATCTCGAACTTTCAAAAAATGAATGGAAGTGAATGGGGACAAAAACCGGGCGTGGCAGGTGGGTGTGGGTTCGAATCCCCATGCTGTATCTGAGTCGGGGTTACATCAGTGAGCTTTACGATATAGAGTTGGAACGGCGTCGATATCTCGAACTTTCAAAAAATGAATGGAAGTGAATGGGGACAAAAACCGGGCGTGGCAGGTGGGTGTGGGTTCGAATCCCCATGCTGTATCTGAGTCGGGGTTACATCAGTGAGCTTCACGATATAGAGTTGGAACGGAGTCGATATCTCAAACTTTCAAAAAATGAATGGAAGTGAATGGGGACAAAAACCGGGCGTGGCAGGTGGGCGTGGGTTCGAATCCCCATGCTGTACCTGAGTCGGGGTTACATCAGTGAGCTTCACGATATAGAGTTGGAACGGCGTCGATATCTCGAACTTTCAAAAAATGAATGGAAGTGAATGGGGACAAAAACGGGGCGTGGCAGGTGGGCGTGGGTTCGAATCCCCAAGCTGTATGTTAGTGGGGTTACATCAGTGGGAAGTGAGCGTGTCTAAATGCTGTATAGAAGAGCTGTAATGTGGGGTGTCGGGTGGGTGAAGACTCACAGGCGTCTCTATCTGAATCCTAGCTCTCGATTTGAGCCGAAGGCCGGTATAGGAACATGCCATTCTAAAAATGAATGGAAGTCAATGGGACCAAAAAACGCTACAAAAGCGGGCGTGGCACGTGAACGGGCGAGCGGATCGAAAACCTGTATACAAGCAGTTGATTCCCGTATGGGCCGGACGATTTGGCGCTGGAACGGGGTCGATATCTCGAAAACTGCGGACGAAGAAAGGGAGACAAAAAACGGGTGGAATAATAATAATAACTAGAGATGTGCATTTCCGGAGAAAATGCGAGTGTGATTGCCGTGTGCCGGTCGGGCGGGCGCGCGTAACCCAATGCTTTATCCAAGTTGGGGTGTCATCAGTGGGCTTTACGATTTAAAATTGGAACGGCGTCGATATCTCGAACTTTCAAAAAATGAATGGAAGTGAATGGAGCCGGAAACCGGGCGTGGCAGGTGGGCGTGGGTTCGAATCCCCATGCTGTACCCATGTTGGGGCGTCATCAGTGGGCTTTACGAT
Source organism: Trichomycterus rosablanca (assembly GCF_030014385.1). Lineage (NCBI taxonomy): Eukaryota > Metazoa > Chordata > Actinopteri > Siluriformes > Trichomycteridae > Trichomycterus > Trichomycterus rosablanca. Next base: position 25,856,994 of record NC_085994.1, on the reverse strand, counting down.
ATAGAGTTGGAACGGCGTTGATATCTCGAACTTTCAAAAAATGAATGGAAGTGAATGGGACCAAAAACCGGGCGTGGCAGGTGGGCGTGGGTTCGAATCCCCATGCTGTACCCATGTTGGGGCGTCATCAGTGGGCTTTACGATATAGAGTTGGAGCGGCGTTGATATCTCAAACTTTCAAAAAATGAATGGAAGTGAATGGAGCCGAAAACCGGGCGTGGCAGGTGGGCATGGGTTCGAATCCCCATGCTGTACCTGAGTCGGGGTTACATCAGGGGGCTTTACAATTTAGAGTTGGAACGGCGTTGATATCTCGAACTTTCAAAAAATGAATGGAAGTGAATGGGGACAAAAACCGGGCGTGGCAGGTGGGCGTGGGTTCGAATCCCCATGCTGTACCCAGGTAGGGGTTACATCAGGGGGCTTTACAATTTAGAGTTGGAACGGCGTTGATATCTCAAACTTTCAAAAAATGAATGGAAGTGAATAGGGACAAAAACCGGGCGTGGCAGGTGGGCATGGGATCAAATCCCCATGCTGTATCTGAGTCGGGGTTACATCAGGGGGCTTTACAATTTAGAGTTGGAATGGCGTTGATATCTCGAACTTTCAAAAAATGAATGGAAGTGAATGGGGCTGAAAACCGGGCGTGGCAGGTGGGTGTGGGTTCGAATCCCCAGGCTGTACCTAAGTCGGGGTTACATCAGGGGGCTTTACGATTTAGAGTTGGAACGGCGTTGATATCTCGAACTTTCAAAAAATGAATGGAAATGAATGGGACCAAAAACCGGGCGTGGCAGGTGGGTGTGGGTTCGAATCCCCATGCTGTACCTGAGTCGGGGTTACATCAGGGGGCTTTACAATTTAGAGTTGGAACGGCGTCGATATCTCGAACTTTCAAAAAATGAATGGAAGTGAATGGGACCAAAAACCGGGCGTGGCAGGTGGGCGTGGTTTCGAATCCCCATGCTGTACCTGAGTCGGGGTAACATCAGTGAGCTTTACGATTTAGAGTTGGAACGGCGTCGATATCTCAAACTTTCAAAAAATGAATGGAAGTGAATGGGACCAAAAACTGGGCGTGGCAGGTGGGTGTGGGTTCGAATCCCCATGCTGTTTTTAAGTCGGGGTTACATCAGTGAGCTTTACGATATAGAGTTGGAACGGCGTCGATATCTCGAACTTTCAAAAAATGAATGGAAGTGAATAGGGACAAAAACCGGGCGTGGCAGGTGGGTGTGGGTTCGAATCCCCATGCTGTATCTGAGTCGGGGTTACATCAGTGAGCTTTACGATATAGAGTTGGAACGGCGTCGATATCTCCAACTTTCAAAAAATGAATGGAAGTGAATGGGGACAAAAACTGGGCGTGGCGGGTGGGTGTGGGTTCGAATCCCCATGCTGTATCTGAGTCGGAGTTACATCAGTGAGCTTTACGATATAGAGTTGGAACGGCGTCGATATCTCAAACTTTCAAAAAATGAATGGAAGTGAATGGGGACAAAAACTGGGCGTGGCGGGTGGGTGTGGGTTCGAATCCCCATGCTGTATCTGAGTCGGAGTTACATCAGTGAGCTTTACGATATAGAGTTGGAACGGCGTCGATATCTCGAACTTTCAAAAAATGAATGGAAGTGAATGGGGACAAAAACCGGGCGTGGCAGGTGGGCGTGGGTTCGAATCCCCATGCTGTATCCAAGTTGGGGTTACATCAGTGGGCTTTACGATTTAGAGTTGGAACGGCGTCGATATCTCAAATTTTCAAAAAATGAATGGAAGTGAATGGGGACAAAAACCGGGCGTGGCAGGTGGGTGTGGGTTCGAATCCCCAAGCTGTATGTTAGTGGGGTTACATCAGTGGGAAGTGAGCGTGTCTAAATGCTGTATAGAAGAGCTGTAATGTGGGGTGTCGGGTGGGTGAAGACTCACAGGCGTCTCTATCTGAATCCTAGCTCTCGATTTGAGCCGAAGGCCGGTATAGGAACATGCCATTCTAAAAATGAATGGAAGTCAATGGGACCAAAAAACGCTACAAAAGCGGGCGTGGCACGTGAACGGGCGAGCGGATCGAAAACCTGTATACAAGCAGTCCATTCCCGTATGGGCCGGACGATTTGGCGCTGGAACGGGGTCGATATCTCGAAAACTGCGGACGAAGAAAGGGAGACAAAAAACGGGTGGAATAATAATAATAATAATAATAATAACTAGAGAGTGCATTTCCGGAGAAAATGCGAGTGTGATTGCCGTGTGCCGGTCGGCGGGCGTAACCCAATGCTTTATCCAAGTTTGGTGTGTCATCAGTGGGCTTTACGATTTAAAATTGGAACGGCGTCGATATCTCAAACTTTCAAAAAATGAATGGAAGTGAAAGGAGCCGAAAACCGGGCGTGGCAGCTGGGCATGGGTTCGAATCCCCATGCTGTATCTGAGTCGGGGTTACATCAGTGGGCTTTACGATTTATAGTTGAAACGGCGATTATATCTCAAACTTTCAAAAAATGAATGGAAGTGAATGGGGACAAAAACCGGGTGTCGCAGGTGGGCGTGGGTTCGAATCCCCATGCTGTATCTGAGTCGGGGTTACATCAGTGAGCTTTACGATTTAGAGTTGGAACGGCGTTAATATCTCAAACTTTTAAAAAATGAATGGAAGTGAATGAAGCTGAAAAATGGGCGTGGCAGGTGGGCATGGGTTCGAATCCCCATGCTGTATCTGAGTCTGGGTTACATCAGTGAGGTTTATGATATAGAGTTGGAACGGCGTTAATATCTCGAACTTTCAAAAAATGAATGGAAGTGAATGGGGCTGAAAACCGGGCGTGGCAGGTGGGCGTGGGTTCGAATCCCCATGCTGTACCCAAGTCGGGGTTACATCAGTGGGCTTTATGATTTAGAGTTGGAACGGCGTTGATATCTCGAACTTTCAAAAAATGAATAGAAGTGAATGGGGAAAAAAACCGGGCGTGGCAGGTGGGCGTGGGTTCGAATCCCCATGCTGTACATGAGTCAGGGTTACATCAGGGGGCTTTACGATATAGAGTTGGAACGGCGTCGATATCTCGAACTTTCAAAAAATGAATGCAAGTGAATGGGGACAAAAACCGGGCGTGGCAGGTGGGCGTGGGTTCGAATCCCCATGCTGTACATGAGTCGGGGTTACATCAGTGGGCTTTACGATTTAGAGTTGGAACGGCGTTGATATCTCGAACTTTCAAAAAATGAATGGAAGTGAATGGGACCAAAAACCGGGCGTGGCAGGTGGGTGTTGGTTCGAATCCCCATGCTGTACCCAAGTCAGGGTGTCATCAGTGGGCTTTACGATTTAGAGTTGGAACGGCGTTGATATCTCGAACTTTCAAAAAATGAATGGAAGTGAATGGGACCAAAAACCGGGCGTGGCAGGTGGGCGTGGTTTCGAATCCCCATGCTGTACCTGAGTCGGGGTAACATCAGTGAGCTTTACGATATAGAGTTGGAACGGCGTTGATATCTCAAACTTTCAAAAATTGAATGGAAGTGAATAGGGCCGAAAACCGGGCGTGGCAGGTGGGTGTGGGTTCGAATCCCCATGCTGTATCTGAGTCGGGGTAACATCAGTGAGCTTTACGATATAGAGTTGGAACGGCGTTGATATCTCGAACTTTCAAAAAATGAATGGAAGTGAATGGGGACAAAAACCGGGCGTGGCAGGTGGGTGTGGGTTCGAATCCCCATGCTGTACCTGAGTCGGGGTTACATCAGTGAGCTTTACGATATAGAGTTGGAACGGCGTTGATATCTCGAACTTTCAAAAAATGAATGGAAGTGAATGGGGACAAAAACCGGGCGTGGCAGGTGGGCGTGGGTTCGAATCCCCATGCTGTATCTGAGTCGGGGTTACATCAGTGAGCTTTACGATATAGAGTTGGAACGGCGTTGATATCTCGAACTTTCAAAAAATGAATGGAAGTTAATGGGGAAAAAAACCGGGCGTGGCAGGTGGGTGTGGGTTCGAATCCCCATGCTGTACCTGAGTCGGGGTTACATCAGTGAGCTTTACGATATAGAGTTGGAACGGCGTTGATATCTCGAACTTTCAAAAAATGAATGGAAGTGAATGGGGAAAAAAACCGGGCGTGGCAGGTGGGCGTGGGTTCGAATCCCCATGCTGTATCTGAGTCGGGGTTACATCAGTGAGCTTTACGATATAGAGTTGGAACGGCGTTGATATCTCGAACTTTCAAAAAATGAATGGAAGTGAATGGGGACAAAAACCGGGCGTGGCGGGTGGGTGTGGGTTCGAATCCCCAAGCTGTATCTGAGTCGGGGTTACATCAGTGAGCTTTACGATATAGAGTTGGAACGGCGTTGATATCTCGAACTTTCAAAAAATGAATGGAAGTGAATGGGGACAAAAACCGGGCGTGGCAGGTGGGCGTGGGTTCGAATCCCCATGCTGTATCTGAGTCGGGGTTACATCAGTGAGCTTTACGATTTAGAGTTGGAACGGCGTCGATATCTCAAACTTTCAAAAAATGAATGGAAGTGAATGGGGCTCTTATAGGTTAAATAAAGGTTGTAGAAATGACCATTCAACAACCATTCAGAAAAAATGAATGGAAGTCAATAGGACCAAAAAACGGTAAAAAAGAGGGCGTGGCAGGTGAACGGGCGGGCGGATCGAAAAGCAAAAAACAAGAAGTTATTTCAATAACGTGCCGGACGATATAGAGTTGGAACGGCGTCGATATCTCAAAATTTTTTCAAAAGTGAATTGAAGTCTATGGGACAAAATTTCCGGAAAAACGGGCGTGGCGGGTGAAGGGGCGGGCAGATCGAAAACCTGTATACAAGCAGTTGATTCCCGTATGGGCCGGACGATTTGGCGCTGGAACGGGGTCGATATCTCGAAAACTGCGGACGAAGATAGGGAGACAAAAAACGGGTGGAATAATAATAATAACTAGAGAGTGCATTTCCGGAGAAAATGCGAGTGTGATTGCCGTGTGCCGGTCGGCGGGCGTGCGCAGGTCGGGGGCGCGCATGCGTTTAGAAGTGGTGCGGTGCGTGGGGTGTGAATACTTTCTCCCAGACAGGCCACTGTATCTGTGCACAAGCTGTGGTGTGAGCACAAGTTCACTCTGGGTGTGTTTGAAAAGCCAAACCTGTAAAAAAATGCATTTCTGCACGTTTGTACTGCTTACAAATCAGTACTCATTCATTTACATGTGATTATCACTGCAGGGGCCATGGTATTGCGCAATCTATGATCGGCTGTGTCTCATTTACAGATTTCAGGCATAGTGCACTCAGACTTCGGTCCCTCTTTTAGCATTTAGCAATTCCCATTGATTTCAATGCATCCGTTAGCCTTGAAGCTAACGGATATAAATATCTTTGTTTCTGTTGCAGCGCGAACGATATGACGCTCACTGCAAAGTCTAACTGCACTATAATTTCATTCTGTGCAGCGTTTTCATCTTAAAAATCACTAATACTTTAGTTACAGACCAAAATAAGTCAGATTTTTTGGCGGCCGCCATTTTCTATTCTCAGAACGGCCTGAAGATGCCGTCTACGTCATCACGTTGACGTTCTGTGGAAAGCCAAAGGTGTCAAGATTTTTGTCCAAAAATTCGGGCAAAAACGGGCATAAATGCCACACGGATGGGCGTATCCGGATGATTTTTTGGATTTGGGCGCTAATTAATGACCCGGTCGATCAAGGGTTGGAACGGCGTTGATAGCTCGAAATTCATTTCAAAATGAATGGGAGTCAATGGGGAAAAACGGGCACCTTAAAACGGGCACTGTGCCCACAGTGTTGGTTCGATCAAAAAGTTGTATACAAGCGCTCTATTCCCGTATGGGCCGGACGATTTGGCGCTGGAACGGGGTCGATATCTCGAAAACTGCGGGAGAAGAAGCACGGACAAAAAACGGGCAGAATAATAATAATATATTGAAAACGAAAATAACAATAACAATAGTGTGCTTGCATTCTGCAATCACACTAACTAGAGAGTGCATTTCCGGAGAAAATGCGAGTGTGATTGCCGTGTGGCGGTCGGCAAGCGTGCGCAGGTTGGGGGTGCGCATGTGTTTAGAAGTGGTGCGGTGCGTGGGGTGTGAATACTTTCTCCCAGACAGGCCACTGTATCTGTGCACAAGCTGTGGTGTGAGCACAAGTTCACTCTGGGTGTGTTTGAAAATCCAAACCTGTAAAATAATGCATTTCTGCACGTTTGTACTGCTTACAAATCAGTACTCATTCATTTACATGTGATTATCACTGCAGGGGCCATGGTATTGCGCAATCTATGATCGGCTGTGTCTCATTTACAGCTTTCAGGCATAGTGCACTCAGACTTCGGTCCCTCTTTTAGCATTTAGCAATTCCCATTGATTTCAATGCATCCGTTAGCCTTGAAGCTAACGGATAGAAATATCTTTTTTTCTGTTGCAACGCGATCGATTTGACGCTCACTGCCAAGTCTAACTGAAGTATAATTTCATTCTGTGCAGCATTTTTACTTTAAAAATCACTAATACTTTAGTTACAGACCAAAATAAGTTCGTTTTCAAATCGGCAGCCATGTTGCTTTTTCGGAACAGTCCGAGGTGGTTGCCTACGTCATCACGTTGACGTGTTATGGAAGGCCAAAGGTGTAAAAATTTTTCTCTCAAAATTCGGGCAAAAACGGGCATAAATGCCACACAAATGGGCGTATCCAGATGATTTTTTGGATTTGGGCGCTAATTAATGACCCGGTCCATCAAGAGTTGGAACGGCATTTATAGCTCGAAATTTTTTTCAAAAAGAATGGGAGTCAATGGGGCAAAACGGGCACCTTAAAACGGGCACTGTGCCCACAGTGTTGGTTCGATCCAAAAGCTGTATACAAGCAGTCCATTCCCGTATGGGCCGGACGATTTGGCACTGGAACGGGGTCGATATCTCGAAAATTGCGGACGAAGAAAGGGAGACAAAAAACGGGCGGAATGGCAATAATATATTGAAAACGAAAATAACAATAACAATAGTGTGCTTGCATTCTGCAATCACACTAATAATAATAATAATATGACTTTCGGATAACAATAGTGTGCTTGCCTACTGCAATCACACTAATAACTAGAGATGTGCATTTCCGGAGAAAATGCGAGTGTGATTGCCGTGTGCCGGTCGGGCGGGCGCGCGTAACCCAATGCTTTATCCAAGTTGGGGTGTCATCAGTGGGCTTTACGATTTAAAATTGGAACGGCGTCGATATCTCGAACTTTCAAAAAATGAATGGAAGTGAATGAGACCAAAAACGGGCGTGGCAGATGGGCGTGGGTTCGAATCCCCATGCTGTACCTGAGTCGGGGTTACATCAGTGGGCATTACGATATAGAGTTGGAACGGTGTCGATATCTCGAACTTTCAAAAAATGAATGGAAGTGAATGGGACCAAAAACCGGGCGTGGCAGGTGGGCGTAGGTTCGAATCCCCATGCTGTATCTGAGTCGGGGTTACATCAGTGGGCTTCACGATATAGAGTTGGAACGGTGTCGATATCTCGAACTTTCAAAAAATGAATGGAAGTGAATGGGACCAAAAACCGGGCGTGGCAGGTGGGTGTGGGTTCGAATCCCCATGCTGTACCTGAGTCGGGGTTACATCAGTGGGCTTCACGATATAGAGTTGGAACGGTGTCGATATCTCGAACTTTCAAAAAATGAATGGAAGTGAATGGGACCAAAAACCGGGCGTGGCAGGTGGGCGTGGGTTCGAATCCCCATGCTGTACCCATGTCGGGGTTACATCAGTGAGCTTTACGATATAGAATTGGAACGGCGTTGATATCTCAAACTTTCAAAAAATGAATGGAAGTGAATGGAGCTGAAAACCGGGCGTGGCAGGTGGGTGTGGGTTCGAATCCCCATGCCGTACCCAAGTCGGGGTTACATCAGGGGGCTTTACAATTTAGAGTTGGAAAGGCGTTGATATCTCGAACTTTCAAAAAATGAATGGAAGTGAATGGAGCCGAAAAACGGGTGTGGCAGGTGGGCGTGGGTTCGAATCCCCATGCTGTACCTGAGTCGGGGTTACATCAGTGGGCTTTACGATTTAGAGTTGGAACGGCGTTGATATCTCGAACTTTCAAAAAATGAATGGAAGTGAATGGGGACAAAAACCGGGCGTGGCAGGTGGGTGTGGGTTCGAATCCCCATGCTGTATCTGAGTCGGGGTTACATCAGTGAGCTTTACGATATAGAGTTGGAACGGCGTTGATATCTCGAACTTTCAAAAAATGAATGGAAGTGAATGGGACTCAAAGGTTAAATAAAGGTTGTAGAAATAACCATTCAACAACCATTCAAACGGTAAAAAAGAGGGCGTGGCGGGTGAACGGACGGGCGGTTCGAAAAGCAAAAAACAAGAAGTGACGTCAATAACGGGCCGGATGATTTAGAGTTGGAACGGCGTCGATATCTCAACATTTTTTCGAAAATGAATGGAAGTCTATGGGAAAAAAATCTCGGAAAAACGGGCGTGGCGGGTGAACGGGCGGGCGGATCGAAAACCTGTATACAAGCGATCTATTCCCGTATGGGCCGGACGATTTGGCTTTGGAACGGGGTCGATATCTCGAAAACTGCGGACGAAGAAACGCGGACAAAAACGGGCAGAATAATAAAAATAATAATAATAATATGACTTTCGGATAACAATAGTGTGCTTGCCTACAGCAATCACACTAATAATAATAATAATATGACTTTCGGATAACAATAGTGTGCTTGCCTACTGCAATCACACTAACTAGAGATGTGCATTTCCGGAGAAAATGCGAGTGTGATTGCCGTGTGCCGGTCGGGCGGGCGCGCGTAACCCAATGCTTTATCCAAGTCGGGGTTACATCAGTGGGCTTTACGATTTAAAATTGGAACGGCGTCGATATCTCAAACTTTCAAAAAATGAATGGAAGTGAATGGAGACGAAAACCGGGCGTGGCAGGTGGGCATGGGTTCGAATCCCCATGCTGTACCTGAGTCGGGGTTACATCAGTGAGCTTTACGATATAGAGTTGGAACGGCATTGATATCTCGAACTTTCAAAAAATTAATGGAAGTGAATGGGGACAAAAACCGGGCGTGGCAGGTGGGTGTGGGTTCGAATCCCCATGCTGTATCTGAGTCGGGGTTACATCAGGGGGCTTTACAATTTAGAGTTGGAACGGCGTCGATATCTTGAACTTTCAAAAAATGAATGGAAGTGAATGGGACCAAAAACCGGGCGTGGCAGGTGGGCGTGGGTTCGAATCCCCATGCTGTACCTGAGTCGGGGTTACATCAGGGGGCTTTACAATTTAGAGTTGGAACGGCGTCGATATCTTGAACTTTCAAAAAATGAATGGAAGTGAATGGGACCAAAAACCGGGCGTGGCAGGTGGGCGTGGGTTCGAATCCCCATGCTGTATCTGAGTCTGGGTTACATCAGGGGGCTTTACAATTTAGAGTTGGAACGGCGTTGATATCTCAAACTTTCAAAAAATGAATGGAAGTGAATGGGGACAAAAACCGGGCGTGGCAGGTGGGTGTGGGTTCGAATCCCCATGCTGTATCTGAGTCGGGGTTACATCAGTGAGCTTTACGATTTAGAGTTTGAACAGTGTTGATATCTCGAACTTTCAAAAAATGAATGGAAGTGAATGGGGACAAAAACCGGGCGTGGCAGGTGGGCGTGGGTTCGAATCCCCATGCTGTACCGAAGTCGGGGTGTCATCAGTGGGCTTTACGATATAGAGTTGGAACGGCGTTGATATCTCGAACTTTCAAAAAATGAATGGTAGTGAATGGGGACAAAAACCGGGCGTGGCAGGTGGGCGTGGGTTCGAATCCCCATGCTGTACCTGAGTCGGGGTTACATCAGTGAGCTTTACGATATAGAGTTGGAACGGTGTCGATATCTCAAACTTTCAAAAAATGAATGGAAGTGAATGGGACCAAAAACCGGGCGTGGCAGGTGGGTGTGGGTTCGAATCCCCATGCTGTACCTGAGTCGGGGTTACATCAGGGGGCTTTACGATATAGAGTTGGAACGGCGTTGATATCTCGAACTTTCAAAAAATGAATGGAAGTGAATGGGGACAAAAAACGGGCGTGGCAGGTGGGTGTGGGTTCGAATCCCCATGCTGTATCTGAGTCGGGGTTACATCAGTGAGCTTCACGATTTAGAGTTGAAACGGCGTCGATATCTCGAACTTTCAAAAAATGAATGGAAGTGAATGGGAACAAAAACCGGGCGTGGCAGGTGGGTGTGGGTTCGAATCCCCATGCTTTATCTGAGTCGGGGTTACATCAGTGAGCTTCACGATATAGAGTTGGAACGGCGTCGATATCTCGAACTTTCAAAAAATGAATGGAAGTGAATGGGGACAAAAACCGGGCGTGGCAGGTGGGTGTGGGTTCGAATCCCCATGCTGTACCTGAGTCGGGGTTACATCAGGGGGCTTTACGATATAGAGTTGGAACGGCGTTGATATCTCGAACTTTCAAAAAATGAATGGAAGTGAATGGGGACAAAAAACGGGCGTGGCAGGTGGGTGTGGGTTCGAATCCCCATGCTGTATCTGAGTCGGGGTTACATCAGTGAGCTTCACGATTTAGAGTTGAAACGGCGTCGATATCTCGAACTTTCAAAAAATGAATGGAAGTGAATGGGAACAAAAACCGGGCGTGGCAGGTGGGTGTGGGTTCGAATCCCCATGCTTTATCTGAGTCGGGGTTACATCAGTGAGCTTCACGATATAGAGTTGGAACGGCGTCGATATCTCGAACTTTCAAAAAATGAATGTAAGTGAATGGGGACAAAAACCGGGCGTGGCAGGTGGGTGTGGGTTCGAATCCCCATGCTGTACCTGAGTCGGGGTTACATCAGTGAGCTTCACGATATAGAGTTGGAACAGCGTCGATATCTCGAACTTTCAAAAAATGAATGTAAGTGAATGGGGACAAAAACCGGGCGTGGCAGGTCGGCGTGGGTTCGAATCCCCATGCTGTATCTGAGTCGGGGTTACATCAGTGAGCTTCACGATATAGAGTTGGAACGGCGTCGATATCTCGAACTTTCAAAAAATGAATGGAAGTGAATGGGGACAAAAACCGGGCGTGGCAGGTGGGCGTGGGTTCGAATCCCCATGCTGTATCTGAGTCGGGGTTACATCAGGGGGCTTTACGATTTAGAGTTGGAACGGCGTTGATATCTCAAACTTTCAAAAAATGAATGGAAGTGAATGGGGACAAAAACCGGGCGTGGCAGGTGGGTGTGGGTTCGAATCCCCATGCTGTATCTGAGTCGGGGTTACATCAGTGGGCTTTACAATTCAGAGTTGGAACGGCGTCGATATCTCGAACTTTCAAAAAATGAATGGAAGTGAATGGGGACAAAAAACGGGCGTGTCAGGTGGGCGTGGGTTCGAATCCCCATGCTGTATCTGAGTCGGGGTTACATCAGTGAGCTTCACGATATAGAGTTGGAACGGCGTCGATATCTCGAACTTTCAAAAAATGAATGGAAGTGAAAGGGGACAAAAACCGGGCGTGGCAGGTGGGTGTGGGTTCGAATCCCCATGCTGTATCTGAGTCGGGGTTACATCAGTGAGCTTCACGATTTAGAGTTGAAACGGCGTTGATATCTCGAACTTTCAAAAAATGAATGGAAGTAAATGGGGACAAAAACCGGGCGTGGCAGGTGGGCGTGGGTTCGAATCCCCATGCTGTACCTGAGTCGGGGTTACATCAGTGAGCTTTATGATATAGAGTTGGAACGGCGTCGATATCTCGAACTTTCAAAAAATGAATGGAAGTGAATGGGGACAAAAAACGGGCGTGGCAGGTGGGTGTGGGTTCGAATCCCCATGCTTTATCTGAGTCGGGGTTACATCAGTGAGCTTCACGATTTAGAGTTGAAACGGCGTTGATATCTCGAACTTTCAAAAAATGAATGGAAGTGAATGGGAACAAAAACCGGGCGTGGCAGGTGGGTGTGGGTTCGAATCCCCATGCTGTATCTGAGTCGGGGTTACATCAGTGAGCTTCACGATTTAGAGTTGAAACGGCGTTGATATCTCGAACTTTCAAAAAATGAATGGAAGTGAATGGGAACAAAAACCGGGCGTGGCAGGTGGGTGTGGGTTCGAATCCCCATGCTTTATCTGAGTCGGGGTTACATCAGTGAGCTTCACGATATAGAGTTGGAACGGCGTCGATATCTCGAACTTTCAAAAAATGAATGGAAGTGAATGGGAACAAAAACCGGGCGTGGCAGGTGGGTGTGGGTTCGAATCCCCATGCTTTATCTGAGTCGGGGTTACATCAGTGAGCTTTACGATATAGAGTTGGAACGGTGTCGATATCTTGAACTTTCCAAAAATGAATGGAAGTGAATGGGAACAAAAACCGGGCGTGGCAGGTGGGTGTGGGGTCGAATCCCCATGCTGTATCTGAGTCGGGGTTACATCAGTGAGCTTCACGATATAGAGTTGGAACGGCGTCGATATCTCGAACTTTCAAAAAATGAATGGAAGTGAATGGGGACAAAAACCGGGCGTGGCAGGTGGACGTGGGGTCGAATCCCCATGCTGTATCTGAGTCGGGGTAACATCAGTGAGCTTTATGATATAGAGTTGGAACGGCGTCGATATCTCGAACTTTCAAAAAATGAATGGAAGTGAATGGGGACAAAAAACGCTACAAAAGCGGGCGTGGCACGTGAACGGGCGAGCGGATCGAAAACCTGTATACAAGCAGTCCATTCCCGTATGGGCCGGACGATTTGGCGCTGGAACGGGGTCGATATCTCGAAAACTGCGGACGAAGAAAGGGAGACAAAAAACGGGTGGAATAATAATAATAATAACAATAACAACTAGAGAGTGCATTTCCGGAGAAAATGCGAGTGTGATTGCCGTGTGCCGGTCGGCGGGCGTGCGCAGGTCGGGGGCGCGCATGCGTTTAGAAGTGGTGCGGTGCGTGGGGTGTGAATACTTTCTCCCAGACAGGCCACTGTATCTGTGCACAAGCTGTGGTGTGAGCACAAGTTCACTCTGGGTGTGTTTGAAAAGCCAAACCTGTAAAAAAATGCATTTCTGCACGTTTGTACTGCTTACAAATCAGTACTCATTCATTTACATGTGATTATCACTGCAGGGGCCATGGTATTGCGCAATCTATGATCGGCTGTGTCTCATTTACAGCTTTCAGGCATAGTGCACTCAGACTTCGGTCCCTCTTTTAGCATTTAGCAATTCCCATTGATTTCAATGCATCCGTTAGCCTTGAAGCTAACGGATATAAATATCTTTGTTTCTGTTGCAGCGCGAACGATATGACGCTCACTGCAAAGTCTAACTGCACTATAATTTCATTCTGTGCAGCGTTTTCATCTTAAAAATCACTAATACTTTAGTTACAGACCAAAATAAGTCAGATTTTTTGGCGGCCGCCATTTTCTATTCTCAGAACGGCCTGAAGATGCCGGCTACGTCATCACGTTGACGTTCTGTGGAAAGCCAAAGGTGTCAAGATTTTTGTCCAAAAATTCGGGCAAAAACGGGCATAAATGCCACACGGATGGGCGTATCCGGATGATTTTTTGGATTTGGGCGCTAATTAATGACCCGGTCGATCAAGGGTTGGAACGGCGTTGATAGCTCGAAATTCATTTCAAAATGAATGGGAGTCAATGGGGAAAAACGGGCACCTTAAAACGGGCACTGTGCCCACAATGTTGGTTCGATCAAAAAGTTGTATACAAGCGCTCTATTCCCGTATGGGCCGGACGATTTGGCGCTGGAACGGGGTCGATATCTCGAAAACTGCGGGAGAAGAAGCACGGACAAAAAACGGGCAGAATAATAATAATATATTGAAAACGAAAATAACAATAACAATAGTGTGCTTGCATTCTGCAATCACACTAACTAGAGAGTGCATTTCCGGAGAAAATGCGAGTGTGATTGCCGTGTGCCGGTCGGCGGGCGTGTGCAGGTCGGGGGTGCGCATGTGTTTAGAAGTGGTGCGGTGCGTGGGGTGTGAATACTTTCTCCCAGACAGGCCACTGTATCTGTGCACAAGCTGTGGTGTGAGCACAAGTTCACTCTGGGTGTGTTTGAAAAGCCAAACCTGTAAAAAAATGCATTTCTGCACTTTTGTACTGATTAAAAATCTCTTCTCATTCATTTACATGTGATTATCTCTGTAGGGGCCATGGTATTGCGCAATCTATGATCGGCTGTGTCTCATTTACAGCTTTCAGGCATAGTGCACTCAGACTTCGGTCCCTCTTTTAGCATTTAGCAATTCCCATTGATTTCAATGCATCCGTTAGCCTTGAAGCTAACGGATATAAATATCTTCTTTTCTGTTGCAACGCGAACGATATGACGCTCACTGCTAAGTGTAACTGCACTATAATTTCATTCTGTGCAGCGTTTTCATCTTAAAAATCACTAATACTTTAGTTACAGACCAAAATAAGTCAGATATTTTGTCGGCGGCCATTTTCTGTTCTCAGAACGGCCTGAAGATCTCGCCTACGTCATCATGTTGCCGTGATATGGAAAGCCAAAGGCGTCAAAAAATTTGTCCAAAAATTCTGGCATAAACGGGCATAAATGCCACACGGATGGCCGTATCCGGATGATTTTTTGGATTTGGGCGCTAATTAATGACCCGGTCGATCAAGGGTTGGAACGGCGTTGATAGCTCGAAATTTTTTTCAAAATGAATGGGAGTCAATGGGGCAAAACGGGCACCTTAAAACTGGCACTGTGGGCACAGTGTTGGTTCGATCCAAAGGCTGTATACAAGCGCTCTATTCCCGTATGGGCCGGACGATTTGGCGCCGGAACGGGGTCGATATCTCGAAAACTGCGGGAGAAGAAGCACGGACAAAAAACCGGCAGAATAAGAATAATATATTGAAAACGAAAATAACAATAACAATAGTGTGCTTGCATTCTGCAATCACACTAACTAGAGATGTGCATTTCCGGAGAAAATGCGAGTGTGATTGCCGTGTGCCGGTCGGCGGGCGTGCGCAGGTCGGGGGCGCGCATGCGTTTAGAAGTGGTGCGGTGCGTGGGGTGTGAATACTTTCTCCCAGACAGGCCACTGTATCTGTGCACAAGCTGTGGTGTGAGCACAAGTTCACTCTGGGTGTGTTTGAAAAGCCAAACCTGTAAAAAAATGCATTTCTGCACGTTTGTACTGCTTACAAATCAGTACTCATTCATTTACATGTGATTATCACTGCAGGGGCCATGGTATTGCGCAATCTATGATCGGCTGTGTGTCATTTACAGCTTTCAGGCATAGTGCACTCAGACGTCGGTCCCTCTTTTAGCATTTAGCAATTCCCATTGATTTTAATGCATCCGTTAGCCTTGAAGCTAACGGATATAAATATCTTTTTTTCTGTTGCAACGCGAATGATATGACGCTCCCTGCTAAGTGTAACTGCAGTATAATTTCATTCTGTGCAGCATTTTCATCTTAAAAATCACTAATACTTTAGTTACAGACCAAAATAAGTCAGCTTTTTTGGCGGCCGCCATTTTCTATTCTCAGAACGGGCTGAAGATGCCGCCTACGTCATCACGTTGACGTTCTGTGGAAAGCCAAAGGTGTCAAGATTTTTGTCCAAAAATTCGGGCAAAAACGGGCATAAATGCCACACGGATGGGCGTATCCGGATGATTTTTTGGATTTGGGCGCTAATTAATGACCCGGTCGATCAAGGGTTGGAACGGCGTTGATAGCTCGAAATTTTTTTCAAAATGAATGGGAGTCAATGGGGCAAAACGGGCACCTTAAAACGGGCACTGTGCCCACAGTGTTGGTTCGATCCAAAAGCTGTATACAAGCAGTCCATTCCCGTATGGGCCGGACGATTTGGCACTGGAACGGGGTCGATATCTCGAAAATTGCGGACGAAGAAAGGGAGACAAAAAACGGGCGGAATGGCAATAATATATTGAAAACGAAAATAACAATAACAATAGTGTGCTTGCATTCTGCAATCACACTAATAACTAGAGATGTGCATTTCCTGCAGAAAATGCGAGTGTGATTGCCGTGTGCCGGTCGGGCGGGTGACGCGTTACCCAATGCTTTATCCAAGTTGGGGTGTCATCAGTGGGCTTTACGATTTAAAATTGGAACGGCGTCGATATCTCGAACTTTCAAAAAATTAATGGAAGTGAATGAGACCAAAAACGGGCGTGGCAGATGGGCGTGGGTTCGAATCCCCATGCTGTACCTGAGTCGGGGTTACATCAGGGGGCTTTACAATTCAGAGTTGGAACGGAGTTGATATCTCAAACTTTCAAAAAATGAATGGAAGTGAATGGGACCAAAAACCGGGCGTGGCAGGTGGGCGTGGGCTCGAATCCCCATGCTGTATCTGAGTCGGGGTTACATCAGTGAGCTTTACGATATAGAGTTGGAACGGTGTCGATATCTCAAACTTTCAAAAAATGAATGGAAGTGAATGGGACCAAAAACCGGGCGTGGCAGGTGGGCGTGGGTTCGAATCCCCATGCTGTACCCATGTCGGGGTTACATCAGTGAGCTTTACGATATAGAATTGGAACGGCGTTGATATCTCAAACTTTCAAAAAATGAATGGAAGTGAATGGAGCCGAAAATCGGGCGTGGCAGGTGGGTGTGGGTTCGAATCCCCATGCTGTACCCAAGTCGGGGTTACATCAGTAAGCTTTACAATTTAGAGTTGGAACGGCGTTGATATCTCAAACTTTCAAAAAATGAATGGAAGTGAATGGAGCCGAAAATCGGGCGTGGCAGGTGGGTGTGGGTTCGAATCCCCATGCTGTATCTGAGTCGGGGTTACATCAGTGAGCTTTACGATATAGAGTTGGAACGGCGTCGATATCTCAAACTTTCAAAAAATGAATGGAAGTGAATGGAGCCGAAAATCGGGCGTGGCAGGTGGGTGTGGGTTCGAATCCCCATGCTGTATCTGAGTCGGGGTTACATCAGGGGGCTTTACAATTTAGAGTTGGAACGGCGTCGATATCTCAAACTTTAAAAAAATGAATGGAAGTGAATGGGACCAAAAACCGGGCGTGGCAGGTGGGTGTGGGTTCGAATCCCCATGCTGTATCTGAGTCGGGGTTACATCAGGGGGCTTTACGATATAGAGTTGGAACGGCGTCGATATCTCAAACTTTCAAAAAATGAATGGAAGTGAATGGGACCAAAAACCGGGCGTGGCAGGTGGGCGTGGGTTCGAATCCCCATGCTGTATCTGAGTCGGGGTTACATCAGTGAGCTTTACGATATAGAGTTGGAACGGCGTCGATATCTCAAACTTTCAAAAAATGAATGGAAGTGAATGGAGCCGAAAATCGGGCGTGGCAGGTGGGTGTGGGTTCGAATCCCCATGCTGTATCTGAGTCGGGGTTACATCAGGGGGCTTTACAATTTAGAGTTGGAACGGCGTCGATATCTCAAACTTTAAAAAAATGAATGGAAGTGAATGGGACCAAAAACCGGGCGTGGCAGGTGGGCGTGGGTTCGAATCCCCATGCTGTATCTGAGTCGGGGTTACATCAGGGGGCTTTACAATTTAGAGTTGGAACGGCGTCGATATCTCGAACTTTCAAAAAATGAATGGAAGTGAATGGGACTCTTATAGGTTAAATAAAGGTTGTAGAAATAACCATTCAACAACCATTCAGAAAAAATGAATGGAAGTCAATGGGACCAAAAAACGGTAAAAAAGAGGGCGTGGCGCGTGAACGGGCGAGCGGATCGAAAAGCAAAAAACAAGAAGTGACATCAATAACGAGCCGGACGATTTATAGTTGGAACGGCGTCGATATCTCAAAATTTTTTCAAAAATGAATGGGAGTCTATGGGAAAAATTTTCCGGAAAAACGGGCGTGGCTGGCGACCGGCTAGGCGAATCGAAAAGCTGTATACAAGCAGTCCATTCCCGTATGGGCCGGACGATTTGGCGTTGGAACGGGGTCGATATCTCGAAAACTGCGGACGAAGAAAGGGAGACAAAAAACGGGTGGAATAATAATAATAACTAGAGAGTGCATTTCCGGAGAAAATGCGAGTGTGATTGCCGTGTGGCGGTCGGCAGGCGTGCGCAGGTCGGGGGTGCGCATGCGTTTAGAAGTGGTGCGGTGCGTGGGGTGTGAATACTTTCTCCCAGACAGGCCACTGTATCTGTGCACAAGCTGTGGTGTGAGCACAAGTTCACTCTGGGTGTGTTTGAAAAGCCAAACCTGTAAATAAATGCATTTCTGCACGTTTCTACTGCTTACAAATCAGTACTCATTCATTTACATGTGATTATAACTGTAGGGGCCATGGTATTGCGCAATCTATGATCGGCTGTGTCTCATTTACTTTGCTTTCAGGCACAGTGCACTCACATTTCGGTCCCTACTTTAGCATATTAGCCATTCCCATTGATTTTAATGCATTCGTTAGCCTTAAAGCTAACGGATATAAATATCTTTTTTTCTGTTGCAACGTGAACGATATGACGCTCACTGCAAAGTCTAACTGGCTTATAATTTCATTATGTGCAGCGTTTTCACCTTAAAAATCACTAATACTTTAGTTACAGACCAAAATAAGTCAGATTTTTTGACGGCGGCCATTTTCTGCTCTCAGAACGGACTGAACAGGTCGCCTACGTCATCACGTTGACGTTGTGTGGAAAGCCAAAGGTGTCAAGATTTTTGTCTAAAAATTCGGGCAAAAACGGGCATAAATGCCACACGGATGGGCGTATCCGAATGATTTTTTGGATTTGGGCGCTAATTAATGACCCAGTCGATCGAGAGTTGGAACGGCGTTGATAGCTCAAATTTTTTTTCAAAATGAATGGGAGTCAATGGGGCAAAACGGGCACCTTAAAACGGGCACTGTGGGCACAGTGTTGTTTCGATCCAAAAGCTGTATACAAGCGCTCTATTCCCGTATGGGCCGGACGATTTGGCGCTGGAACGGGGTCGATATCTCGAAAACTGCGGGAGAAGAAGCACGGACAAAAAACGGGCAGAATAGTAACATTTTATTGAAAACGAAAATAACAATATCAATAGTGTGCTTGCCTTTAGGCAATCACACTAATAACTAGAGAGTGCATTTCCGGAGAAAATGCGAGTGTGATTGCCGTGTGCCGGTCGGCGGGCGTGCGCAGGTCGGGGGCGCGCATGCGTTTAGAAGTGGTGCGGTGCGTGGGGTGTGAATACTTTCTCTCAGACAGGCCACTGTATCTGTGCACAAGCTGTGGTGTGAGCACAAGTTCACTCTGGGTGTGTTTGAAAAGCCAAACCTGTAAAAAAATGCATTTCTGCACGTTTCTACTGCTTACAAATCAGTACTCATTCATTTATATGTGATTATCACTGCAGGAGCCATGGTATTGCGCAATCTATGATCGGCTGTGTCTCATTTACAGCTTTCAGGCATAGTGCACTCAGACTTCGGTCCCTTTTTTAGCATTTAGCAATTCCCATTGATTTCAATGCATCCGTTAGCCTTGAAGCTAACGGATAGAAATATCTTTTTTTCTGTTGCAACGCGATCGATTTGACGCTCACTGCTAAGTGTAACTGCACTATAATTTCATTCTGTGCAGCATTTTTACTTTAAAAATCACTAATACTTTAGTTACAGACCAAAATAAGTTCGTTTTCAAATCGGCAGCCATGTTGCTTTTTCGGAACAGTCCGAGGTGGTTGCCTACGTCATCACGTTGACGTTCTGTGGAAAGCCAAAGGTGTCAAGATTTTTGTCCAAAAATTCGGGCAAAAACGGGCATAAATGCCACACAAATGGGCGTATCCGGATGATTTTTTGGATTTGGGCGCTAATTAATGACCCGGTCGATCAAGGGTTGGAACGGCGTTGATAGCTCGAAATTTTTTTCAAAATGAATGGGAGTCAATGGGGCAAAACGGGCACCTTAAAACGGGCACTGTGCCCACAGTGTTGGTTCGATCCAAAAGCTGTATACAAGCAGTCCATTCCCGTATGGGCCGGACGATTTGGCACTGGAACGGGGTCGATATCTCGAAAATTGCGGACGAAGAAAGGGAGACAAAAAACGGGCGGAATGGCAATAATATATTGAAAACGAAAATAACAATAACAACTAGAGAGTGCATTTCCGGAGAAAATGCGAGTGTGATTGCCGTGTGCCGGTCGGCGGGCGTGCGCAGGTCGGGGGCGCGCATGCGTTTAGAAGTGGTGCGGTGCATGGGGTGTGAATACTTTCTCCCAGACAGGCCACTGTATCTGTGCACAAGCTGTGGTGTGAGCACAAGTTCACTCTGGGTGTGTTTGAAAAGCCAAACCTGTAAAAAAATGCATTTCTGCACGTTTGTACTGCTTACAAATCAGTACTCATTCATTTACATGTGATTATCACTGCAGGGGCCATGGTATTGCGCAATCTATGATCGGCTGTGTCTCATTTACAGATTTCAGGCATAGTGCACTCAGACTTCGGTCCCTCTTTTAGCATTTAGCAATTCCCATTGATTTCAATGCATCCGTTAGCCTTGAAGCTAACGGATATAAATATCTTTGTTTCTGTTGCAGCGCGAACGATATGACGCTCACTGCAAAGTCTAACTGCACTATAATTTCATTCTGTGCAGCGTTTTCATCTTAAAAATCACTAATACTTTAGTTACAGACCAAAATAAGTCAGATTTTTTGGCGGCCGCCATTTTCTATTCTCAGAACGGCCTGAAGATGCCGTCTACGTCATCACGTTGACGTTCTGTGGAAAGCCAAAGGTGTCAAGATTTTTGTCCAAAAATTCGGGCAAAAACGGGCATAAATGCCACACGGATGGGCGTATCCGGATGATTTTTTGGATTTGGGCGCTAATTAATGACCCGGTCGATCAAGGGTTGGAACGGCGTTGATAGCTCGAAATTCATTTCAAAATGAATGGGAGTCAATGGGGAAAAACGGGCACCTTAAAACGGGCACTGTGCCCACAGTGTTGGTTCGATCAAAAAGTTGTATACAAGCGCTCTATTCCCGTATGGGCCGGACGATTTGGCGCTGGAACGGGGTCGATATCTCGAAAACTGCGGGAGAAGAAGCACGGACAAAAAACGGGCAGAATAATAATAATATATTGAAAACGAAAATAACAATAACAATAGTGTGCTTGCATTCTGCAATCACACTAACTAGAGAGTGCATTTCCGGAGAAAATGCGAGTGTGATTGCCGTGTGGCGGTCGGCGGGCGTGCGCAGGTCGGGGGTGCGCATGTGTTTAGAAGTGGTGCGGTGCGTGGGGTGTGAATACTTTCTCCCAGACAGGCCACTGTATGTGTGCACAAGCTGTGGTATGAGCACAAGTTCACTCTGGGTGTGTTTGAGACGCCAAACCTGTAAAAAAATGCAGTTCTGCACGTTTCTACTGCTTACAAATCAGTACTCATTCATTTATATGTGATTATCACTGTAGGGGCCATGGTATTGCGCAATCTATGATCGGCTGTGTCTTATTTACAGCTTTCAGGCACAGTGCACTTACACAGTGCTCACACTTCGGTACCTACTTTAGCATTTAGCCATTGCCATTGATTTCAATGCATTCGTTAGCCTTGAAGCTAACGGATATAAATATCTTTTTTTCAGTTGCAACGCGAACAATATGACGCTCACTGCTAAGTGTAACTGCACTATAATTTCATTCTGTGCAGCGTTTTCACCTTAAAAATCACTAATACATTAGTTACAGACCAAAATAAGTCCGATTTTTTGTCGGCGGCCATTTTCTGCTCTCAGAACGGCCTGAAGATGTCGCCTACGTCATCACGTTGACGTTCTATGGAAAGCCAAAGGTGTCAACATTTTTGTCCAAAAATTCGGGCAAAAACGGGCATAAATGCCACACGGATGGGCGTATCCGGATGATTTTTTGGATTTGGGCGCTAATTAATGACCCGGTCGATCAAGGGTTGGAACGGCGTTGATAGCTCGAAATTTTTTTCAAAATGAATGGGAGTCAATGGGGCAAAACGGGCACCTTAAAACGGGCACTGTGGGCACAGTGTTGGTTCGATCCAAAAGCTGTATACAAGCAGTCCATTCCCGTATGGGCCGGACGATTTGGCACTGGAACGGGGTCGATATCTCGAAAATTGCGGACGAAGAAAGGGAGACAAAAAACGGGCGGAATGGTAATAATATATTGAAAACGAAAATAAGAATAACAATAGTGTGCTTGCATTCTGCAATCACACTAATAGTGTGCTTGCATTCTGCAATCACACTAATAATAATAATAATAATAATATGACTTTCGGATAACAATAGTGTGCTTGCCTACAGCAATCACACTAATAACTAGAGTGCATTTCCGGAGAAAATGCGAGTGTGATTGCCGTGTGCCGGTCGGCGGGCGTGTGCAGGTCGGGGGCGCGCATGTGTTTAGAAGTGGTGCGGTGCGTGGGGTGTGAATACTTTCTCCCAGACAGGCCACTGTATCTGTGCACAAGCTGTGGTGTGAGCACAAGTTCACTCTGGGTGTGTTTGAAAAGCCAAACCTGTAAAAAAATGCATTTCTGCACGTTTGTACTGCTTACAAATCAGTACTCATTCATTTACATGTGATTATCACTGCAGGGGCCATGGTATTGCGCAATCTATGATCGGCTGTGTGTCATTTACAGCTTTCAGGCATAGTGCACTCAGACTTCGGTCCCTCTTTTAGCATTTAGCAATTCCCATTGATTTTAATGCATCCGTTAGCCTTGAAGCTAACGGATATAAATATCTTTTTTTCTGTTGCAACGCGAATGATATGACGCTCCCTGCTAAGTGTAACTGCAGTATAATTTCATTCTGTGCAGCGTTTTCATCTTAAAAATCACTAATACCTTAGTTACAGACCAAAATAAGTCAGCTTTTTTGGCGGCCGCCATTTTCTATTCTCAGAACGGGCTGAAGATGCCGCCTACGTCATCACGTTGACGTTCTGTGGAAAGCCAAAGGTGTCAAGCTTTTTGTCCAAAAATTCGGGCAAAAACGGGCATAAATGCCACACGGATGGGCGTATCCGGATGATTTTTTGGATTTGGGCGCTAATTAATGACCCGGTCGATCAAGGGTTGGAACGGCGTTGATAGCTCGAAATTTTTTTCAAAATGAATGGGAGTCAATGGGGCAAAACGGGCACCTTAAAACGGGCACTGTGCCCACAGTGTTGGTTCGATCCAAAAGCTGTATACAAGCAGTCCATTCCCGTATGGGCCGGACGATTTGGCACTGGAACGGGGTCGATATCTCGAAAATTGCGGACGAAGAAAGGGAGACAAAAAACGGGCGGAATGGCAATAATATATTGAAAACGAAAATAACAATAACAATAGTGTGCTTGCATTCTGCAATCACACTAATAATAATAATAATAATATGACTTTCGGATAACAATAGTGTGCTTGCCTACAGCAATCACACTAATAATAACTAGAGATGTGCATTTCCGGAGAAAATGCGAGTGTGATTGCCGTGTGCCGGTCGGCGGGCGTGTGCAGGTCGGGGGCGCGCATGCGTTTAGAAGTGGTGCGGTGCATGGGGAGTGAATACTTTCTCCCAGACAGGCCACTGTATCTGTGCACAAGCTGTGGTGTGAGCACTAGTTCACTCTGGGTGTGTTTGAAAAGCCAAACCTGTAAAAAAATGCATTTCTGCACGTTTGTACTGCTTACAAATCAGTACTCATTCATTTACATATGATTATCACTGCAGGGGCCATGGTATTGCGCAATCTATGATCGGCTGTGTCTCATTTACAGCTTTCAAGCATAGTGCACTCAGACTTCGGTCCCTCTTTTAGCATTTAGCAATTCCCATTGATTTTATAGCATCCGTTAGCCTTGAAGCTAACGGATATAAATATCTTTTTTTCTGTTGCAACGCGAACGATATGACGCTCACTGCTAAGTCTAACTGCACTATAATTTCATTCTGTGCAGCGTTTTCATCTTAAAAATCACTAATACTTTAGTTACAGACCAAAATAAGTCAGATTTTTTGGCGGCCGCCATTTTCTATTCTCAGAACGGCCTGAAGATGCCGCCTACGTCATCACGTTGACGTTCTGTGGAAAGCCAAAGGTGTCAAGATTTTTGTCCAAAAATTCGGGCGAAAACGGGCATAAATGCCACACGGATGGGCGTATCCGGATGATTTTTTGGATTTGGGCGCTAATTAATGACCCGGTCGATCAAGGGTTGGAACGGCGTTGATAGCTCGAAATTTTTTTCAAAATGAATGGGAGTCAATGGGGCAAAACGGGCACCTTAAAACGGGCACTGTGCCCACAGTGTTGGTTCGATCCAAAAGCTGTATACAAGCAGTCCATTCCCGTATGGGCCGGACGATTTGGCACTGGAACGGGGTCGATATCTCGAAAATTGCGGACGAAGAAAGGGAGACAAAAAACGGGCGGAATGGCAATAATATATTGAAAACGAAAATAACAATAACAATAGTGTGCTTGCATTCTGCAATCACACTAATAACTAGAGAGTGCATTTCCGGAGAAAATGCGAGTGTGATTGCCGTGTGCCGATCGGGCGTGGGTTTGAATCCCCATGCTCTATCCAACTCGGAGAGTCATCAGTGGGCTTCACGATTTAGAGTTGGAACGGCATTGATATCTCGAACTTTCAAAAAATGAATGGAAGTAAATAAAGCCAAAAAACGGGCGTGGCAGGTGGGCATGGGTTCGAGTCCCCATGCTGTACCCATGTAGGGGTGTCATCATTGGGCATTACGATTTAGAGTTGGAACGGCGTCGATATCTCGAACTTTCAAAAAATGAATGGAAGTGAATGGGGACAAAAACCGGGCGTGGCAGATGGGCGTGGGTTCAAATCCCCATGCTGTATCTGAGTCGGGGTTACATCAGTGGGCTTTACGATTTAAAGTTGGAACGGTGTTGATATCTCAAACTTTCAAAAAATGAATGGAAGTGAATAGGGACAAAAACCGGGCGTGGCAGGTGGGTGTGGGTTCGAATCCCCATGCTGTATCTGAGTCAGGGTTACATCAGTGGGCTTTACGATTTAGAGTTGGAACGGCGTTGATATCTCAATTTTTCAAAAAATGAATGGAAGTGAATGGGGACAAAAACCGGGCGTGGCAGGTGGGCGTGGGTTCGAATTCCCATGCTGTATCTGAGTCGGGGTTACATCAGTGAGCTTTACGATTTAGAGTTGGAACGGCGTTGATATCTCAATTTTTCAAAAAATGAATGGAAGTGAATGGGGACAAAAACCGGGCGTGGCAGGTGGGTGTGGGTTCGAATCCCCATGCTGTATCTGAGTCAGGGTTACATCAGTGGGCTTTACGATTTAGAGTTGGAACGGCGTTGATATCTCAATTTTTCAAAAAATGAATGGAAGTGAATGGGGACAAAAACCGGGCGTGGCAGGTGGGCGTGGGTTCGAATCCCCATGCTGTATCTGAGTCGGGGTTACATCAGTGAGCTTTACGATATTTAGTTGGAACGGCGTCGATATCTCGAACTTTCAAAAAATGAATGGAAGTGAATGGGGACAAAAACCGGGCGTGGCAGGTGGGTGTGGGTTCGAATCCAAATGCTGTACCTGAGTCGGGGTTACATCAGTGAGCTTTACGATATAGAGTTGGAACAGCGTCGATATCTTAAACTTTAAAAAAATGAATGGAAGTGAATGGGGACAAAAACCGGGCGTGGCAGGTGGGCGTGGGTTCGAATCCCCATGCTGTATCTGAGTCGGGGTTACATCAGTAAGCTTTACGATATAGAGTTGGAACGGCGTTGATATCTCAAACTTTCAAAAAATGAATGGAAGTGAATGGGGACAAAAACCGGGCGTGGCAGGTGGGCGTGGGTTTGAATCCCCATGCTGTATCTGAGTCGGGGTTACATCAGTAAGCTTTACGATATAGAGTTGGAACGGCGTTGATATCTCAAACTTTCAAAAAATGAATGGAAGTGAATATGAACAAAAACCGGGCGTGGCAGGTGGGCGTGGGTTCGAATCCCCATGCTGTATCTGAGTCGGGGTTACATCAGTGAGCTTTACGATATAGAGTTGGAACGGCGTCGATATCTCGAACTTTCAAAAAATGAATGGAAGTGAATGGGGACAAAAACCGGGCGTGGCAGGTGGGCGTGGGTTCGAATCCCCATGCTGTATCTGAGTCGGGGTTACATCAGTGAGCTTTACGATATAGAGTTGGAACGGCGTCGATATCTCGAACTTTCAAAAAATGAATGGAAGTGAATGGGGACAAAAACCGGGCGTGGCAGGTGGGCGTGGGTTCGAATCCCCATGCTGTATCTGAGTCGGGGTTACATCAGTGGGCTTCACGATATAGAGTTGGAACGGTGTCGATATCTCAAACTTTCAAAAAATGAATGGAAGTGAATGGGACCCAAAACCGGGCGTGGCAGGTGGGCGTGGGTTCGAATCCCCATGCTGTACCCATGTCGGGGTTACATCAGTGAGCTTTACGATATAGAATTGGAACGGCGTTGATATCTCAAACTTTCAAAAAATGAATGGAAGTGAATGGAGCCGAAAATCGGGCGTGGCAGGTGGGTGTGGGTTCGAATCCCCATGCCGTACCCAAGTCGGGGTTACATAAGGGGGCTTTACAATTTAGAGTTGGAACGGCGTTGATATCTCGAACTTTCAAAAAATGAATGGAAGTGAATGGGACCAAAAACCGGGCGTGGCAGGTGGGTGTGGGTTCGAATCCCCATGCTGTATCTGAGTCGGGGTTACATCAGGGGGCTTTACGATTTAGAGTTGGAACGGCGTTGATATCTCAAACTTTCAAAAAATGAATGGAAGTGAATGGGACCAAAAACCGGGCGTGGCAGGTGGGTGTGGGTTCGAATCCCCATGCTGTATCTGAGTCGGGGTTACATCAGGGGGCTTTACGATTTAGAGTTGGAACGGCGTTGATATCTCAAACTTTCAAAAAATGAATGGAAGTGAATGGGACCAAAAACCGGGCGTGGCAGGTGGGTGTGGGTTCGAATCCCCATGCTGTATCTGAGTCGGGGTTACATCAGGGGGCTTTACAATTTAGAGTTGGAACGGCGTCGATATCTCAAACTTTCAAAAAATGAATGGAAGTGAATGGAGCTGAAAAATGGGCGTGGCAGGTGGGTGTGGGTTTGAATCCCCATGCTCAGTGGGAAGTGAGCGTATCTAAATGCTGTATGTGAGTGGGGTTACATCAGTGGGAAGTGAGCGTATCTAAATGCTGTATAGAAGAGGTACAGTGTGTGTTTGGGGGATGGGGGGGTAAATACTTTATCTTTAAATCCTAGCTCTCGATTTGAGTCGAGGGCGGGTATAGGAAAATCCCATTCTAAAAAATGAATGGAAGTCAATGGGACCAAAAAACGCTACAAAAGCGGGCGTGGCTGGCGAACTGGCGGGCGGATCGAAAACCTGTATACAAGCAGTTGATTCCCGTATGGGCCGGACGATTTGGCGCTGGAACGGGGTCGATATCTCGAAAACTGCGGACGAAGATAGGGAGACAAAAAACGGGTGGAATAATAATAATAATAATAACTAGAGAGTGCATTTCCGGAGAAAATGCGAGTGTGATTGCCGTGTGCCGCCGGTCGGCGTGCGTGCGCGCTTATCCGAACGCCGTATCTAAGCTGGGAGCAGCGTCGACGGGCCGGACGGCTCAGAGTCGGAACAGCGTTGACGTCCGGAGCGGGGCTGCGTATGACCATGCTGTATCCAAGTCGGGGTGTCATCAGTGGGCTAAACAAATTAGAGTTTGAACGCCTTTGATATCTAGAAATATAAAAAAAGTGGGCGTGGCAGGCGGGCGGGGCTGCGTATGACCATGCTGTATCCAGGTTGGGGTGTCATTAACTGCCCGGATGATTTACAGTTGGAACGGCGTTGAAATCTCGAAATTTCCAAAAAATGAATGGAAGTGAATGGGGCTGAAAACAGGGCGTGGCAGGTGGGTGTGGGTTCGAGTCCCCATGCTGTATCTGAGTCGGGGTAACATCAGTGGGCTTTACAATTTAGAGTTGGAACGGTGTCGATATCTCAAACTTTCAAAAAATGAATGGAAGTGAATGGGGCTCTTATAGGTTAAATAAAGGTTATAGAAATAACCATTAAATAACCATTAAAAAAAATGAATGGAAGGCAATGGTATTGCGCAATCTATGATCGGCTGTGTCTCATTTACAGCTTTCAGGCATAGTGCACTTACACAGTGCTCACACTTCGGTCCCTCCTTTAGCATGTAGTCATTGCCATTGATTTGAATGCATTCGTTAGCCTTGAAGCTAACGGATAGAAATATCTTCTTTTCTGTTGGAACGCGAACGATTTGACGCTCAAAGCTAAGTGTTACTGGCTTATAATTTCATTCTGTGCAGCGTTTTCACCTTAAAAATCCCTAATACTTTAGTTACAGACCAAAATAAGTCAGATTTTTTGTCGGCGGCCATTTTCTGTTCTCAGAACGGCCTGAACATGTCGCCTACGTCATCACGTTGACGTTCTATGGAAAGCCAAAGGTGTCAAGATTTTTGTCCCAAAATTCGGGCAAAAACGGGAATAAATGCCACACGGATGGGCGTATCCGGATGATTTTTTGGATTTGGGCGCTAATTAATGACCCGGTCGATCAAGGGTTGGAACGGCGTTGATAGCTCGAATTTTTTTTCAAAATGAATGGGAGTCAATGGGGAAAAACGGGCACCTTAAAACGGGCACTGTGCCCACAGTGTTGGTTCGATCCAAAAGCTGTATACAAGCGCTCTATTCCCGTATGGGCCGGACGATTTGGCACTGGAACGGGGTCGATATCTCGAAAACTGCGGGAGAAGAAGCACGGACAAAAAACAGGCAGAATAATAATAATATATTGAAAACGAAAATAACAATAACAATAGTGTGCTTGCATTCTGCAATCACACTAATAATAACTAGAGATGTGCATTTCCGGAGAAAATGCGAGTGTGATTGCCGTGTGCCGGTCGGGCGGGCGCGCGTAACCCAATGCTTTATCCAAGTTGGGGTGTCATCAGTGGGCTTTACGATTTAAAATTGGAACGGCGTCGATATCTCGAACTTTCAAAAAATGAATGGAAGTGAATGAGACCAAAAACGGGCGTGGCAGATGGGCGTGGGTTCGAATCCCCATGCTGTACCTGAGTCGGGGTTACATCAGGGGGCTTTACGATTTAGAGTTGGAACGGCGTTGATATCTCGAACTTTCAAAAAATGAATGGAAGTGAATAGGACCAAAAACCGGGCGTGGCAGGTGGGTGTGGGTTCGAATCCCCATGCTGTACCCAAGTCGGGGTTACATCAGTGGGCTTTACAATTTAGAGTTGGAACGGCGTTGATATCTCAAACTTTCAAAAAATGAATGGAAATGAATGGGACCAAAAACCGGGCGTGGCAGGTGGGTGTGGGTTCGAATCCCCATGCTGTACCTGAGTCGGGGTTACATCAGTGGGTTTTACGATTTAGAGTTGGAACGGCGTCGATATCTCAAACTTTAAAAAAATGAATGGAAGTGAATGGAGCCGAAAATCAGGCGTGGCAGGTGGGTGTGGGTTCGAATCCCCATGCTGTACCCAAGTCGGGGTTACATCAGTGGGCTTTACGATTTAGAGTTGGAACGGCATTGATATCTCGAACTTTCAAAAAATGAATGGAAGTGAATGGGGACAAAAACCGGGCGTGGCAGGTGGGTGTGGGTTCGAATCCCCATGCTGTACCTGAGTCGGGGTTACATCAGTGGGCTTTACAATTCAGAGTTGGAACGGTGTTGATATCTCGAACTTTCAAAAAATGAATGGAAGTGAATGGGGACAAAAACCGGGCGTGGCAGGTGGGTGTGGGTTCGAATCCCCATGCTGTACCTGAGTCGGGGTTACATCAGGGGGCTTTACAATTTAGAGTTGGAACGGCGTCGATATCTCAAACTTTCAAAAAATGAATGGAAGTGAATGGGGACAAAAACCGGGCGTGGCAGGTGGGTGTGGGTTCGAATCCCCATGCTGTACCCGAGACGGGGTTACATCAGTGGCCTTTACGATTTAGAGTTGGAACGGCGTTGATATCTCAAACTTTCAAAAAATGAATGGAAGTGAATGGGACCAAAAACCGGGCGTGGCAGGTGGGTGTGGGTTCGAATCCCCATGCTGTACCTGAGTCGGGGTTACATCAGTGGGCTTTACAATTTAGAGTTGGAACGGCGTTGATATCTCAAACTTTCAAAAAATGAATGGAAGTGAATGGGACCAAAAACCGGGCGTGGCAGGTGGGCGTGGGTTCGAATCCCCATGCTGTACCTGAGTCGGGGTTACATCAGGGGGCTTTACAATTTAGAGTTGGAACGGCGTTGATATCTCAAACTTTCAAAAAATGAATGGAAGTGAATGGGACCAAAAACCGGGCGTGGCAGGTGGGCATGGGTTCGAATCTCCATGCTGTACCTGAGTCGGGGTTACATCAGTGGGCTTTACAATTTAGAGTTGGAACGGCGTTGATATCTCAAACTTTCAAAAAATGAATGGAAGTGAATGGGACCAAAAACCGGGCGTGGCAGGTGGGCGTGGGTTCGAATCCCCATGCTGTACCTGAGTCGGGGTTACATCAGGGGGCTTTACGATATAGAGTTGGAACGGCGTTGATATCTCAAACTTTCAAAAAATGAATGGAAGTGAATGGGGACAAAAACCGGGCGTGGCAGGTGGGTGTGGGTTCGAATCCCCATGCTGTATCTGAGTCGGGGTTACATCAGGGGGCTTTACGATTTAGAGTTGGAACGGCGTTGATATCTCAAACTTTCAAAAAATGAATGGAAGTGAATGGGACCAAAAACCGGGCGTGGCAGGTGGGCGTGGGTTCGAATCCCCATGCTGTACCTGAGTCGGGGTTACATCAGTGGGCTTTACGATATAGAGTTGGAACGGTGTTGATATCTCGAACTTTCAAAAAATGAATGGAAGTGAATGGGAACAAAAACCGGGCGTGGCAGGTGGGCGTGGGTTCGAATCCCCATGCTGTATCTGAGTCGGGGTTACATCAGGGGGCTTTACAATTTAGAGTTGGAACGGCGTCGATATCTCAAACTTTCAAAAAATGAATGGAAGTGAATGGAGCTGAAAAATGGGCGTGGCAGGTGGGTGTGGGTTCGAATCCCCATGCTCAGGGGGAAGTGAGCGTATCTAAATGTTGTATGTGAGTGGGGTTACATCAGTGGGAAGTGAGCGTATCTAAATGCTGTATAGAAGAGGTACAGTGTGTGTTTGGTGGATGGGGGGGTAAATACTTTATCTTTAAATCCTAGCTCTCGATTTGAGTCGAGAGAGGGTATAGGAAAATCCCATTCTAAAAAATGAATGGAAGTCAATGGGACCAAAAAACGCTACAAAAGCGGGCGTGGCTGGCGAACGGGCGGGCGGATCGAAAACCTGTATACAAGCAGTTGATTCCCGTATGGGCCGGACGATTTGGCGCTGGAACGGGGTCGATATCTCGAAAACTGCGGACGAAGAAAGGGAGACAAAAAACGGGTGGAATAATAATAATAATAACTAGAGAGTGCATTTCCGGAGAAAATGCGAGTGTGATTGCCGTGTCGCGGTCGGCAAGCGTGCGCAGGTTGGGGGTGCGCATGTGTTTAGAAGTGGTGCGGTGCGTGGGGTGTGAATACTTTCTCCCAGACAGGCCACTGTATCTGTGCACAAGCTGTGGTGTGAGCACAAGTTCACTCTGGGTGTGTTTGAAAAGCCAAACCTGTAAAAAAATGCATTTCTGCACGTTTGTACTGCTTACAAATCAGTACTCATTCATTTACATGTGATTATCACTGCAGGGGCCATGGTATTGCGCAATCTATGATCGGCTGTGTCTCATTTACAGCTTTCAGGCATAGTGCACTCAGACTTCGGTCCCTCTTTTAGCATTTAGCAATTCCTATTGATTTCAATGCATCCGTTAGCCTTGAAGCTAACGGATAGAAATATCTTTTTTTCTGTTGCAACGCGATCGATTTGACGCTCACTGCCAAGTCTAACTGAAGTATAATTTCATTCTGTGCAGCATTTTTACTTTAAAAATCACTAATACTTTAGTTACAGACCAAAATAAGTTCGTTTTCAAATCGGCAGCCATGTTGCTTTTTCGGAACAGTCCGAGGTGGTTGCCTACGTCATCACGTTGACGTGTTATGGAAGGCCAAAGGTGTCAAAATGTTTCTCTCAAAATTCGGGCAAAAACGGGCATAAATGCCACACAAATGGGCGTATCCAGATGATTTTTTGGATTTGGGCGCTAATTAATGACCCGGTCCATCAAGAGTTGGAACGGCATTTATAGCTCGAAATTTTTTTCAAAATGAATGGGAGTCAATGGGGCAAAACGGGCACCTTAAAACGGGCACTGTGCCCACAGTGTTGGTTCGATCCAAAAGCTGTATACAAGCAGTCCATTCCCGTATGGGCCGGACGATTTGGCACTGGAACGGGGTCGATATCTCGAAAATTGCGGACGAAGAAAGGGAGACAAAAAACGGGCGGAATGGCAATAATATATTGAAAACGAAAATAACAATAACAATAGTGTGCTTGCATTCTGCAATCACACTAACTAGAGATGTGCATTTCCGGAGAAAATGCGAGTGTGATTGCCGTGTGCTGGTCGGGCGGGAGCGCGTAACCCAATGCTTTATCCAAGTTGGGGTGTCATCAGGGGGCTTTACGATTTAAAATTGGAACAGCGTCGATATCTTGAACTTTCAAAAAATGAATGGAAGTGAATGGAGCCGGAAACCGGGCGTGGCAGGTGGGCGTGGGTTCGAATCCCCATGCTGTACCCATGTTGGGGCGTCATCAGTGGGCTTTACGATATAGAGTTGGAACGGCGTTGATATCTCGAACTTTCAAAAAATGAATGGAAGTGAATGGGACCAAAAACCGGGCGTGGCAGGTGGGCGTGGGTTCGAATCCCCATGCTGTACCCATGTTGGGGCGTCATCAGTGGGCTTTACGATATAGAGTTGGAACGGCGTTGATATCTCAAACTTTCAAAAAATGAATGGAAGTGAATGGAGCCGAAAACCGGGCGTGGCAGGTGGGCATGGGTTTGAATCCCCATGCTGTACCTGAGTCGGGGTTACATCAGGGGGCTTTACAATTTAGAGTTGGAACGGCGTTGATATCTCGAACTTTCAAAAAATGAATGGAAGTGAATGGGACCAAAAACCGGGCGTGGCAGGTGGGCGTGGGTTCGAATCCCCATGCTGTACCTGAGTCGGGGTTACATCAGGGGGCTTTACAATTTAGAGTTGGAACGGCGTTGATATCTCAAACTTTCAAAAAATGAATGGAAGTGAATGGGGACAAAAACCGGGCGTGGCAGGTGGGCATGGGATCAAATCCCCATACTGTATCTGAGTCGGGGTTACATCAGTGGGCTTTACGATATAGAGTTGGAATGGCGTTGATATCTCGAACTTTCAAAAAATGAATGGAAGTGAATGGGGCTGAAAACCGGGCGTGGCAGGTGGGTGTGGGTTCGAATCCCCATGCTGTACCTGAGTCGGGGTTACATCAGGGGGCTTTACAATTTAGAGTTGGAACGGCGTCGATATCTCAAACTTTCAAAAAATGAATGGAAGTGAATGGGACCAAAAACCGGGCGTGGCAGGTGGGCGTGGTTTCGAATCCCAATGCTGTACCTGAGTCGGGGTTACACCAGTGAGCTTTACGATTTAGAGTTGGAACGGCGTTGATATCTCAAATAAAAAAAAAATGAATGGAAGTGAATGGGGCTGAAAACCGGGCGTGGCAGGTGGGCATGGGTTCGAATCCCCATGCTGTACCTGAGTCGGGGTTACATCAGTGGGCTTTACAATTTAGAGCTGGAACGGCGTTGATATCTCAAACTTTCAAAAAATGAATGGAAGTGAATGGAGCCGAAAAACGGGCGTGGCAGGTGGGTTTGGGTTCGAATCCCCATGCTGTACCTGAGTCGGGGTTACATCAGGGGGCTTTACAATTTATAGTTGGAACGGCGTTGATATCTCGAACTTTCAAAAAATGAATGGAAGTGAATGGAGCCGAAAAACGGGCGTGGCAGGTGGGTGTGGGTTCGAATCCCCATGCTGTATGTGAGTGGGGTTACATCAGTGGGAAGTGAGCATATCTAAATGCTGTATAGAAGAGCTGCAGTGTGTGTGTTTGGGGGGGGTGAAGACTCACACAGGCGACTCTGTCTAAATCCTAGCTCTCGATTTGAGCCGAAGGAATGGAAGTCAATGGGACTCATTGGTTACATAAAGGTTGTAGAAATAACCATTCAACAACCATTCAAACGGTAAAAAGAGGGCGTGGCGGGTGAACGGAAAGGCTGATCGAAACGCAAAAAACAAGAAGTGACGACAATAACGGGCCGGATGATTTAGAGTTGGAACCGCGTCGATATCTCAACATTTTTTCAAAAATGAATTGAAGTCTATGGGAAAAAATTTCCGGAAAAACGGGCGTGGCGGGCGATTGGGCGGGCGGATCGAAAACCTGTATACAAGCAGTCCATTCCCGTATGGGCCGGACGATTTGGCGCTGAAACGGGGTCGATATCTCGAAAACTGCGGACGAAGAAAGCCGGACAAAAAACGGGCAGAATAATAATAATAATAACTAGAGAG
Source organism: Trichomycterus rosablanca (assembly GCF_030014385.1). Classification (NCBI taxonomy): domain Eukaryota; kingdom Metazoa; phylum Chordata; class Actinopteri; order Siluriformes; family Trichomycteridae; genus Trichomycterus; species Trichomycterus rosablanca. Next base: position 25,822,236 of record NC_085994.1, on the reverse strand, counting down.
TGCATTTCCGGAGAAAATGCGAGTGTGATTGCCGTGTGCCAGTCGGGCAGGCGTGCGTATCCCAATGTTTTATCCAACTCGGGGTGTCATCAGTGGGCTTTACGATTTAGAGTTGGAACGGAGTCAATATCTTGAACTCTCAAAAAATAAATGGAAGTGAATAAGGCCGAAAAACGGGCGTGGCAGGTGGGTGTGGGTTCGAATCCCCATGCTGTACCCAAGTCGGGGTGTCATCAGTGGGCTTTATGATTTAGAGTTGGAACGGCGTCGATATCTCGAACTTTCAAAAAATGAATGGAAGTGAATGGAGCCGAAAAACGGGCGTGGCAGGTGGGTGTGGGTTCGAATCCCTATGCTGTATCTGAGTCGGGGTTACATCAGTTGGCTTTACAATTTAGAGTTGGAACGGCGTTGATATCTCGAACTTTCAAAAAATGAATGGAAGTGAATGGGGACAAAAAACGTGCGTGGCAGGTGGGTGTGGGTTCGAATCCCCATGCTGTACCCAAGTCGGGGTTACATCAGGGGGCTTTACAATTTAGAGTTGGAACGGCGTTGATATCTCAAATTTCCAAAAAATGAATGGAAGTGAATAGGACCAAAAACCGGGCGTGGCAGGTGGGCGTGGGTTCGAATCCCCATGCTGTATCTGAGTCGGGGTTACATCAGTGGGCTTTACGATTTAGAGTTGGAACGGTGTCGATATCTCAAATTTTCAAAAAATGAATGGAAGTGAATGGAGCCGAAAAATGGGCGTGGCAGGTGGGCGTGGGTTCGAATCCCCATGCTGTACCTGAGTCGGGGTTACATCAGTGGGCTTTACGATTTAGAGTTGGAACGGCGTCGATATCTCGAACTTTCAAAAAATGAATGGAAGTGAAAGGGACCAAAAACCGGGCGTGGCAGGTGGGCGTGAGTTCGAATCCCCATGCTGTATCTGAGTCGGCGTTACATCAGTGGGCTTTACGATTTAGAGTTGGAACGGCGTCGATATCTCGAACTTTCAAAAAATGAATGGAAGTGAATGGGACCAAAAACCGGGCGTGGCAGGTGGGCGTGGGTTCGAATCCCCATGATGTTCCCATGTTGGGGTTACATCAGTGGGCTTTACGATATAGTGTTGGAACGGTGTTGATATCTAAAACTTTCAAAAAATGAATGGAAGTGAATGGAGCTGAAAAACCGGGCGTGGCAGGTGGGTGTGGGTTCGAATCCCCATGCTGTACCCAAATCGGGGTGTCATCAGGGGGCTTTACGATTTAGAGTTGGAACGACGTTGATATCTCGAACTTTCAAAAAATGAATGGAAGTGAATGGAGCCGAAAAATGGGCGTGGCAGGTGGGCGTGGGTTTGAATCCCCATGCTGTACCCAAGTCGGGGTGTCATCAGGGGGCTTTACGATTTAGAGTTGGAACGGTGTTGATATCTCGAACTTTCAAAAAATGAATAGAAGTGAATGGAGCCGAAAACCGGGCGTGGCAGTTGGGCGTGGGTTCGAATCCCCATGCTGTACCTGAGTCGGGGTTACATCAGTGGGCTTTACGATTTAGAGTTGGAACGGCGTCGATATCTCAAACTTTCAAAAAATGAATGGAAGTGAATGGGACTCTTATAGGTTAAATAAACGTTATAGAAATAACCATTCAACAACCATTCAAAGAAAATGAATGGAAGTCAATGGGACCAAAAATCGGTACAAAAGCGGGCGTGGCGGGTGAACGGACGGGTGGATCAAAAAACTTTTTTTCAATAAGTGACGCCAATAACGGGCCGGATGATCTAGAGTTGGAACGGCGTCGATATCTCAAAATTTTTTTGAAAATGAATGGAAGTCTATGGGAAAAAAAACGCTACAAAAGCGGGCGTGGCGGGCGAACGGGCGGGTGGATCCGAAAGCTGTATACAAGCCCGCGTCGCACCAACAGGCCGGACGATTTGGCGTTGGAACGGCGTCGATATCTCGAAAACTGCGGGGCGAGATAGCCGGCGACGAAAGTGGTGGAATAATAAAAAGAAAAAAAATAATAATAATATGACTAACGGATAACAATAGTGTGCTTGCATTCTGCAATCACACTAATAATAATAATAATAATATGACTAACGGATAACAATAGTGTGCTTGCCTACAGCAATCACACTAATAACTAGAGATGTGCATTTCCGGAGAAAATGCGAGTGTGATTGCCGTGTGCCGGTCGGCGGGCGTGCGCAGGTCGGGGGCGCGCATGCGTTTAGAAGTGGTGCGGTGCGTGGGGTGTGAATACTTTCCCCCAGACAGGCCACTGTATCTGTGCACAAGCTGTGGTATGAGCACAAGTTCACTCTGGGTGTGTTTGAAAAGCCAAACCTGTAAAAAAATGCATTTCTGCACGTTTGTACTGCTTACAAATCAGTACTCATTCATTTACATGTGATTATCACTGCAGGGGCCATGGTATTGCGCAATCTATGATCGGCTGTGTCTCATTTACAGCTTTCAAGCATAGTGCACTCAGACTTCGGTCCCTCTTTTAGCATTTAGCAATTCCCATTGATTTTAATGCATCCGTTAGCCTTGAAGCTAACGGATATAAATATCTTTTTTTCTGTTGCAACGCGAACGATATGACGCTCACTGCTAAGTGTAACTGCAGTATAATTTCATTCTGTGCAGCATTTTCATCTTAAAAATCACTAATACTTTAGTTACAGACCAAAATAAGTCAGATTTTTTGGCGGCCGCCATTTTCTATTCTCAGAACGGGCTGAAGATGCCGCCTACGTCATCACGTTGACGTTCTGTGGAAAGCCAAAGGTGTCAAGATTTTAGTCCAAAAATTCGGGCAAAAACGGGCATAAATGCCACACGGATGGGCGTATCCGGATGATTTTTTGGATTTGGGCGCTAATTAATGACCCAGTCGATCAAGGGTTGGAACGGCGTTGATAGCTCGAAATTTTTTTCAAAATGAATGGGAGTCAATGGGGCAAAACGGGCACCTTAAAACGGGCACTGTGCCCACAGTGTTGGTTCGATCCAAAAGCTGTATACAAGCAGTCCATTCCCGTATGGGCCGGACGATTTGGCACTGGAACGGGGTCGATATCTCGAAAATTGCGGACGAAGAAAGGGAGACAAAAAACGGGCGGAATGGCAATAATATATTGAAAACGAAAATAACAATAACAATAGTGTGCTTGCATTCTGCAATCACACTAATAATAACTAGAGATGTGCATTTCCGGAGAAAATGCGAGTGTGATTGCCGTGTGCCGGTCGGGCGGGCGCGCGTAACCCAATGCTTTATCCAAGTTGGGGTGTCATCAGTGGGCTTTACGATTTAAAATTGGAACGGCGTCGATATCTCGAACTTTCAAAAAATGAATGGAAGTGAATGAGACCAAAAACGGGCGTGGCAGATGGGCGTGGGTTCGAATCCCCATGCTGTACCTGAGTCGGGGTTACATCAGGGGGCTTTACGATTTAGAGTTGGAACGGCGTT